>NC_037679.1:24781440-25091379 GCF_003255815.1 Theropithecus gelada | reverse complement strand
CTCTGTCTCAAAGAAAGAAAGAAAGAAAGAAAGAAAGAAAGAAAGAAAGAAAGAAAGAAAGAAAGAAAGAAAGAAAGAAAGAGAGAGAGAGAGAAAGAAAGAAAGAGAAAGGAAGGAAGGAAGGAAGGAAGGAAGGAAGGAAGGAAGGAAGGAAGGAAGGAAGGAAGGAAGGAAGGAAGGAAGGAGAATTCCTTCGATTCAGTTTTTATGTCTGCTATTCTATGTTTTAATATACAAGATCCCTGTTTTGTTCTCTGAACATCCTTTTTTAACAGATTACTATTCTTGTGTCACAACTGTTTGATCTTTCTTAGGCTCTCCATGGCAGTTTTTGACTTTTTTTCTACTGTATAGTTTGTTTCCCCTGCATTGTTTTATTCTCCTTGTTTGCTTGGGGCCCTGTTTTTTTGCATTAGAGGATTTCTTCAAAGGTCTAGTGATCCTTATTTTCTGCTTATATTAATATTAGAACTTCATCCTGCTGATTGGAAGCTCTGTGCATGTGGGAGTGGTTTGGAGTGTGTGGACTAGTCGCTGGCTGGGCCATTTTGTTGAGGATTTTTCTCAAAGGCTAATCACATGAACTGGAGAAGACTTTTCCAAACTCTTGCCTACATTTCAGGGTTCTGGAGGCTCAATGGGAGAAGAAGTCTAGGTAATCTCAACATAAAGAATGTCACTTCTCTCTTACTCCTTATGTCTTCAACATAACATCATTGCACTTGACTGAGCCTGGTGTCCTCCAGTCTAGGGACCCTCTGTTTTACTCCTGGAGATTGAGCCTCCTGTCTTCTGCTGGGGTGGAAAAAGAGCAATTGATTAACTGCATGGAGTGGAATAGAAGGATCTGTTGAGGGATTAATTACTTCTTAAACATACTTCCAACAGTTCTGTTTTCGATCTCACCCTCATCCCTGCTACCAAAGATGTTGTGCCACCAATATTTAAGCCTTTTGTGGGTCCCCAGTGTAATTCAAGTTGCTCGTCAGCATTCCTAGTTGTTGGCTTAAGTTTTAGCTCTCAAGTCTGCCAAATGCCTTTCCGTTTGTCCAACAGCTTTCTCCCTTCCAAAATTTCATTATTATTGTTTTCTCTTTCTCTTTATACTTGTGGGTATATGCTTTGAAATTTTTTCTTTATTGTTGCTTTAGTTAAGTCTTGGGGAGAGTGCAGAAGCTAATGCCATCTTCGGCCAGAAGCCTATCTGACTTTCCCAGGTGAATTTTACTCTACTTCAGTCTGTAACCTGTTTGACTGGATGTAAATTTCTTCTCAGTCGTTTAGGAGGCTTGTTTCATGCTATGTTATCAGACAGGAATTATGGTTTAAAGCAATAACTCCATCACTATCATACCAAGGGTTGCTCAGTTTGATCTTTGGTGTGCATGAACTACAGAAACTGCTACATATTCCCCACCCTCAGTGAGTATTGGGAGTAGTATTGGGAAGTCCATATTATAAGGCCAACTTCCGGGTTTAGAAATCCAGTATTGATTTCTCTTTCTGGGCTGAAGATGGCAAAGAAGATAGCAACACTACATTTTTTCCCTTATGAATTAGCTCTCTGCCTCTCCTTTCCCGTGGAGCCTCTCTTCCCACTTCTCCCTTCTTTCATTGCTTTTTTTTGCTTGTTTTTATTGACTGAGTGATTTCCTCTGTCCTACCTGGGCCCAAAACACTGACCCTGTGTGAAGAGAGGCCTTTTGAGATTGGGGCCATCCATGGTCCTTCAGGGTTGTATTTCCTTTCTATTCTGGGTCAGGGGAGGGGTGGGGAAACCAATCATTGTGTTAGCAAGTGTTCATGAGCCTTCTGTCTCTCACTGCACCACGTCACTCTCCTATCACCCCAGTACTTGCTGGCTTTTGCTGCAGCTACAGGGGTAAGGGTAGAATTGAGTCTCTATATTGATAAGAAGTAGAGCACATGTATGACTGAGCTCACATTTGAGGGGGACCTCCACACACACCCACTCTGTATTGCCTGTTTCTCAAATCCTCCAATCTTATGGACTGTCCAATCCCACATTCACAGATAGAAAAACTGGGATGATGAAAAGGTGTGGATATTTCTATGTTAAACCATTGATACAGTTGAATGTATATGTTTATTTAGATGAGTGATTCTTAACTGAATGAGGTAAGTCAACTGAGAGACTTATTCAAACCATGTATTTTCCAATTCTAGTATGACGTCCAAGGGATATGGTCCTCAGGCAAAAAAAAACTCTGCCATGAAATGTCACTGTTGTGGATGAGACACATTCTATCATTTGGGTATTTTTTGATTAGGAAAATCTTGAGAATAAGCAATCCTAAGTGACCCTCTGCTTGAGGTTGGAAAGGATAGTGTCCTTTTAGTTCAGAACAATAGGTTTTAAAATACATGCAGAAAGTTTAATTTATTTAGTGATCAGAAAACTTCCAGTTAAAATGCCTTGTAGTACCATTTGAAATTGTAAATTGTAAGAATGACAAGTATAATAAAACATTCATTACAAATGTAATAAAACTGGGTATATTTCTGTGTATATTAGTAAAATTTTCTAAGAAAGCAATGTGATAATATATCATCAAGAGTCATAGGACAACAGCCCCAATATTAACTTTAATTGTGGAGGTACTTACTGTGTGTCATACACTGTGCTAAATACTCTATATGAATGATTCCATATGAGTCTGTCAACAACCTTAAGAAATAGATATCTTCATGCCCATTTTACAGATAAGATATGGAAATTCAGAAAAGCAGGATTGGTGACATGTCTCAGGTCACATAGATGACCTAGCTGGGATTTGAACTCAGGGATATCTGATTTCAAATCCCTTGTTTGTAACCCTTTTTGTATACTTTAACTCTTTGTCCCAGTAATCCTACTCTAGGAAATGTAATCTAAGGAAGTAATTTTTTCAGAAAAAATCTCTGCATATACACAGATGTTTACTGCAATGGATTGTATAATTGTAAATATTTGGAAACCACCTACGTTTCTCACTATAGAAGAATGGTTAAGGAAACCATAGGAGATTTGCTCAAGGGAATATTATGCAATCACTGGACCAGATCATTAGATTGTTGTTATAACAATAGGGAAAGATGTTCATAATTATATAACTTTTAAAAAATCGAATGCAAAATGTTGTTTACCACCAAGATTTCAACTATAAAAAATATATGTATGCATGAAAACAAAGACCTAAAGTCGGAAAAATAAAATAGTTGTCAGGCATGAGATTTCTTTTATTTTTCAAAATTAAAAGAATTTCTTATGGGATTGGATATAAAGAAATCAGTTTTAGTATTTCTGCCTCAAAACAGCAGCAATTCATAAAATAGCAGTGCAGTAAAATAAACTCTTGGCAATACTTATTGTACAGATACACTTCTTTAGGAAATATGAAGATCTGCAGGACGGCACAAGATGTAATTATCTATGTATGTATATATCTCCCGCACAAGACTTGACTTCTGGAGTGAGGAGGACCCTATCTTTGTAGTGCATATCGTTTTTGTTTTATCACTCAACGTTCGTTCCCCCTTTTCCTGATGACAGCTGCCTAATTTCTTGTCTCCATTCTTACCCCATGCAGTTTGTGGGGAGCTGACTCCACTTCTGGCTTTGGGGATGGGCCACTCTTGGCTTTAGGTGTGGACATGGAACCAATCAGATCTGTAAACCCAATTTCATAATTTTTGACAAAGCAGCTTTAAGGAAAAAATAATCTCCCTTTCTACTGAAGTTGCTGAGAAGACGTGCTGTAAGCATGGAGTTCTGGAAGCTCTCTTGCCAACATAAGGGTAGAGATTGGGAGAATGGAGATAATGCTGGGAAAACCAGAGTCAAAAGGTAGAGAAAACAAATGTAATTGATATTATCAGAGTCCCTGGATGCAACTGTGTCTGATAGACTAGTTGACGCAACTGACATCACTTTTTTTGTTTGTTTGTTTGTTTTTGTTTTTTTTTTGAGACGGAGTCTCGCTCTGTGGCCCAGGCTGGAGTGCAGTGGCCGGATCTCAGCTCACTGCAAGCTCCGCCTCCTGGGTTTACGCCATTCTCCTGCCTCAGCCTCCCGAGTAGCTGGGACTACAGGTGCCCGCCACCTCGCCCGGCTAGTTTTTTGTATTTTTTTTAGTAGAGACGGGGTTTCACCGTGTTAGCCAGGATGGTCTCGATCTCCTGACCTCGTGATCCGCCCGTCTCGGCCTCCCAAAGTGCTGGGATTACAGGCTTGAGCCACCGCGCCCGGCCGACATCACTTTTTGAGCCAATTAAATATCTTTTCTTTTTCCTGTGCTAAATTAAGTTTCCGTCTTTTGCATCTAAGAGATTTATATACTATATTATTCATCACATTTCCTTTTAGGAAGAAAGGAAACACAGGACAAAGTGCAAGAAGAGAGGGGCAGAACAGAGGTTGAGCTTAGGCTATCATCTGAAGGTAGAAAGGTATATTGGGGGGATTCTAGAGTGTTTTGAAGGTCAAACTGTGGCATAGGCTATCAAGAATCAAAGCGACAAAGTGACATCTCTGAGGCTTAGCCTTTCAATCAGGTCCATTGTATGCATACTAACCAGGGGAAACCAATGACCCAGGTCTATTAGAACAGCTGTTAACTCAAGAAAGCTTCTTCGAACTCTCTTTGAGTTCTCTTAGAACCAGATTTTACCAGGTTACCAATAGTTTTGATCCTCTTTGAACTTGCCTTATACTTGAATCAAATAGTCAATCAAGTAGCCACTAATCTGACGCATTGAAGGCCATCCTCATAAAAATCCTGTAGCTTAGTGCAGACAGTACATTTCTGCACAGATAGTACAAGAACTGTAACCCATTGGAAACTAACCTCATCAAAAACAAAGCAGAGATATTGCAAAAGCAGAAGTGGAAGAGAACGCCTCAGGGCACAGATAAAATCACCTATTCGCCCGTGGGTAAAATCAAGTTCCTCTTGAAAGTGAAAATTCTTTTCCCATCCAGACTGCATTCTCTTATACCATGTATTTAAGACATTTAGAGAAATTCCATTTCTTTTTCTCTAAGGAAAAAAATTAGTTTCATCCTTCTGCACTGTGAATTTTGCCTCTTTGAAGCAAACGGTACTACTGAAGAATAGTGACTTGATACAACTGGCAATACAGGCATTTAAATAACAATAGTGCAAATATTTTAGAGGGGATTTTAAAGCATCCAACATTTTTATTCAAACTCAAGGTTTATTAAATACTTGCCTCAACTCATGATAAGGCATTTTCTTCCCTCTGCCTCAGCCTCACAAATCATATTTCATAAAGGACATAATTCTTAGAGTTTTCAATTCACGAAGATATGGATCCTTGAGTTGATTGGAACATGGGTTTTAGAGTGAGTTGGACTTCAGGTCTAGGTTCCACAAAACAGCTACAGCGTGATCATGTGGAAATTTCTCACTCTTGATTTTTCTCATCTGTAAAATGAGGCTGCTACTACTTACTCCAGGGATTGCTGGAGGATTACACAAAACATTTTGTGTGCAACAGCACTTGTGCAAATAAGCACTACACTAGTTGAAGGGTTAACCGATGCTATTATTATGTAAATCAAAAGGCCAAACTTTTCTGTAGATTCTCCCCTTCACTGCAAGGACTTGAAAAAAAGGCAGCATATTTTTTGAAGCTCAGAAGTTCTTTGTGATTTCTCAGTTCTGAAAATAAGAGATGACTTCTACCTTCAAGAGAGAATTGAGCACACGTCCTAAAGATGCTGTTTTAGAGAAATTGGGTATAAATAAAAATTTTTGTTGTAAAATTATATTTCATATATGCCTTGGCCACCAGTCAAATGATCCTAATGCTAACCTCTACTGTAAATGGCAGAGTGATGTGCTATCTGGGGTCAAATCCCATCTTTGCCACCCCAGCTTCCCCAGTCTCCTCTGCAACACATTTCCAAGAATGTCCCTCTTCACTTGTTTCTGGGCCTGAGTGGGCCAGTGTGAGACCCATGGTGAGATCTGGAAGGGAGAAGAGTAGGGACTATTACTCTCCACAGGCAGTTTCAGGCCGGCGTGTGGGCTGATCATACATGAATGGTCTATGGTTGCTACTGGGTGAGCTCTTGCTGATTACCTGCTTTGGTCCTGCAAGTGGCTGCTGTAGTTGATAATGGTTTTTTGAGAGTCATTTGCTTTAGTGCAGGCTGATGGCCTCTGGAAGAGCTCTTGAGAACCACCCACATAGTCTTGCAGACTGTGATAATGGGTGATGGCTTCCCTGACCTTTGTTCCCCAACCCTACCAATGTTTGTGTACGTCTCTACTTCCCTCCATTAAAGCCCTTCCTCCACAGAGTGACTTCTGTTTTCTTGACCCAACTTTAACTGAAATGGACAACATAGTGTATTGAACACTAAACTTAGAGTCAAAAGACCTTATATATTATAGTCATTCCATATCATCCCATATTGACCTAAATCATTTTTTAAAGCAAATTTTCATTTTCCATTTATGGATGCAACATAATTCATTTAACCAGTCCTCTGTTGAAAGACACTTGGTTTCTCATTTCTGATTTTTCTCTGTTTTAACACCAATGAACATCCGCGTACACTTTGCATGCTCATGTGAGCATATCTGTAGAATAAATTTCTGAAAGTGAATGCTGTGTCCCCAAATAGTAGTATCAATTCCAACAATAGTATATGGTTTTTACTGCTGTCCTTCAGAAACCACCTGTGTGATTAGGTAAATTAATTAATCTGGGCCGGGCATGGTGGCTCGTGCCTGTGATCCCAGCACTTTGGGAGGCTGAGGCAGGTAGATCATCTGAGGACAGGAGTTCGAGACCAGCTTGGCCAACATGGTGAGACCCCATCTCTACTAAAAATACAAAAATTAGCTGGGTGTGGTGCCGAATGCCTGTAATCACAGCTACTCAGGAGACTGAGGCACGAGAATCACTTGAACCCAGGAGGTCGAGGCTGCAGTGAGCCAAGATCATACCACTGCAGTCTAGCCTGGGTGACAGAGCAAGATTCTCTCTCAAAAAAATAAAAAATAATAATAATCTGTGTTTCACTTTCTCTGTCAGAAACCCTCTGACTTTTTCTAAGAAAAATGTTATTTATATCTAAGGTAGTAATAGTAATAGTGACAGTACAATCATTGAAATTTATTTTCTTTCTAGAGGACCAGATTTAAAATATTATAAAAGTATTTTCCATTTTTTTTGTATTTAAAAGTATGTATATCATTCAAGGATAACTGATTGAACTTTCACTAAAATGTATCAGCAAAGGTCCCGTTACCATGTGTGAGCTGGGATACAGAGGCCATGAGGTGAGATCTCCTTGTTTCATGCTTCTTTCTTTGTGCAATGCCAAGACTATGTGGGAGGACAGTGCTTACATTTGTGACCGGGTATATATTTGTGTGGAAAGCAAGAAATGCTTGAAGCATTATTTCAAGTCCATAAGAAGTTTTGTGCTGTTCTTCCTTGCAACTAGTATCAACACATACAGCTTCCACAACAAAATTTGTCCCTTTTTCTTTTTCATAAAAAAGCTACCTAATGATTTGCATCACTGGATGGAAATACACACCTCACTGCTAAGATCATATTTCCAAGTTAGTGAGGTAAGAGTTCCTAAATCTTTGTTTATTTCAGATCTCAATTATGAAGCTATATTACAAGTTTGATAGTATCTAATCCATAACAAGTATTCAATAAGTATTTGTTAAAAGAACAAATGGTTGAATTAACTACAGAGTGCATTGCAGTGTATTTTTCCATTAAAAACTTTCTACCACCTTGAAGATATCAGAAAAGGTTTCTATATTCCTTGCCATTGCTCTTCTGTTCTCAATTAAAAGAAAGCTTGCCTCTCATGATCAACTGCAGAAAACTTTTTTATTGTTTTTGTTTTTTGTTTTGGTTTGGTTTTTTTGAGACAGGGTCTTGTTCTGTTGCCCAGGCTGAAGTGTGCAGTGGCATAATCATACTTCACTGTTTTGAACTCCTGGACTTAAGCTCAGCTGGCACACATCACCATGCTCATTTAATTAAAAAAAAAAACTGTGTATATATACACACACACATATACACACATACTATATATACACACATATACATATATACACACATTCATATATACACATATATACACACACACATACATATATACATACATATATACACACACATATATATACACGTACATATATATACACACATACATATATATATATATATAAATAAAAGCGGAGATGAAGTCTTGCTAGGTTGCCCAGGCTGGTGTCAAACTCCTGGCCTCAAGCAATCCTCCCACCTTGGCCTCCCAAAGTGTTGAGATTACAGGGGTAAGCCACCTCAACCAGCACCCCTGCTTCTTAAAAAATAGATATAGGGTCTCATTCTGTTGCCTAGGCTGGAGTGCAGTGACACGATCATAGCTCTCTGTAACCTAGAACTCCTGGCCTGTGCCTCAGCTTCCCCAAGTGCTGAGATTATAGGCATGAGTTGCCACACCTGGCAAGTGCAGGAGAACTTATAGAATCTTACAGAATTGGCCGGGCAAGTGGCTTGCCCATAATCCCAGCACTTTGGGAGGCTGAGGTGGGACGATCACTTAAGGCTAGGAGTTCGAGACTAGTCTAGTCAACATGGCAAAACTCTGTCTCTTCTGAAAATAAAAAATTAAAAAAAAAAAGGTCAGATGTAGTGGCATGCACCTGTAGTCCCAGCTACTCAGGAGGCAGAGGCAGGAGATTCACTTGAACCAGGGAGGTGGAGGTTGCAGTGAGCTGAAATAGTGCCACTACACTCCAGCCTGAATGACAGAGGGAGACTGTGTCTCAAAAAAAAAAAAAAAAAAAAAAAAAAAGAATCTTACAGGATTTCTCGGTTAAACTTCTTTTTTTTTTAAATGCCAGAAGATATGCTAGCTGTTTTTTGAATGGTACGTTGTTGCGCCTCCATTTTTAAGCAGGACAAAATATCTTTGGAATAGCCAAATAAGTGGAGTGTTGAACTAGTTAGAGGAAGATGAAACTGAACGGACTCCCCTCTGCTCACTTTTTTCTTATCCTTGGATTTGATTTTTGAATAATTTTATTTGGAGAATGATTTGGTGTGAGGAAGAGATGTGAGGGATTAACTGTAATGGTCAGTTGGTCACAAGCCACGTAACAACCCTCGCGTGATTCAGAGTGTGAATGATTCCTAAAATGGAAATTAGAACCGAAATTTTCACATGTAGACCTTGGACTAATGGGAAATCAACATAGAAAAGTTTAGTTGTAACTGAAAACATTAGTCTTGGAAGCCAGACGTATCACACTTTGATATCTTGCAAGTTGAGTCACTTTAGCCCAACAAGTTTCCTCATCTTTACAATGAGGTGATAATGCCATCCTCCCAGGGATGCTAAGAGGCTGAAATAAGACAAACAGCTTGCAATAGACACACACTAATATTCTTGTTACTATCATTGAGTGTGTTTGCAGGTTCAAGAACCCAGACAAGGAATGGATTTTTATATATTGGTCCCTCTCACATTTGAATTTGTAGTTAGTAGATCAACAAAACAGGCTTGATGAGCTAACCCTTAAAACTATAGATATTGCCTTGTAATCTGTTCCTACACATTTATTTCTTATAACAGGGCTTAAGAAAATTTCTCTTTCAGTTTTAATGTTTCTCACTTGCTAAGTGAAGGTGTCCACATAAGAGGACCTTCTAGGTTCCCAAAACTCTCTAAGAGGAAGCTTATGCTGTTTGTTTGTGTTTCACTGTTGGTACAAGACAGGTCACGACTTTGGATTATTTCCCCTCCCAGTCCTGAACCCTCTTGGAAACACCCTTATTCTATGTCACCAGCCCCCATTCCTTATCTTGATAAAAAATTTGGTCAGATTGTATCTTTGGACTGTCTATGATTTCAAAATAGGGGAGCCTCAAACACACATTCCTAGAATTTACAGACAGCAATTTGTGAAATCATTGGAAATAGTCACAATTTATGGCAAAAGGTTAACAAACAAAACAAAACTTGTAGATTTCATTCAGGTCTAAAATTTACTGTATTCGTTTCTGTTTTAACCTCAGTGTTGGAAGTGAAATATGCAGACTATGAAGCTGGTAAAATGTCAGGGCATCTATTTAAGGCAAAATACACTGTAGTCTCCTCAAAGCGTAGGAAAGAACAAAATTCTTATGCCCTGGATGTATGTACTGCACAGTTTGTAAAGGAAAACAGCTTCTCTCTGGGCCCAAGAGAAGCATGAAGTGGAGGGACTGGAATCCCCCACAATGCAGTGATTTCCTCTTTTTCTATTCTTAGGCCACAGCAGTCTCTAGGGATATGATAACATGCTCTTTCGTCACCAAACTCCCTGAGGAAAGGGTCCAGAGGAATGGCTCGTATCAAGGGTCTTGGAACTTGGAACGAGGAAACCCAGAACTTGGAGCCAGACCTAGCAACTAAAGAGTAAATCCAGTTTCCCTAGTAACACCCCATCCCTCCCTGGGTGCAGTCCCTCAGCGATTAATCTAAGCTTCTGGTACAGGTTATAGGGTCAAAGAGATAAAGGGCTAGAATTTCCAAGACTGGGTGGGGTTGAGGCTCAGAATTCTCAGCCTATTCCCCCTGGGGTGTACCACGCACTTAGCCTGCCAGGGTGGGGGTGGTGGGCAGCAGGGAAAGTAGTGAGGGTGAGCTATGACACTCATAGAAAGTCAAGATGGTAACGAGTATGGGTTACCTGTGATATGGAGAAAGGGGCCCCCACTCCCACATCTTTTGCACCAGAGCCCCGCTCCCTGGTTAGCCTAGAAATGACCCAGACTCCAGCCTTTGGCTCTCTCATCCACCTGGCACAGCCCTGCTACAGCAGCACCCTGAGGCGGAGGGCTCATCTCAGTAGCTCCCCCTTCAATACCCAACTGCTCTTTGCTGAGCGGTAATGCACGATCTCAGTCTGTTTTCTGTTCCTATAACAGAATACCTGAGGCTGGGTAATTTACAAAGAAAAGAAATTTGTTCCTTACAGTTCTAAAAGCTGAGCAGTCCAAGGCTGAGAAGCTGCATGTGGTCCGCTTCTGGCAAGGGCCTCATTGCGAGGTCATAGCACGGCAGAGGCACCACAGGGCAAGACGGTAGGAGTGCACGTGTCAGCCTGGGCCTCTCTTTTTAGAAAGCCTCCAGTCCCATCATGGGGGCCCCACCCTGAGGACTTTATCTAATTCCAATTCCCTCCCAAAAACCCCACCTCCAAATACCATCAACATATGAATTCTGGGATTCTGTTTCCGACATATAAAATTTGGGGGACGCATTAAAACCACAGCCAATACTAATTTCTCAGAGCCCTCCAAAATATATTCCTAATTGACCTTTCCTTCTGTTTTCTTTTCCTCCCCTAACTATATCCTCTAGTTCAAGAAACATCTTTATATAATTCCCAGAAATTACTCCGTGTTTTCCCACTTTCAGGCCCTTGCACGTACACCCTCTGCCTGTTTGCCCCTTGAATACTTGCCGGCAGTGCTTGCCACCACAGCCTTTGCCCTTAGATAACTTTGCCACAAAATATCTCACTTTCATTGTTATTATTTTTGCATTGCTCTTGTATAGTGACCTTGGAAACAAAAGACGTCATTCTATTTATAGCATTCTATTTTTAGTAATCGTATTTTCATTTAAAAAATAAAATAATTCTTGGCCAGGAGCGGTGGCTCACACCTGTAATCCCAGCACTTTGGGAGGCCGAGGCGGGCGGACCACTTGAGGTCAGGAGTTTGAGACCAGCCTGACCAACATGGAGAAACACCGTCTCTACTAAAAATACAAAATTAGCCAGGCGTGGTGGCTCATGCCTGTAATCCCAGCTACTTGGGAGGCTGAGGCAGGAGAATCACTTGAACCCGGGAGGTGGAGGTTGTGGTGAGCTGAGATCATGCCATTGCACTCCAGCCTGGGCAACAAGAGGGAAACTCCATCTCAAAAAAAAAATTAAAAAAAAAATATATAGTAATTCTTGATTGCTGAAAATGTCAAATCCTAGAAAATGTGACATTCCTACACGTGGTAACATTGTTCTCAAACAGTTGTTAGCTGAAGATTAATTTGATAAATCTGATTTTTCCTGAAATAGACAATTTCGATGAATCAGACAATTCTGATATTAGTTCTGTTTAGAAATAACTCCAAGAACAGTTTTGATATTTTATTTTCACATTGAAAATCAGTCAGATTTGCTTCATCCTCAAGGAGCGTGTTTATGTAAAATTAAATGAGCGCTGGCAGAAAGCTGCACTTTTTTTTATTTTTTCTAAGTGGAGAAAGGGTTAAGGCTCTTTCCCTGTAAAATGTTTTCCCCTGACACGTTGCCTTATTAAAAAATGTATTCTTCTTTCATAAAAATATTTCCAGAACCTTCCAACTTGGTGGGATTTTTTTCTTTCTTTTATTTATCTGTTATTTTATAATTTAAGCCATACAGTTAGAGGTCACATTTGATGGCAGGTTTATCTTATTCATCTTTGTACACCCAGCACAGATGTCACAGGTTCTTTTTTTTTTCTTTTTTTTTTTTTGAAACGGAGTCTCGCTCTCTTGCCCGGGCTGGAGTGCAGTGGCTGGATCTCAGCTCACTGCAAGCTCCCCCTCCCGGGTTCAGGCCATTCTCCTGCCTCAGGCTCCCCAGTAGCTGGGACTACAGGCGCTCGCCACCTCGCCTGGCTAGTTTTTTTGTATTTTTTAGTAGAGATGGGTTTTACCGTGTTAGCCAGGATGGTCTCGATCTCCTGACCTCGTGATCCGCCCGTCTCGGCCTCCCAACACAGGTTCTTAATAAACAGGTCTTGCAAAGGGCTGAGTTGAATTTACTTTGCTTACGACTACTACAGATAACAGAGACGTATCAAGCATGGTGCCTGTTCTGGGAAGTCTTAGAAACATGTTGAACGAGAAAAGACATTCAGAATTAATTAGATAGCCAATAAGAGACTGTGAAAAGGGCCAGATTAGTGCTACAGACAGTAAGGACTAAATTAGTTCTTGGAGGAATGCATTTCATCTGATAGACTTGAATTTGGTCTTGGTGAATGGATGCCTTCCTTCCTTCCTTCTTTTCTTTTTAGCTAAATGCCCCAAGTTCCTTTAACCATCCCTCATATGACATCATTTCTAGATCCTTCCTCATTCTGGTGGCCTCTGAGGACTTGCTCTACCTAGATGAGGTACCCTTTTTAAGTGCATCTCCAGAGTTGAGTACACTGCTCCACATATATTTCCAGGCCAGAGGGCAATGGGACGCAACCCTACCTCCCTTGTCCTGAATTTCTGCTTCTATGAAGGCAGTCTGAGACCACACTGACTGCTGACTCTTACAGACAGACGAACATGTGAACATTCCTGCCACTTTGCGTACTGTGAGCACGTTGAAACTGTGGTTCTCCACAGGCTTTTATGAGCACTAATTAATTAAGCATCACTACACCTTGGTGAGGATTGGGGAATCACTTCTTTTAGCATGGAATCACAGGCTGTTCCTGCATGGAATGCTAACATTATGCCCAGCTTTGAGACAGAGGGCTGAGACTATTGTATTCAATTGAAACTGCAGGGGGGATTTTAGGGAGGCAGAATGTAATTACTTTAGTTGGACTCGGGCCAGGATTCTGGAGTTAACACAACTGCTCTTAGAAAGTCTGCCATAAGATCTCTGGTGACCACAAATGGTTAGGTCTGTGGTTTTAAGTTTCATACAAAAGGTAAACAGCTCAGTGCAGACAGTGCCTCCTAACACCACGCGGGGCATCGATTCACATGGACCCGGAGAGGAGAGGCCACCTACTGAATGCGAAACACCATTTCCTGAAGTACCTACTTGTTCCTGGGAGGTCTCTCATCCTCACACCAAAGCAGGCCAGCCCTTACTTAGCTAGTAAGAACTGACAGGCTCACAGCACAGAGTGGTATGGCTGCCAGACTAAATTATGTGCTTGTCATTTTTCCCTGTGTTGTCCAAGATTCCAGCAACAAAACAGTAGGGAACTCCCCATACACATTTTTGCTCAAAACACATTCGTTTCTCCTCTCTGTAAAGTTCCTGGATCCCACAGTCCAAGTTAAACACAACTGGAATTTCCCTATAAGTCAAAAACAATATTAATTCTGAGCCCGCATATTTTTCTTCCTGTAGGGTATGTACACATTTAAACCCAGCACATGTTGCAGACAATCTGCAAATGGTAAAAAGCTCTGGAGGAACAAACAAAAAAGGAGAAATGCAAGGAAACATATTTTTAACAAGAGAGCAGAGGAGATTTGGTGGGATGTCTGACCCAGCAATGAGAATTTTCCTCTGTGGTCTGTTGAAGGAAGAGCAAAGGCTGGCATTATGCCGCGGATTGACGGTTGGAGGTTTCTCTACCACACAAATCTTCAATGAGGGTTCCTCTCGGTGAGAAGCAAGGAGATTCTGGTAGACTATTAGCGTGGCACACAGCTAAACTAATGAGTCCCTGACTCTGGCTATAAAGGAGATACTGACATCCCTGTTTATCTGAAGTCTCAAGATCACCATAGTCATCTTTTTCAAATTAAAATGGCAATATAAAGTTTTGTAAATGTTAGCTCTTCTAATTGACAGTGGCTTGTATAATTAAAATAAAGTCACTACTATTTTCTCTTGTTTTCTTTTTTATCACTGAAAGTTCATTTTTCAATAACTCAGACAAGGTCTTCATTTTTATGAAGACCCATGCTGACCCCTAAATATCTGATTTTTTTTTTCAGTTAATGTTTGTGCCCATCTGGTTTGAATTTAGCATTCTTATGAGTCATTTCACTGTGATAGGAACACTCTGCTGTAGAAAACTTCTGTTAATATTTTAACATTTTAAATCAAACACCGCATAGAGCATTACCTAAGCCTTCTTGCAATTATGGAAAATCGTACCCTCTATTTGTTCATGGTTCCTGCCTTTGCATTTATTTTCTTTAAATTGAACATAGTACATGGTAAATAAGTGCATATCCCAAATGTGTGTTCAAATGCTTTACCATCTTGGGCCAACGTCGCCTTTTACAGCTTCTGAGCCTTTTGGAGGCAGCCTTTGCCTGAGGAAGGCTGAATAATTCTATAGGAAATCAGATGGTCTTCACTTCTCATGGCTGACAACCTCTTTAAAAGGGCTCGATTTATTTTTCTATCAACATTGACTTTATAACGTACATTTTACTACCCAAATTTCCTGATTTTGAAGCTTGAACTCATTTTCCTTTTACTGCTGGGCGATATTTCTCAAGGTAGTCTTTAAGGCAAAACGAAGGAGGAAAAAAATGCCAGGAATCTCTTTAAGAAAATACAGCAGTGTCTCCTCCACCTTCTTAAGCAAATGGATGGTTCCCAGGGAGGCTAGATTTGGTTGTGTACTTAGTCCGTAAATTGAATCTGCACATGGGATGGACATAATTTTACTTAAAAAAATAAAAAGAGGATTTTGAAGTATTATTTGTCTATATTAAAAGTGAAGTAAGCATGCCTTAACTAGCCAAGCCATTTTGTCCTTTATTTGCTATATGTAAAATATTTCATCCTAACTTTGGGAGAAAAAAAATCTCCGTGGTTTAAATCAAGTGCTTCAGTAAGGAGCAGGCCATTTTTAAGGTATGTATGAGTTCTACACTTCACCAAAGATATAAATGAGCTCCTGCTCTGAATGAATAATAGGATTTCACTCCCCTGTTCCCCCATTAAAGTTTCTTGAGTTTGTTTCCTAATCTGCAGGACTAAAGCTTAACAAAACAAAGTGCCTTACCTGGGCTCTGAGCACCAATTCCTTAAGACAACTTTATTCTAATTCTCATTACATTTTAGTTCTCTGATGGCGCTTGGAGAGGTTTAAATCAAAATAGGAAAAATAGTAACCGTTGACTCACAGAGGTGGAGCTCAGTTTTTCAGTCTTTATTCAGGCAAAACATGTGTTAGAGGCTATGAAAAGCTTTGCAAAATCCAAATCTGGGGATTTTAGCAGCCACATGCCATAACTGCAGATCCCAGGCTCTGGGCATGACGAATACGTTTGTACTTCCCATTAGCCATATTGTTGCAACCGAATAAAAAATGTAGTCTTTTTCACACAATTTAATTAGAAGTACCAGATGTGGTGTTGTATGACTGATGTCAAAATATGACACTTTTATATAAACACTTTAACTTAATCAATCAAGTAAATAGCTTTCATTATTTTAAAGCATTTCAAATCTGCTTGGTACAAATGCATTATTTTTGTGTTATGCTAAATAGATCATGGCCAGCTGCAGCATTATTAAGAGATTAGGGGAATAAAGTTAGATTTTGCTATATTATTTTTCAAGGGCTGGCCTTTACAATTTCCTTCTCTGGGAAAGACAAAAAGAAGACAGGGTTAGAAAATCCTTTAATTTTGTGGTGCCAAAAAAAGTTCTCCTTGAAAAAAAAGCTTTCTCCACCCCATCAAATGTTATTAAATACATCTTTACATTCTCTAACACTTTTGGGGGAAATTTGTTTTTTCTCTTGTTCTCTATATAGTAAACAGTTCATTGCTGAAGTAGCGCACCCTCAGCAACATATTAAGTGTCCTAGAAGTTTGATACTCCCGGGAGGACAGCCTGGGAACAGAGCATTCAAAAGCTAAGCCATTAGTTTCCAAGCACCTTTCCTTATCCTACCTAGTTTGAATTCTTTGTCAGTTCAAATTGTCCTATATCACTAGGGTCAATTTAACTTTATCAGCAAAAATTGTGCTGCTGCCCAGAGATGTCCCTCTGTGAAGAGCAAAAGCTTTGGGGAAACAACAGGAAACTAAGTTGATGCAAGAAACTCAAGGTTACAAGCGTGAAATGAACTATAGCTATAGGTTCCAAAAGTTGTGTCAATCTTTGTGTGATATTCACAGTGAGGGGGGCTGAAATGGCACTCTGTGGAAAATACTTCAATTTCAGAAGATGCAAAAAGGAAATCGACTTTAGGCTTCTTCAGGGCAACAGTGGCTCAGAAGGATGTTTGAATGTGTGTTTCTAATAAACCTGTTTCTCACTCGGCCCTGCTTCCCCTAGTCCTCTTTTTCTCCTATGCACCGGGCTTTTGTGACAAAAAGAATTATTTTGGAGAGAGAGTGGTTGGGAGAAGCACAGTGGAAATGTACAAGCTGATGTACATAAGGCCAATGTTCTAGAATATTCTACACCCCCCATCCTTGATATCCTTTTGGAACAGTTATTCCACATTGTACCATTCACACTATGGCTTACAAAAAATCAATCAATCAATAAATAAAACAACAAAAAAAACAAAACAAAAACCATGTTTCCCGCAATTGGGCAACGTAGTGGTTGTGCTTGTGGAAACTGAGTGAGGACAAAATGAAAATGAGAACATTACCCTTCAGGCCCTGACTTTTCCTGCTTTAAGAACTATTGACAGAGAGGAAATCTTCTGAAGAAAAGAGAATTCAGCCTATAGCTTATATATATATATTTTTTCTTATTTATTATGCTGAAGTAAAAACTTTTTGTTTGGTTAAAACAATGGGATTGCTTTAAAACTCAAAACAGAACTCAGAATAAGCTGAATCAGTACATAATTTCTTCAGAATTCACTTCTAAAAGTCAGTCATAAACTGTGAGTGATTTTGTGTAGAGAGGTGGGCAAAGTTAAATCCCTGCCTGGCCTCTTGGAAAAGGTTTGAGATTGTTGAAAAGCCCGTGTTCGCTGGGAGGCTCTTAATTCATTTCCATGCCAAATTGGGACTGTTTTAGTCAGAGTAGCCTCCAGGGGTTCCAAATTAGGAAAATGCTGAGTGACCCGTGATTCAGCTTCATAATCATTTCTAAGTAAAAATTTAGTAATTTTAGCTCTTTGCTGCATTACGCAGAACCTGAAGCATCAGACAGCTTTGATCAGACTCTTCCTAAGTTCCCAGTATGAGGGAGGCCTCTCGACTCTCTCTTAGGCACCTCCCTCCACCCGCTCCCTCCCTCACTCCCTCCTTCCTATGTTTCCTGTGTTCCCTTTATCAAGGGCTACTTACTTTACTGATCCTACTTAGGTTGCAGGCATTACCTGGAGAAAACAATGAGTGAGGAAACCAAATGAACTTGCAAAGAAGAGGTGTGGGCTTTGTCCTCCAAATGGATTGATTTTCTGGACCACACACCTTGAACGCCATCAGTTGGAGGGCCTGCTTTTTAGGTCACCTAAGCTGAGGAACCGGGTTGTTCACGTGTTTTGAAAAGCTACAGGAGTCAGGTTGGCATTCAGATGATTTTGCTGTGTGAATCACGAAGTGCAAGAAGTCCTGGAGGGATTTATGTTCCCCTTTCTCCTCATTTCCCTCCTGTTTTTTTTTTTTTTTTAAAGGCATCTCTGTTTACTTTGGCAAATTCATAAGTCTGAGTTAAAGGTGGGTGGAGAAATTCAGGGAAGGAAATGTGTGTGGGGTGGCGGGGCCAGGGAAGTGCAGTGGGCCAGCTGCCTCCCTGCTTTGCTTTGCTGGAAGAGCAGAATCATCATCAAATGAATGTTTTGGAAATAATGTTTTTATAAATGACAGAGACTGTAGGATTCTTTCTATTTCTCCCCCTTTCCCTCTGCCTTCTTATGCTGGATTGGGGCAGGCAGATGCAGAGAGAGGACATGGGATCTTCGTGGTAGACTCATGAGTACTTCAGAGGTTGCTTCTACAGCAAATAATTCCAAAAGATTTTCTATACCACAGCCAATGGTGATTGTTTAGAGTTTGAATAATTTTTTGGGGTCTGTTTCGTAGTTATCTTATTTTTTAGTGCTCAGCTTATTTGGCAGTTTCCAGAAGATGTTACTCTATTGCCAATCAATAGTTAATTTTTTTTGTTTGTTTGTTTTGAGACGGGGTCTTGCTCCATCATCCAGGCTGGAATGTGACCTCTGGGGCTAAAGCAAGCCTCCCACCTCCGCCTCTTGAGTAGCTAGGATCACAGGGGAGTGCTACCGTGCCTGGTTAATTTTAAAAATTTTTTGTAGAGAAGAGGTCTTCCTATGTTACCTAGACTGGTTTTGAACTTCAGGGTTCAAGTGATCCTCCTGCCTCAGCCTCCCCTGCTGGGATTACAGGCGTGAGCTACTTGTTAATTATTTGATAATTAAAATGAACACCCATATTGCATCCAGCTCCTTCCTGTTTCAAGGTCTTTGCAAATGCTCGGTTTAGAATATTTTTACCTAGCGCTACCTGGCCCCCTTGCCTCCCAACAAACATGCATTCATTTTCCATGGGTCTCAGCTTAAACATCACGTCAATGAAGACTTCCTTGACTCCTCCAGGCTGGGCTGACACCACTGTTACATCTCTCTGTGTGATGTACCTCTTCGTGATAACATGTATCTCAACTGTAATTTATTAACTCTTGGGCAATTAATTATTTGTTTACCACTGGATTTCCTGCTAAATTGTAAGACTCTGAAAGCAGGACTGCATCTTGTTCACCACCATATCTTTAGGGCCTGACATTTGATAGATACTCCATGAGTTCTTGTAGAATAAATGAACGAACAATTGAGTGCCTGGCTTCCTACCAGATGACTGCTACTGTGAGAGAATTGCCACTGTTTATGGGAGACCAATAAACTGCTAGCTCCAAACAAAACCATAATCATAATGGTTACCCAGAACCGTTAAAAGCCAGTTTAAACATTCATGGGAAATTCAACAGCAGAAGAAAAGATAAGGAGGAGGAGGAGGAGGAGGGTATGTAATGGTCACTATGTTTCTCTGCAGTATGCAATTAATGATTCTTTGCCATTCTGTTAAGCAATCTGAGTCATTTTCAAAGACCCTCACCCTTTTATGGTGTCCTTTCCCTTCAGATCTAGCAATATGTGAATACCTAGTGAATTTGTGTGTTAAGAAACTAGATTCCTACTCTGAAATGCATTCACTCATTTATTTACTTACTCATTCAAGTGCATATTGTGTATTGATTATGCAGTATCACAATTGCCAATGGGAGATATTGGGTAAAACACTTAACCTGCATGTGCCTCAGTTTCTTAAGTGTAAAACAGGGCTCATAGGATTAAATGAGATAATACTTGCAGTAAAACTTTTAGCACAGTGCCTGGCATACAGCAAGATTTCACAGCTCGTGAATGACTGGCACTGCAATGTTCAGGAGGATCTTTCCCTTTCTACAGTCAACCAAGTTGATAAAATGACCATCAAGAAGAGTTTCTCACTGCACTCGTTCTGTGCTATGGCTCCCAGCTTTTCACGTGTTTTGGCAGAGCTACAGCATGTTCACATCACACCACTCCCAGCAGCATTTGTTTTTCTGCCTCCGTGGTCAAGTGCCGCATGGAGTCCTCTCGTTCATACCCTGGGGAGTTGGAGTGGCAGGACAGATGGTGTGTTGGCCATTTGCTGTTGTGCTCAGATTATATTGAGCTTAGGTGCTGCTGGATACATGGTTGAAGGTTTAGAGAAAATTGTTCACAATCTGTGAAGCATGTGAATTATATTCCTGTGACATTTAAAAAATTCTTGGCAGAGGAAAAAGTGTTGAGTGAAAGGTAATAATCCGCTGTTACCTTCCCCTTCATTTGACTGCATAATAGCGTTGGAAAGGCCTTTGAGAAATCTGCTGAATTAGACTCTTGTCATTGTGCTTCCCATTCGTTAGATAGCCTCCTTATTCTTCTGTGCCATTTCCCACTGGCAGTCTGTGATTAAAAAATATTTTGAACATGGGCAAGCAATTGATGTTCAGTCCCCCAGAGATTCACTTTTTTTTTTTTTTTTTTTTTGAGACGGAGTCTCGCTCTGTCGCCCAGGCTGGAGGGCTGGAGTGCAGTGGCCGGATCTCAGCTCACTGCAAGCTCCGCCTCCCGGGTTCACGCCATTCTCCTGCCTCAGCCTTCCGAGTAGCTGGGACTACAGGCGCCCGCCACATCGCCCAGCTAGTTTTTTGTATTTTTTTTAGTAGAGACGGGGTTTCACCGTGTTAGCCAGGATGGTCTCGATCTCCTGACCTCGTGATCCGCCCGTCTCGGCCTCCCAAAGTGCTGGGATTACAGGCTTGAGCCACCGCGCCCGGCCGAGATTCACTTCTTAACACAATAGGTTCTACGTGAAGTTGAGAACAAGTTTTGATCATTACTTTCATGGGGGAATGTGTTTCACAAGTGTCTGCTGTTTCTTTAAAAATGCTATCTCAGCCTAGTGGGAGATTATTTTTTGTTTATGGGAAAGTTTGGATGATGATATAGAAATTTCTATTCAAATTTTTTGGAAACTTTCACCCAGATGGAAGAGGGAAAAAAAAAAGCAACAAACCCTCTGAGATTTCATAACTTAGAACCATGCGTATCATTTATAATTTTTTAAAGACAATTTTCATATCCTTTGTAATTTTTTCTAAGACAATTTTTGGCAGTGCTCTTACTTCCTTCTTGATTTTTCTCTCACTTGTATCTTCACACTGACTGCATTTATAAATACAGTTAATACTTACATTACAATTTTTTATGTATCAGGCATTGCCTGAAGAATTTTACATGAATTAACTTCACTGACAGCTTACAACAACCTTATGATATAGTGATATTATTAATATTATCCTTATCTATAGGCAAGGCAATAGAGACAGAAATAACTAAAATAGGCCACTTAAGATCACAAGCTAGTAAGTAGGGGACCTGGGTATTTGAACACAAGCAGTCTGGCTGCAGAATAGTGCCAGCCCTTAACCACTATGCTTCATTACCATTCACGTCCCAGTATATGCAAAGCAAACCACAGAAAGAGCCTAGCTCAGGCCCAAGGACTTCACCAGTAATTACAGAACCTTGCAGAGCAACCAGTGGACTCTGGGTCTCAGTGTTGAACACTTTGTTTGTGTGCCCTTCAGTAGGCCATTCACTGAGCTGAACTTTGCTGCTTAAAGTAATACATTTTTAAAGATCCACCCAGTCTTTGTGGGAAAAAAGCTGTTAATGGAATAAAGTGTTAAGAGATCTTTCTTCTCAGTGATGCACCCATTGAAGAAGGCAATTATCCATAGTTGTATTTAAAATGTATAATTTCTTTCAGGCTTATAAATACAGATCCTGTAACTTACAACAGACTGATGTGTGCATCTTTCTCTTTTTTCTGAGTAGTATTATTTTAAAGTACTGTATGTCTTAAATTGTGTTTTTCAATGTTAAAGAGTGTCTTTAAGTGGAAAAACAGAAATTCTATAATGTGACGGGCGCGGGGGCTCATGTCTGTAATCCCAACACTTTGGGAGGTCGAGGAGGGCGGATCACGAGGTCACGAGTTTGAGACCAGCCTGGACAACATGGTGAAACCCTTGTCTCTACTAAAAATACAAAAATTAGCTGGACTTTGTGGTGCGCACCTGTAATCCCAGCTACTTGGGAGGCTGAGGCAGGAGAATTGTTTGAACCCGGGGGGCGGAGATTGCAGTGAGATGCAATCTCAACCATCAATGACAAGATGGTGTCATTGTATCCAGTCTGGGTGACAGAGTGAGACTCTGTCTCAAAAAAAAAAAAAAAAAAAAAATTATAGAATGAGTGCACTTAGGCCATTAGAATTGGAACTGGCCAGTTATATCATTTGCCTTTTCATGCTTGTTTGTTTTAATGAATTCAAATTCCTAAACTCTTATTTGGTCCAGTAGGATGATATGTCAGACAAAGACTGAGTTTACTGACTTCAACATCTGTTTTAAGAAATGAGAGTGCTTCTCACTTTTAGTTGGAAGCTGCTAAGTTTTACCCCTAGAATGAGGTACACTTTGAGTGGTTAAGGTGAAGATTTTACCAGGCCCTCTTAAATGTTCATACCTTTTATGCCTTCCTGAACAGAGCTCTGGGGATAGAGCAATGTGGTCTTGGCTATTAAAGATAGTGGGCCAGGAACACCTGGTCACAATAAATATAGGCTCCTTCTTTCAGCTTTCTCTGTGGTCTTAAAATGAATCTACAAATTTAAAAATGTGTCATTTCCAGGATTATGATAATCCTAGGTAATGAGACACTTTCACAAGCCCTACATTGTCAATCTGATGCCTGCTCATTTAAAAGGCCATATCCAAATGAGATTGAATTGTGTTAACTGTACAGTTTCCCGAATTCAATTCATCCCAACACCAAAAAGACTTAAATCAAGAATATTTACAAGGTATCCAATTATAAAATCATAAAAGCAAATGAATTTATTGAATGTTATTTTAAGAAATTGTCCACCACTCGAAAAGCCTGCAAAATGTTGGCGAGTAGACATAAATTAGGGCAAAGTCCAAATATCTGTAGGCTTCAGAGTCTAAAATCTTCTTTCCAAATAATAACATTGATTGGTATGTTTCTAATTTATAAAAGTTATTCATGCTTATTTTAGAAAACTTGGAGGGAAAAGGAGGAAAACAGAACCATTTTCGATCTCTGTCATGCTTGAAATCTGTTATCCAAGAAAAAAGCAACTGTGTGTATTCTGTTGAGGGTCCTTTTTCAAAGTGACTACATTATTGAATTTAATACGCGTTTGAACTTAAAATACAAATAAGAATATCTGATAAAAGCAACAATTGCAATGACTCTATACTATAATTTCTAATGGTAGGACACTCCAATTTGAGATACACTTTTCCTTATTTGCTTTTTAAAAGTTACCTTTTCCAGTTATGAAAGTTACATTTTAACTATGGAAAATTCGAAGAGCATGGGAAAAATGTCACACAATCATCCTTCCTTCTTCTCAGGACAAGCACTAATATTGATCTATTTTTATCTAGCCCTAAAGCTTTTCTTTCTTACTTCAGCAGGTGCTTTCTCAGAAATAGGTTGCTCAGGTCCTCTTAGAAAGGCAGGCAGATTTGGCAATGTCAGATCCTGGGCCAGTGTTTGGCAGACTAGCATTGTGTTAGGAAACAGTTTCTAACAACTGTGCTGTCTGGGCAGGATTGTTGGGGGAGTGTCTAGGAAGAGAACTGAAAATGATCTGTGACATGAAAGCAAATTCAAATATGATGGGAGCTGACTGATCTATCGATTCACAGCCCGTTTTTGCTCCTGGTGCTTCTTTGATTGAGATAAGTGTCATCTTGTCCTCATTCCAGCTTGTGCTTCATCACAATGTAGTTTTTATTTCCCAGTCAGCTTTTGTGAAAATAATCAACCCATCCTAATTGAACCAGGCACATAGTAGGTCCTATATAAATTTGTATTGAGCTCAACTGAAGAAAATTAAACTTAGAATCTGGATGGCAGTCTTGTATTTAAGAATATCCAATTGTTTTGTAGAAAGACCTATAATTGGGGCCAGGTGCGGTGGCTCATGCCTGTAATCCCAGCACTTTGGGAGGCCGAGGTGGGTGGATCACAAGATCAGGAGTTTGAGACCAGCCTGTCCAATATGGTGAAATCCTGTCTCTAATAAAAATACAAAAAAGTAGCCCACTGTGGTGGCATGCGACTGTAATCCCAGCTATTCAGGAGGCTGAGGCAGGAGAATTGCTTGAATCCGAGAGGTGGAGGTTGCAGTGAGCCGAGATCGCACCACTGCACTCCAGCCTGGGCAACAGAGCGAGACTCTGTCTCAAAAAAAAAAAAAGAAAAAAAGGAAGACCTATAATTGAACTTAGTGAAAGGATAGATCTTTTAAACACATGTGGACATAATTTGATATGCACTGAGTGAGGTGCTGACGATGACAATGGAAAAGGAGAAAATGGAGGAAAATGTGAAGGCCAGAAAGAATTATTCATTCAGCAAAGTGTTATGCTTATCTCAGTACATATGCGTCTGCACCTGTATACCTGTAAATAAAATATTTTACAAAAATGTCTTGGGCTTGGTGCTGATAAGCTTATTTTTAGAGAAAAAGTAAGAACTGAAAATGCCAAAATATAGAGAATGTCAAATGCCAAGAAATATGCTCAAGGAACAGAAAACCGTAATGAGAAAAATGTTACATTTATACATCAGCAGAAATCTTATTTTTGCTTTCATGAATTTTAAATTTGCATTGATTTGACTCAACTAATTTCATTAACATCTAATTTCTCCTTAGGACTATTAATGACATGCAAATGACTTATCTGAAATGAAGGCCAGCCACCCACATATTTGGATAATTGTTTTTTTCATTCCTTGGGAAATTCCTTTAATGTTTGGAAAGTATTAGCTGTGGGTACTGTCTACTTAGCACAGAAAATCAGATCAGTGAAAATTCTTCTGGTTCAGCAGGTGCTCTTTATCATCTCTGAGGTCCCCAGACTCAGAGGGTCTACATTTCTGAATGGGTGACCCAGGGACCACCTATGTCAGAATCACCTGGGTACTGACTTCATGCACATTCTGCTTGACAGCATGGAGATTGCTGGGGCCCACCACAAATCAACTAGAGGAGAATATTTAGGTATGAGGTACCAGAAATCTGGGTGATGTTTATGCACACCAAAATTTGAAAGCTGGTGTATAATAAATGCTAGGAGATATTTGTAGAAAGTTCCTAAATTATGTAAATCCAAAAGAGAGAAGGAATGGAGTACACTGGTTCTTTCACCAAAGGGAGTCACTTACCCTTTAGTCTTAAAATTAGTTTGAATACACTAAGAGACAGATTTAAAAAACCCACAAGCAGAGGGTGAACTGATATTCAACAGAGGAGAAAACTAGGAGATTTACTTCTCCAATGAATGATTCTGCTTTTTGATCATTGCGATAATAATGATCAATGCCATTTTTTGATTACTACTTTGTGTTCAGCCCTTTCCACGTACAATTGTAGGGGATCTTACTTGATCTTCTCAATAACTCAGTGAGGCTGATGCATCTAAATAAAGATGATGAGGCCACTGAGGTTCAGAGAGATTAAATAATTTGGACCAGCTCTCCCTGCTAGTAAATTGTAGGGATGGAATCTCTTTGATTCTAGAACCTGGGATCTTAGCCCCCAAAGCACAGTGCATTCACGACTTTTATAAACCACAGCTTTGGGTGCACCTCCTAGGGAAAGAGCTTTAATTGAACTGTTTTGTTCCCCTCTTCTCTGCCTTTCTTGAATAATCTACCATGAGCAGTCGGTGTCACACACAACATTTTGGGACCTAGTAGCCCTGTCAAAACCACAAGCAGAGAGAACTCAACACTGGCTGTTGTCATCTCCCATTGCTTTCCGGATTTGGGGCTTCACTATTCTTTCTAATCATGATATAGGACAAGATGCTAATGCTGAGTGTGAGTAGCGAGACAGTGCTAAGTCAAAAAAAAATTGTAAGAGTACTGATAATGTTCTGTGTCACGGTCTAGGTGCTGCTTACATGGATAGATTCAGTTTGTGAAAATTCAGTAAGGTGTATACTTTTGAAATATGCGCTATTCTGATTGTATATTACACATAGATAAAAAATTTTTAAAATAAACAAAATTCGTAGTCTTATTTTGAATTATGTAATTTAGCTGCTGAACTCACCACCTCTGGCCATGTTCCACTAGTCCAAACTGCCCCTTTTATTACCAAATCAACAAACAGTTTTCTGGTGAGAAAATGGTAAGGTAATTGTTCCAACAACTGCATATAAAACTATTTGTTAGACCAAAGATTCAGAGTGGAAGTTAACCCTGGTGAAGGAAATGGGCTGCCTCCCTGTTAAATTCTTTTCATCTCTTGGTTTCAGTAATCTTAAAAGTCTTGCACATTTTTCTATTATGTTAACACATTGTGTACTGAGTTTGCAGACCTGAGGCATCTAGAGTGTGCTTTAAAATTTTTTGCTTAAGTAACCCACAAGACTCCTACATTCTTTAGTTTTGCCTGTATTGAGAATCAGCAGTTACTTTTAAGTTTTAATAAGTTTCACATGTTTTGTAGTGAAACTGTGTTTGGTTAATTCCAATCTTTAATTAGTAGCCTCTGGATTGGTGTATACCAGACACAGGGATGTTATTAGTGTGAACTGAAAGCTATGTGTGTTTCTCCATAACAGATCAAAACAAACCTTGTGTGCTCTGACAGCATTAAACCCCACTGAGACCTGACCAGGATACGGTTTTTAGTTGTAAAAGAAAATTGTAATTCACAAGTCCTTGCCAGATGTTGTACCCCAATATCTCAGCTTCATTACATCTACCCCAGAGTAGGTGGTGATATGAAGGTTACCCACAAGGGACCTGGTTTGGTTTTTAAAAAATTATTTAAAAATTAGAGTCATTGAAAATATTTAAAGTGGGAAAATTGGTGCATCTTGTTTTTTAAAACTTTTTAATTAAAAAACTTTTGGGATGTTAAATTTCAGGTAATGTAAATAGTACTTTGCAGTTTAGAAGATAGCTTTGAAATCCTCATATATATGGTACATTTTTTTGACAATGTTAAATCAAGAAGAAAATTTGCATCTACAAAATAGAAAAAGATATTTAGATAAAATAACTGGAAATGAGCAAACTTGAATGAAAACACAGATTAGGGATTTGGTGTTTGTTTAAGAAGCAAATGAAAGAATTCTAAGATTTTTCTTATCTCAAACTTGTGCTACACTGTGGATGCTACCAAATGCAAAATTACAAAAACTTTGATTAGCTTGACCAAGACAAAAAGAGCTAATGCATTTTAAAAAACTAGTTTGATTGGCAGTGGCCTCCGAAGTGTGGAAAAGTATCAGATCAAGTTCAAATGCTAATGTAAATGGTATATTTACAAGGGGTTCATGTGGTTATGTCAGGATGGTGAGATTCCACCTATCTTGGAGTTTAACACATGACTGTGAACAGCTAGACTCCTAGGCAATTTAGATGCTCCTTCCCTGATCATTGTGTTATATGACTTTGGCAAAGTATACATTTTGTACCTTACATTTCTCCTCTCTGAAACTATTAGATTTCTGAATGTTTTCTTCGGTTAGACAATTGGTCTTCTTCTAGCACTTATTTCAATATAACTTTCATATAATTTCACAGTAATATGTAACACAGATGGTAAAATATAGTAGTAGCTTTCACCTCATAGGCAAATCATATTTTATCTGGTTGCAACTATAAAACATTATTCCTGAAGGAATGCCATGGTAAGAGTTTCCCCACACTTCCCCCCCAACCCACCCCCAGAGGGGATTTTACTGTAGTAAAGATCAATGTTAAATCTTGGTGATTTAAAATTTAAATTATATATATTCCCTATAAAGAAGTAACTACAGAAAGCAACTCCGTGGATAATCTGGTTATGATCATAACTTGACACTAAATTCCCTGTTGACTAATTTGAAAGATACCACTATGTTTCTTTGTTTTTAGAAGCCCCCAATTGCCTGTCATTGACAAAAGAGCAACATTTTAAAATGTGGTGGAAGGATGTTCTTTTTTAAAGACACTCCCCTCCCCCTTTTCACGCATTTTGAACTTGTGAGGAAGCAAATAATCACATGCTGAATTTAAGAAAGAGTGTTTTCTTGTATCAACACCAGCAGCAAAAGATTTTATTTTATTTTTTTTAAACAGGATTGTAGGATCCCCAGTGCTAATTCCTGTGTGTGAACTAAGCAATAAAACCACACAGGCGAACTTGAACTAGGCTCTGAGTTTGGAGAATAAATTTAAACCTTCTTTGGAATTTTTCCCTTTGACTTCTTTTATTCTCCAGATACAAACCACAGAAGTGGAATTCGTTGCTCTTCATGCTGTGTATAAATTGTTGTTGGCACCAAATTTTTGAATGATATCCTCTAAACATCCTTCAGAGGGATAGAGTTTTTTACTCTTTCCTCTCCATTTTAAATTTAAAAATTTCAACTTCAAAAATTAACAAGATTGAAAGGTCTCTTCACGGTTCATTATCTTTTCAGAGTTTTCAGTAACAATTCATTTTGGAAAATTTACCCGTTTTCAGATTAAAACAGGTAGATAATAAATTCCTCGTTTTATCTTGCTTTGTTTTCCTACAGTGAAAAAGATTTACAATCATTATCTATAATTCTAAACAGTCTCCAGCCCTTGAAAGGCTATTAAAAATAGAAACTAAGAAAAATATACTTTTTATAATCAGTAATACCTTAATATTTTATGAGAGCTAAAATATGTGATTCTTTTGGTATTTATTGTTAGGCTAATGAATTGTGTTAATTGCTGCTAAATTTTTGTAAAATTAAAATTGAGAAGCATTTTAATTCAAATTGTTATTTTATTAACACAAAGAGAAGTGCTAGTACCTCCTTACTTGTGGAGTGCATGTGCACATGTTTTGAAAGACAAACTTCCCATCACTTCTCTTTCTATCTCTTTGTAGTACAGAGTGGTACAGTTGCAACAGCAGAGGAGTTGTTCCTGACTTCTGGTCTTCATCCTGCCTCATACTAGCTATATGACTTTTGGTAAGTCCCTTAATTTCCTTAAGTCTCAATTTACTCAGCTCTAGAATAGAAGAGTTAATAAATACCTGCCTCAAGAGTTGTGGTTAGTGGCTACACATCTTGTACACTGTAAAGTGATGTGTTACCATGTTACCAACCAGGAATAAGTATCTCAATAAGTAGCTCTTCTATTAGCAAATATATTACATAAGGCAATGGGGAGATAGCGGTTAAGTGATAAACCTTTGGAACTAGAGATTCCAGAGTTCAAAACCTGGCTCTGTGTATTAGCTCTAACAAACTTTGACAAGTTTCTTTATCTCTCTGACTCTCATATTCCTCACCTGTAAAAAGGGGTTAATAAAAATACCTCAAAGGGTTACCAAGAGGGTTGAGATAATATATACATTGGGCACTTAGTATGTGCCTGATATTTAGTAATTGCTCAATATATGGTAACAGATTTTTGTCTTTGCCAACAGTAAACAGTCTTAAGTTCCCTTTGAGTAATTATAATCATTACTTGTTTTAAAAATGATGTATCAAGAATTTATATCTGTGTTTATGCAGATGAAGCAACTCAGTAAATATTTGCTGAGTGAATACATGACTTTCTTTAATGTGGATTTTTTTAAAAATGTACTTTGTCACCCAGCAAATGCTCCACATTTAAAAAAATATTTTCATAGCAGCTGGGCTGTCTCAGCCTCCCAGCACTTTGGGAGGCTGAGACAGGAGGCTTGCTTGAGGCCAGGAGTTTGACACAAGCCTGGGTAACATAGGGAGGCCTTGTCTCTACAAAAAATGTTTTGAAAGTTAACCGGGCATGGTCGTGCATGCCTGTAGTTCTACATACTCAGGAGGCTGAGATGGGAGGATTGCTTGAGCCCAGGCGGTCGAGGATGCAGTGAGCTGTAATCGTACCACTGCACTCCAGCCTGGGTGACAGAGAGAGAGAGACCCTGTCTCAAAAAAAAAAAAAAAAAAGAAAAAAGCATAGGATAGTTATCAATCAAGGCATATCTACATAAGCTGCCAATGATTATTTCACCACAAAACTTCAAACAAAGACATGCTTATAACTGTTCTTTGTTCAAGGACTTTAGCCTAAGATAGTTCTTTAGCCACAACATAATTATCTTTATACAATACTTTCCCTTGCAAATAATTTCAAAACAGCAGACTGCTTGCTGTAGGGACTTCTCTTACTGCTCAAGAAATTCATCAGAACCGTAGCCATTCAACAGTTGTGGAGACTATTTACAAATGTTTTTCACCAAAAAACACTGTAAAGGAACATTTTGAGAGTAATGTTAATTTTCCATAAACTACAACAAACATGTCAATTTTCTGTGAGATGTATCACACTAAAAAATAAAAGTCCACAGATTATTCCTGAACCTTGTTGCACCCTCTGTTTTACCTTTCATCACCACAAGAACTAACAGCAGCTGAAAGAGTAGAATTGCACAACCACTTGTGTACATAAATGCTAACAAGCAATGAAATAGCCAAAGGGTAAACCCCAGAAAGAAGAGGTATCAGAGACGTGGCTAGCACACATATTAAGCAGCTATACCCTGGAATGTTGACGATAATTTATTGTTTAAGGAGGCGCTTTCATGAGTCTGACAAAGATGACACCAATACTGTATTGCTGTTTATCTGGTCTTACTCACTGATGGAGCTCAAGGTCTTTTTTCACGTGCTTGAGAAGTTGGAAGCAGACACTACTTTTTTTTTTTTTTTTTTTTTTTTTTTTGGCAGAGGAAGAAGGTAAGAAAGGCGAGAAGTTAGAGGTATCTCAGTGTTTGCAGGTTAGAGCAGAAGATGCTGGCAGCAGATGTCATTAGCTGAAGCAGTGTGGTGTTTGATTCAGCTTGCTGTGCGAAGCCCCCTGCTCCACTTTTAGACATTCTCAGGAGGTTTTCTCTTGATGGGTAGATCCCCAGGAGACTCCCAGATCATGCCATTTTGTTTCTCCTTTTGCCTGGAAAAGTTCTCATCCTCTTCTCACCTTGGGGACCTTCTGTTTTTTTCAGAGCCGCTCAAACATCACTTCCTCCACAAAGCCTTCCTTTGCTCGGCATACCTCCATGCACCTCCATATGCTGGCATGGCTGGTTTCCAGGTGCTGGTCATATATTGTAGGTGTGTCAACCAGCATTCGCCTCATTGTATTGCAATCAGAGGTTTCCATGTCATTCTTCCACTACACTACTGGGCAGGGCTCATACTGGATTCCTGTTTATATGTTCACCATACAGCGTATAACTTGGCAGACAGGAAGCCCAAATTTAACATCAAATAATTGAATATAAATGGAAATTAAGAAGTCTTTATTTGCGTCTTGATGATGTAATTGTTTTACAAGAAAGCTTAAGTACATGGCCTTTTAGGAAATTCTAAACCTGAATATTGATGGAGAGATTAAAAAATTAATTTTAAAGTGAGCAGTACTAATTATAGTGGCATTATTATTAGGTTCTTCTTGAAGAAAAGTTCTGAATTCCAAAAGTTAAAGAAATATGGGATTAAGCAAAATTAAAAGTAACATATTTAAACTCTAGGTTTTACCAAAGCCTAGTATATATGTGTATTTTGTTTTCTTACCTAAATCCTAAATTCTTTGAGGGGAAGGAGATTTTTACTTCTGTTTTCCAATAAGTAGGCACAGTGCTTGATACAGTTAATGTTCAGTAAATGTCTACTTGACATCACACACACACACACACACACACACACACTTCATCGCACATCTTGAGAATCATCAGGAAGCCTAGCATTATTTTTGGCTGGGGTACGCATGAAAAGACATCAGTTTTTCATTGAATACCACCAATATATAGTTAATTCATGAGGAAGAGAAGTGTCATGGTCTGTGAATGATTTGGGGTCTGTGCTCCCAAATTCCTGGAAGCCCAGTGACTACAATTAGAGAAACACAACCTCAAGGGTGTTTTCCAATATGGATCTTACATTTGCTTTTATGTTTACATTTTTAGAAATGCTGTAGCTGTGACTGTTCCCCAAAACTAATGCCATGTGAATTTGCCTCTAGTTTTATGAATGATTTCAGATGTGAGAACTTCTCCAGAAAACCTGCTTTCTCTATCTGGGTGAGGAAAAGAGAGAAAATACAAGAATTTCTCTTGTGTAGTACTGACTTCCTCTGTGGCCCCAGAGAAGCCATTTGAACTTTCTTCTTTAGTTCCTCCAGCTGTAAAATGGAACTAATAATGACTAATAATGTATTTCACAAGGTAACAGTGAGGATTAAAGTAGTCAGTGTTTCAAGGTGGTAGGCCCCAAGTATGAAATATTTGTATAATGTCAAACTCTGACCAATGTTTTTCTATTAGATTGGGTTTTTAAATCCACTAACTTTATTTAAACACCCAAGTCAATTGACTTGCAAGCAAGATGCCATATTTCTACGTTAATAATTCCATTTTTGTGACAGAGAAGTTTCTGGGAAACAATAGCATTTGGCATTAAGATAAACAATGTAAATTCTTATCCCAGCTATACTGCAACTGTAGGCAGGCCGCACAATTTATTTGCTTCTCTTTTTCCTTTCAGGTCTGAAAGCAAAGTATCTGTGCCCGACTCTTACAGGATTGTGAAAAGTAAAAAGGTTAACATATGGCGAATGCTTTAAACTCTGTGGTGAAGATGCCAGAGAGTAATATTCTACAGATGGGAAAACTGAGTCCCAGAGAAGCTCACAGGCTTGACTTAAATCATGTGGCAAGTGAGTATCAGGAAAAACACTCAATACTCTGGATTATAACCAGTTATTTTTGCCTTATGGCTTCCTAAAGAAACAATACCTATAGAGGCAAAGTTTTCCCTTCCTACTTTCACAAGAGTCGGCTTTCTTTCACCTGTTGAGATAGCTTTTGCTTCCTTCTAAATCTGGAGCACTTTTTTTTTATTCTCTTCTTGAGTTTTCTCTCAGCAAAGAAGAGGAGGTGACTAGAACTTGTTGCCAAGGAAAAGAGCCTGATTAGAGTGTCCAATTGAAGACTTCTTATTGGCTGCCAAGAACACTGTTATATGGCTGGTAGAAATAAATCAAAGTCTCGAGAGGAGGCCAGAAAGTCAAAGAAATGCTGTTAAATCTTGAGTCCTGTATGATGCTGAAGAAATAAAGGAAAAATATAGGGTGTAAATTGAGTTGTAATTCCAACCAAGTCAAGGCAGTCAGTTGTGATGGCGAAACAACAGATGCATGAAGGCTTTAAAGGACAAAAAGTGTTACAGACTCTGGCTGCTACCCAAACACCCTTGCCGCTGAAATCAAAGAGTCCAGTATTCTTGCAGAGACAAAGTCTTAAAGACAAAGCAGCAGACTCTCCTGGCTAAAAGGGTTTGCAATGGATATATTGCCAGTAATCTTAAACCCACTCAGCAGAGACCGAGTAGGCTTGGGAAGCAAACAGGTTTTGTAGAATGACCATTTTTGTATAATGCCTAACATATTCTCGGCACTCAGTGACCTCCTTATTATTCCTTCGAGTATTAGTTATGTAGCACAACAATATATGAACACAGGACTCCCTGGGTGGGGAAGAAAAGAAACTGGCATGATTTCTTCAAGTTTTCCCTGCTGGTTCCACCTCTGGGGGTCTGGGCTGAAAGGACAGGGAAAGGCAAAAAATAATACCTGACATCTTTTTAGTGCTTACTAGACCCCAGGCCCTGTGCTAAATTTATATGTATTGATCTCTTTTTTATTGTTTTGTTTTGTTCTGAGACAGTGTTTCGCTCTGCCGCCCAGACTGGAGCGCAGTGGCATGATCTCGGCTTACTGCAACCTCCACCTCCTGGATTCAAGTGATTCTTGTGCCTCAGCCTCCCAAGTAGCTGGGATTATAGGTGTCAGCCACCACTCCCGGCCTATATGCATTATCTCATTTAACCAACATAATAATTCCATGAGGCATATAAGCTATATATTTTAAGATGAGAAAATGGGCTTAGATAACTCTAAAGATAGTGCAGTCACTAAGAGCTTGTGCTCTGTGACCAGACTCGGTGGGTTTGAATCCCAGGTCCTCCAATTCTGAGCTGTGTGACATTGTGCAAGTGACTTAATTGCTGTCTCATTTATAAAATGGTGTAAAAATAAGTACTTATCATCATTGTGATAATTAACTAAATTAATAGACTCAAAGACTTGAGAAGACTACCCAGCACACAGTAAGTACTTGATAAATTACTCAATGAATACCAATCAAGATTATAAACACAATTAAAAATAGTGTAGTGGCAGACCTGGGCCTAGAACTCAGGTCTCTCTGAAGCCAGCGACTTTTCCCTCACCCTTTCACTCTACTGCCTATAGAAGGAAAAAAGAGAGAATGTGGCCAGGAAAGGCAGAAGCAATGTTCTGAAGCAATTTCTAGCTGCTCAGCAATAGGAGAGCACCAGAAAGGGAATTTCTTCCACACTCCACCCCTGGCCCATTCTCACCCTCACTGCTTGTATTTATTTTATTTTTATTATTTCCAATTGCCATCACTGAGAGCCAAAAATAAGAGTAACACAACAGTACAGCCTTACTTTTGTGCCGTCTTGTTAATGCTGTCTGTTAGCGGTGTATCCTCCCTACCGATTCTCGCCTGTCCTTTGCATCCAATGCTTCTTTTGCCAAAAAGAGGAAAGAAAGATGGTTTTCCTGATGTTTCTTATGAGCAAATAGCTTCAGGGGGAAATATCATCAATTCTATTCAGGATTTTAAAGGCATGGGCATTTAGATGTTGAAAGAGCACTGTCTAATGCAATTTTCTTGACATAACCCTTTGGACTTGGCTTCAGTTTTGATGAAACACACAAGAAAGCTCTCATCAGTGGCTTGGACAGACAGCAGTTCCCTCACAGCCCTGCTGAATTGTCTGCACAGGGAGTGGACGATGAATCACATCCTCTTATGCTTGCAGCTACCAGCGGTACTCTGGGGGCAGCAAAGTCCAAGGCTGTCTGTAAGACTCCAAGTAAGTTGGAAGTCCCACATCTGTTATGGAGGGAGTTTTAAAACTCACGCTACCAGTTTAGAGGACTAAGGCAGTTATTAAGATTTTTATTTTAATAATGATTTAGTTTTTTTAAACTCAGGACCGTAAGAAAATATTCACATGAATGTATTTAGAAGGTTTTCCAGTTTTAATGCAGGAAATTCAATGGATTCAGTCCTGCTGTCAGGCTTCAGCTGAGATCACATCCTCTTTGATTCTTCAGTATGGGCTGAGAAACACCCTAATGGGAGTCTGACTGTTAAAATGGTACAGGCAGGAGCCTGTTGTTGGAGCAGTTGTTGGAATGTCTTTCCTGGGGCCAGAAGCATCTTGTTCTGCTGCAGATGGTCACCACTTTGCCTCAGCCCCCACAGGCTAAAGACCCAGCAAAGACCTCCTACCTGTTGGGTAGGAAACCTGGACTTACAGGTCTGAGTTGCCGAAGGAACACCAATTTGGACACGCTGTGATTATTTCTATATTACAGCCCAGCCTCCAGAACGGGTGGATAATGCTTTAATTTTCTGGAAGAGGATACATTTAAAAAGTGAGCTCCTCAAGGACCTTCTTGGTTCAGCCAATGGTCGGTTGTACTATCTAGTCTTCTTTGTGCTTTTTGCAAAAGTATATATTGACTGGATATAAATTAATATGTGTTAATGACACATGAGATAGAAATTTTTTAGGCAGATAGTGAGAGTAAGAGAGTCCTTGGCAAGGCTTCCCTTTTAACACAAAGCAACCCCCAAATCATTTCTTTTCTAAAAAAGAGCAGCCTGAAAATTTGAGCTGCGGACACAGATAAGTAAGCTGGAAGCTTGCACAGGTAAATGCTAGCAGCTGTGCCAACAGAATAGGGCTACCTGCAAGCCAGGTATGTTCAACATGGAGGCTTGGCTTCATCTTCCCTTTTCTTTGTCACCACCTGTGCAGTAAAGAACCAGGCAACATGGCACCGACCAGGTAGATAACCCATCTGCATAATAAAAGATTAGGGTGGGGCGGCCCACTTCTTTGTGCACTATGCAAATGGCACACCTGGTCTGACCAATCTTTCGTGCCCTATGTAAATCAGACACGGCCTCCTCAAGCTCATGGATAAAACCTTCTGCATTTCACTACGGAAGTGGCAGCCAGTTTTTCCGGGACCTCTCTTTCTGCAGGAGAGAGAGCTCGTCTCTTTCTTTTGCGTATTAAGCTTCCACTCTGAACCTCGCTCTTTGTGTGTAGGCATCCTAGTTTTCCGTGGCCATCAGACAATGAATCTTGAGTATTTACCCCATACAAATGACCCTGCTGCATTAATGTTGGAGCAAACTGACCCCACATTTTATGCATGGAGTCCAGGAACTTAGCCTTCACTGGCAGACCACAGAGAACACTGACAGAATCTGCAGCACAGTGTCCAGGGATATTTAGACTCCATTACCCACCTGCCCCCAACATGGCCAGTGTTTACTGGAACAAACTCGGGAGCTACTCAATGTTTTTACTTCAGAAACTTTGTTGGAAGTGTTTCAATGGCTCGAGGTTGGCTGCACTATTTCCTCAGACCTTGAACAGACCTGTTATCTACAAATTCAGCATGTTCTACCCAACATCTAGAATCATTTAGTCCAAACTCCTGCCCAGTGGGGAAATCTCTTCCACAATAATTCTGATACTGAATATGCCCCAGGGCAGCACTCACTATGCACAGGGTTTGAGAGAATAAATACTCTTTACACTGGGTCAAAGCTTCTTAAGTGAAAAATGATAAAAATGTGAGGTTGATTCATTGATCCACTGTTAATTCCAGGCTACTATCCAATTTGCTATTATGTTTGATCTGGCTTGAGTTTCTGCTGTCTTTGTAAACGCCTCTTTAGAGCTGGGAGTATGTGTGGAATGATATTTATGTTAATTTTCATACTTCGTAGTAAGCTCAATCAAAGAGTTGTTTGTGTTTTGCTTGAGAGAAGTTGAAACTAACAACCTAAATGAAACAATGGAGTCATCTATGCATTTTTCTTATACACGCTGTTGTCACTGCCAACCTTGCTGGTGGGAAAAATTTATGACTGGAGGCTACTAAGGTTTCCTAATCAGCAAGCCACTTCTTCGAGTACCTTTTTCTCCTATAAGTGTGAAAAAGTCACTTCACATGCTGTTGGAAAAATGTCTATTTGTCCCATAGAGAAGTTTGCCAAAACCTATTACTTGTTGAATAATCAAGACTTGTCTAAGGTAAAATTGCTTTCCAAAACATTTGGTCTCAATCAGAGACACACTTGTGCTCATTTGCTTAAAACTGGGTGCAAGTTTCCAGGAGATTTGAATGGAGGCTTCTGTGTTATCATCCAAACTATCATTGGCTTCTCATGTCCCTAGATCTTTTAAGTACTCATCTTTGATTTAGACATTGGCAATTCTCACTCTAAAAAGAAAATGTTTTAAAACTATTTTTTCTATCAATAGGTGATATACCATGTAGTCCATTTCCCCGTGAAAACAATGCTGCTAGTCAGAGTTTCTCTTTGTTCCAGGTTTTTCACGTTAACGTGGTCTGTGTAGTAAAATTGTTACTAGTGAAGGGGGTGCCAGATTTGTGGCATGGCCCATAACACACGTACATTACTGAGACCACACACAGATCAAAAAGATAAAGGCACGCATTGCTTTTGAGCAATGACCCGTGTGCCAAAAATGAGGTTTCACCTACGAGAGACCAGAAGAATGTAAGGGTTTTAGTCTCAGGGAATCAAGAGTTTCCTTATTTGTTCTAGTCTATGTTTTAAAAGGATGATAGGACATTATTTAGCCCCTTTGATTGTTCTTGTTTCACTATTTGCAACTGAAAAAGAAAAAAAAAAAAGCCTTCTTCCTCCCTCCGGTAGCCACTATAAGAAGTGCAGCAACACAGTGAAGGGCTCGGAACTTTGGCTCGGGGGCCATACTGCCTGGACTCACTTCTGCACTCCTCACTGTGTAACTTAGAGTCTCAGTTTTCTGTAAAACATGAACAATAACTGCACCTACTTCCTGAGGTTGTTGTGAGAATTAACTGAGATAATACAGGTGCTCAGCATAGTACATGGACCCTAGCAGGGTTTCAATTGCTATTGTTACAGTAAAATGTTACTCTAATAGCATCAATATGCTCCGTAAATTAAATTGCATAAAATGTGGCATCAATTTGCCCCAACATTAATAAATATTAATATATTCTTAGTCAATCTGTACTGTTGCAAAAAGCACAAAGAAGATTAGATAGTACAACTGACCACTCGCTCTATGAGGAGGTCACCTCTTGAAGATATCCTGTTCTGGAAAGTCAGAGGGTCACCCACCCATTCTCCAGCTCTTTACAGGGGTTGGGCTAGAGTGTAGGTACAATCACTGTGTGTGCAAATTGACTTAATTAGGGAGGGGAGGCATTATTCAAGGTGTTACTTGTTATTATTAAGGTTGTTGTCTCAAACCTGCTTTTAACCTTTCTAATCAGTGACTGTTAACCCTGGATGCACATTATAATTACCCAAGGAGCTTAAAAGACATAGTGATATCTGGCCCGAGATAGGAGCAGCAAAATATAATTACTCAGACTTGAGTTCAGATCCTGTTTCCCTCATTTTTTAGCCATGTGACCTTCGACCAACTATTAACCTCTCTGTTGCCGAATCTATGAGATGGGTGGAGCGAGTTGGGGGGGGGTTTGTTGTAGGGACTAAACCATGTATTTAAAGCTCTGGGGCCACGTCTTTGCATGTAGCAGGTATCCAGTAAATACTTGTTATTAGAAACCTATTTTCTCTGAAGACCCCAGCCGAAAGGGTCCCCTACCTCCACTGAACTCAGTTATGAAAATTTTACCTTGAAATATAGTCTTGGGCAAAAACTAACGAAGGTTTCTTATTTTACAAATGACAAAACTAAAGCACAAAAAAGTTATTCAAAGTTACACGGCTAATAATAAACTAGAACCTGAACCCAGGTCTCCTAATTCTTTGTCTATTGTTTTTCTTCCTATTCCATAGTTCTTAATCACATATCCCTGGAAGCCTCAAATTCTAGCCCTGGATGCCAGCGTCAGCCTCGTATTTTTCCAATCCCTTCCAGCCTTAGCTTTATGGTGCAGCAACACCAAGTTGTTGTTTTCTGATACTCATAATTACTGTTTCTCACCTGTTTGCCTTGGCTTGTGTGATCATCCCTGCCCTGCCTGAAATGCTCTCCTTGCCTTTGTTTTCTAGCAACTACACTCACTTCTGCTGCTGACCATCAATGATTAACTGCTACAGCAAATGTTTTCCCATTGTAAACAGTTAGAAATGAGACAAAATGTCAGACATCAGACAACAGTATTTTAATCCCTGTGAGTAGGAAAATAAATGGGATGAGCCCTATAATTGCCACAGCTTATCCCCGGAGGCAGTTTCCAGGATTACTACCCATGGTGGAATAACCAAAACAGCCCAGGGGTCTTGCTAAATTGAAGAGACAGAGTTTAAAGTCTGAGGAGACTGAGGAGGCTAGAATTTGCAGGGTAGATTACCAGAAAGGGGAAACCAGATAGAAAGGAAGCTCTGGAGATCTGCAGAGCACTTACCCCATATCTTTGGATGAGTTTTATTGATCTGCACCTGCACGTGAAGACACTATGAAGACTGCGGGAAAGAACTCCCTGAAAGCACAGGCTGAACAATATTTAGAGCTTACAGAGGACTGGGAATACTTCATGTTTCTACCAGCTTGAGCAAAGAAACCCCTAAATACACAGGGTGTTGGCTGAAGTCCTCAGAAGTGCCATGCTTTAGTAGTGGAGTAAATTAGTCCTATAATAAAAGCTGCTCTGGAACCACCATACAAAATGTAAAAATGAGCCTTTCATGAATCAAACTGATCTGCCACAAAATCCAATGTTCTTTAAAGGGAGAGAATACAATCCAGCACCCAACAAAATAAAATTAACAATATCTGTAATTCAAATAGTAATTTTTAGATATACCAGAAAGTGTAAAAATGTGATTTATAACAAGAGAGAAATTAATCAGTAGAAATAGATCAAGAAATGACAGAGATGGCCAGGCACGGTGGCTCACACCTGTAATCCCAGCACTTTGGGAAGCCGAGGTGGGCAGATCACGAGGTCAGGAGATCGAGACCATCCTGGCTAACACGGTGAAACCCTGTCTCTACTAAAAGTACAAAAAAAAGCCGGGCGTGGCGGCGGGCGCCTGTAGTCCCAGCTACTCGGGAGGCTGAGGCAGGAGAATGGTGGGAACCCGGGAGGCAGAGCTTGCGTGAGCTGAGATCGCGCCACTGCACTCCAGCCTGGGCGACAGAGCGAGATTCCGTCTCAAAAAAAAAAAAAAAAAAAGACAGAGATAATGGAATTAATAGGCAAGGACCTTAACAAAGTTTATCCTATGCTTAAGGATGTAAAAGAGAACATAAACACGACGAATAGGGAATAAAAGACATTAAAAAGACCCAAATGAAACTTATAGAGATGGGAATGTGAAATAAAAAATAATCTGGATAGGATTACCAGCACCTTATGTGATGCAGAAGAAAAAGTCACTGTACCTGAAGACATAGCAATAGTAACTATCCAAAATGAAACACAGGTTAGAGAAAAAAAAAAAAAGTCCAGGCTTACGCCTGTAATCCCAGCACTTTGGGAGGCTGAGGAGGGTGGATCACTTGAGGTCAGGAGTTCAAGACTAACCTGGTCAACATGGTGAAACCACATCTGTACTAAAAATACAAAAAATTTTCAGGCATGGTGGTTGGTGTCTGTAATTTCAGCTATTTGGGAGACTGAGGCAGGAGAATTGCTTAAATATGGGAGGTGGAGGTTGTAGTGAGCCAAGATTGTGCCACTGCACTCCAGCCTGGGTGACAGAGTGAGACTCCATTTCAAAAACAAAAACAAAAACAAAAAAAACCAAAAGCAAACACACACATACAGAGAGCCCCAGTGAACTCTGGGATCTTATTAAGCCATGCAACGTAAGTGCAATTGGAGTCTTACAAATGTGATATGGGGAAACAGAAACACTATTTGAAGAAATAGTGGCTGAAAATTATACAAATTTTATAAAAAATGTAAACTCATAGATTCAAAAGACTCAACAAACTCCAAACAGCAGTAATATAAAGAAAATCACACTAAGGCACATCACAGTTAAATTTCTGAAATTTATGCCAAAAAGAAAATCTAAATCACAGCAGGGAGAAAAAGATACATTGTGTACAGAGATATAAACTTGAGGGTGATAGCAGACTTCTCGTCATAAACCATGCAGGCCTAAAGACAATGGAAGGTCATCTTTTAAGTGCTGGAGAAAAACAAACAAAAATCTGCCAGCCTGGAATTCTATACCTACTGAAAATATTTTTTTAAAGATAAAGGCAAAATAAAATTTTTTTTCAGGTCAGTAAAAGGCATGTGATCTTTACTATAAGAAATGTTAAATGTTGTTCTTTTAGCAGAAAGAAAATGATACTAGATGGGAATTTGGACCTGCAGAGAGAGATAAAGAGCACTTAAATGGTAAGTATGGAGTAAATATTTTAAAAATGGGGTTTCCCCTCATTTTTCATCTCTTTTGCATCTATTCATCCTTCTAGGAAGAAATCCTGTGCTTCTTTACCACCTCTTCTTAGGTTAGGAGTGACAAACTCAACTCTCTACACAGGCTTAGATTGATAAGGTAAATAAGTCTGTGTATGCTTATAAGAAATAGTGGGAACAGTAGTAAACTGTAGAGTACATGTCTCATTTAAAAGGAGTATCCATTACTCAACTTCAGTTTCTAGTTGCTGGGAGGGAATTGAGCCAAACTCTTCCTTTATTTAAATGTAGCAATTAATTTAAATCAACTAAAACCCAAAACTCCATGGACTATAGTCAGCTGTTGGGCCACCAGGATGCAATTACTATTTTAGGTATTCTTCACTTGTGCCCTCATAATCTCAGAGAACTGGAGAAAAGTTTAAGAGTTAAGCACTTTGACCAAAATTTTGGTGGAGTACTCTTTGTTTGCATCAAAAATAATTTGGTTTACTTTGTTTAATTCAGTTAAGTTTATGCTATCCCTAATGTAAAAAAGTTATGTGAGAGTCACATGTGGGTTAAAGCAATGTGGTACTGTGGTAGCTATAGTCTTACTTCAATGCCTTTATTTTTGTAATAGATGAAGAAACCACAAAGCACGTTCTGCAGCTTCCCTAGGAAGTACCTCTCTTAACGTAATTTCACAGCGATGCATCTGTCACTGGGAAACTTTCTGTCTGAACATGAATGATAAAGGTATAGGTAGGGATCTTGCTTGCTTGCTTGCTTTCTTGCTTGCTTTCTTTCTCTCTCTCTCTCTCTCCTTCCTTCTTTCTTTCTTTCTTTCTTTCTTTCTTTCTTTCTTTCTCTCTCTCTCTCTTTCTCTCTCTCTCTCTCTCTCTCTTTCTTTCTTTCTTTCTTTCTTTCTTTCTTTCTTTCTTTCTTTCTTTCTTTCTTTCTTTCTTTCTTTCTTTTTACTTTCTTTCTTTCTTTTTTTTGTCCAGAAGTCTTTTATTTTTTAAAACACCTATTATGCCATGAATTCATAGGGAATAGTTTCCAGCAGCTCAGCTTCCTTCACATTGGTTCTCACAAAGTGTGTTTCTCTGGGTGGAGCAGGCTGGCGCTTCAGTTGAACCCAAGTACCTTTCTCTTTGGTTTCTTTCTTATTCTGATCATTTTCCTTCACATGTTTCAACTATCTCAGCTTTTAGAGTGCTTAATATGCTTAATATGCACATTAATTGTCTTGGCAAGAATCTTGCCCTTAACTTGTTTGTTTACAACAATGCCAACAGCATGCTGGGGAACACTGTAGACTCTTCCAGCTTTGCCATGGTAACACTTGTGGGGCATTCCTTTTTGGACAGCACCCATTCCCTTATGTCTACAACATCACCTTTCTTATAGATTCGCATATACGTGGCCAAAGGAACAATTCTATGTTTTCTAAAAGGCCTAGAGAACATATATTTGGTGCCTCTCCTCTTTCCCTTTGTATTCATCATTTTGGTGAATTACTGGAAGATGGTGGTTCTGGCCGAAAGGGGGATCTTTCTTTTTATTCCTTCCTAGGATTGCTTTTCTTCCCACTTCCTCCACCTGCTCCTATCCTTCCACCCTGGACTTCACTTCATTCTGCGCACCTCGTCTCACCATTAAAAAATCAAATCAACAAATTAATGTTTTGGAAGCTGCCCCAATACTCAAATGAGTAAAAATGAAATATTGATGGTGATCAACATATTGAATCTTTATTATATCCCAGGTAAATGACATCATGTCACTTAATGCTCACAATAATCTGATACAAGAATACTTAAAACGATCTCCATTTCACAGGTTAAAAAAAACAAAGCTCAAGATTTCGCAGCTCATAGGTTCTGAAATTGGACTTTGTGTTCTTACTTTCTGCATCCTTGCTCCTCAAGGATTGTCAACTGAAAGTTTACTAGAAAGGTAGTGTCTCAGGCCTCACCCCAGACAACTGAGTCAGAACCTACATTTTAGCAAGATCTCCAGGTTATTCATAGGCACATTCAAGTTTGAGAAGTCCTGTTCTACACTGCACCACCTCCTTCTGGGTGTGCCTCCTGATAGTGCCCGTCCACCACTTGCCTGGAAGCCCCCACACACTTCCCAGTGTGCCCAACTTTCTCTCAAGAGTGATTTATGCAGCAAGCCTTTGCTGGTGGAATTCCATTGTGTTGACTTCAACACTCACCCCGAGATCCCTCCCTTCTTCCTACTCTCAATCCATCATCATGTCTCATTTTCTATTTTTGGACACAGCTCAGGGACATGAAGAGGGAGGGCTGGGCTTGTGGCACTGGAGGGTTGCCTGACCAATAATTTCTCCTAGTGGCTTCTTCTGGCCCTGCGTGGGCCAGAGAACAGTGCTATGGGTGGGAAAGCAGGAGAAGCTTCATAGGAAACACCCATCAAGCAAAACCTTTGGCAGACCTGAAGCCATGGAAGTTGTTATGGGTACAGATGTCCACGGATGCTGGCAACTTTATTAAAGCTTATTTTCACATTGATATCACTCGCAAGCAAAAGTCTGACCACTACATGCACTTTCTATTGAGTCCAAAAGACTGTGGAGCTGAGCTATTATAAAAATCGGTTCTCAAAATACTGTATGAAGTCAAAGTTGTTGGATGGTCAATGAAAAATAGTTTTTTCAGTTAAAATAGCTCATACACATTGACTTTGAAATGGCAGAGGTGACAACTACTGGTCTTATGATGTCATTCCAAGGCCCATGATGATAGACTATTTATTTATTTTTTTATTCTTTTCAAGAGGTAGGATGTCTCCAAGCTCTTTCCTTGCCATTTCTCTCTTGGAAACCTTTTGTATTTGTCACCCGACTTCGCTGGGGGTCTGAGTTAAGCAGAAAAGACTGCTGTAGAGAGATGAGAGGAATTCTTTTCTCCTGAGACATGGCCAATTGGGGTAGAATGCTGGTGCAGAGGCCAAGTTTTCTGCCAACAGAATACAGCGTGGAACTGTAACATACTCTTTAATGTTGTTGTAACTTTATTTTCCACTTTAAAGTAATAGAAATTCTTCCTAGAAATAATGCTGTTTAGTAGAGACAGCATGGCATAGCTGACTAAAGCCATATCTTTGAGCATTTGCCAACCTTTGTAGTAAAGGGACATTTTTCATAAGGCTCCTGCATTCACAAGATCAGGAAATGATGGAAATATCTTTATCACAGAATCAAAATGCTCAAAGGGGGCGCTGTAAGATCATTTTATATATTTTATTCTTCAAAGATAGGCAGACATCCTAATTTTTTACAGAGATGAGAGCCAGTGAGGTATAATGAAAAGAATAAGGCTTTAGGCTGATGCCAATCTTGAAATGCATCTTAATTCTATTATTTATTAACAAGAGTTTGGGGAAATTGTTCAACTTTTCTGATTTTTAATATTCTTATATTTAAAAATAAGAAAATAGACACTTTTGTCTTTCGATCCTGAAAACATGCCTGCAAGTTGATTGTAAGATAGTGAAACAATGGATTTAATATAAAAGGGGCAAGGGATCCTGTTTTGATATAAGTTTTGCTTTTTAGACACAATAGTTCAATGATTAGAATTCTAGCATCTCACACACATTCTCTAATTCTATTTTTCTTTGCAACCGAATGTGTAGTCAACATGCTTAAGTGAGCCCCTGGCTGAGGTTAGAGACATCGCTTTTAACATGTCTAATAATTATTATTCTTTTCTGTATTATATTAAGTCCATGATACTCCTGTTACTAGTATTTAAACCTTTATTATTCTATTTTTCACCATTTTTAATAGAAACATTATGACAAATTACAGTAAAATATTCAAATAATTACATAAATATTAATCTTTGTTTGGATCACTGAATTCACAGAAGTTATTTTTTAGGGGTAATTATTTTTAATTACTGCTGTTACAAACAAATTCCAAACCTCACTGATTTAGTTTAAATTTTTTGTCATAAAAAGTCCAGTCCAGTGGACTTTGGGAGGCTGAGGCAGGAGGATAACTTGAGCCCAGGAGTTCAAGGCCAGCCTGGACAACATAGCAAGACCCTGTCTCTACAAAAAATTAAAACATTTCCCAGGCATGGTGGCACACACCTGTAGTCCCTGCTACTTGAGGCTGAGGTGGTAGGATCGCCTGAGGCCAGGAGGTAGAGGCTGCAGTGAACCATGACCATGCCACTGTACTCCAGCCTGGGCAGCAGAGGAAGACTCTATGTCAAAAAAATATCTATCTATCTATCTATCTATCTATCTATCTATCTATCTATCTATCTATCTGTCTGTCTGTCTGTCTATCTATCTATCTATCTATGAGAGAGAGAGAGTCCACTGGAGCTGATCTTGCTTGGGCAGCTCTTCTTAAATTGCCAGACTCAGGTGTCCTGGCATCTCTCCTCAGAGACTCTGTTATCCATCAGGGTCTCCCCTGGACGCCTGTGCTGGGTCTGCTTTATTCAGCAGCCGATGAGCAAAGAGAGGGATTCTCACATCATCTCCTCCTCCTCCTCCGCCTCCTCTGTCTCTTTCTCCTCCTCCTCCTCCTCCTCCTTCTTCTTCTTCCTTCTTCTTCTTTTTCTCCTCCTCCTCCTCCTCCTCCTCCTCCTCCTCCTCCTCCCCCTTCCCCTTCCCCTTCCCCTTCCCCTTCTTCTTCTTCTTCTTCTTCTTCTTCTTCTTCTTCTTCTTCTTCTTCTTCTTCTTCTTCTTCTTCCTCTTCTTCTTCTTCCTCTTCTTCTTCTTCACAGGGTCTGGCTCTGTCACCCAGGTTAGAGTGCAATGGCAAAATCAGGACTCACTGTAGCCTCCACCTCCTGTATTCAAGCAATCCTCCCACCTCAGCCTCCCCAGTAGCTGGGACTACAGGTGCATGCCACCATGCCTGGCTAATTTTTGCGTTTTTTTGTAAAGATGGGGTTTTGCCAGATTGTCCAGGCTGGTCTTGAACTCCTGGGCTCAAGGGATCCGCTCACCTCAGTCTCCCAAAGTGCTGGGATTACAGGTGTGAACCACCATGCCAGCCTCTTATGGGTCTTTTTAAGGACCAGGGCTAGAAGTACACACTTGACACTTGCTTACACTTCATTGGCCATCAATTGTCACAATATGCCATCTAGATGGAAAAAGATTGGGATATGTAGTTTTTCCAAGTGCCCAGGAAAGAAACTAAATGGTTTGGTGAATCCACAGCATTGTCTGCCTGGCAACAGGGCTGTCAAACTGAATTATTAGCCAGCAAGCAGCCACCAGGGCCCTCGAAAAGTTTATTCATCAAAACTGATGTATAAAAGGGTGATTTTAGTACGTAGTAAGTGTGTATAGCTGTCCACACATGATATATGGAAATTGAATGCATGACAATTGGAGACTATCTCTACATCTTATTGTGTGCAGAGTTAATGCCTATTGCAGAGTTGCTGCAAAGAGTCCGTAAGATATTTATGTGAAAATGCCTAGCACAGAGTTACTATTAACATGTTGTTGTTCCCTGAGCTTTTTTAAAAAAACAAGATTCTTGGCTGGGCTTTGGGAGGCTGAGGCAGGAGGATCACTTGAGCCCAGAAGTTCAAGGCTGCCGTGAGCTAAGAGTGCACAATTGTACTCTAGCATAGGTGACAGAGAAAGACTTTGTCAAAAAAAAAAAAACAAAAACAAAAACCCAAAAAGGATTCTTCCACAGTCTCCTTTAATAAACTCGTCTAGTGATGAATGGGTTCCAGCTAGAGTCTGCAACTTCTTATACATTGCCAAAATTGATTTCTCTACAGTTTAATCATATTTACTTTGAATGATTCTCATAGAAATAGTTAAACATCTGATCATCACTCTTCTTATACTACTCCATCAATGTCAAAGCCATCTGGCCATCTGTAAGTCTTTTCTTCTTTTGGCTCATTTAAAACTTTTTTGATATGTCTATCAGTTTTCACATACGACTCAATGTACATTAACTGCTATTTTCTTGAAGCTCTTTATGTGTGAAAACAGGAAGATTATAGTAGTCACCTACCTGAGAAACTTGCCATTGACTTTTATTTTCCATTTAAAAATGAATATTTATTTCTCCATTGCTCTCTGTCAGTTAAGAATGTGTTTGTGTGAAAATACCTCAGGAAAACAAAGATGGCTTCACAAAATTCAGAATGTTAATTTATTCCAGTGGGCTACTGTTATTGGAAAGTTATCAGCCATATCATCACAACCAAAGGTTTTAAAAGAAGTAATTTTATATCAAGAACATATGAGTGTTACCTTATCCTTTCCTTTAATCTTGTTTACATCTTAAAAGCAGAGTTTTCCAAAACCTACTGTCTTCTGGGAATAAATCAGAATTTTCCTGAGCCTTCCTTCCTGATGTGCCCCTAGAATTCAGATCCTCATGAATCAGCAGCCACCTCATAATGTGAATGCTCAAGAACAGAATGAGGAACAACGTTCTCCAGGTCTGGTCTGAATTTGGGAGGGCTGACTTGCCTAATTTTACAGGTGTTGTGCCCAAGAGGAATGGAGGCCGGGTTTCCTTGCTTCTTTACCAATCTACTTATCGGTTTCCTGTTCAACTCCCTTCCTTTGCTTAGTAGGTTTCTAGGTAGTCTCATTTATTAATGTTAAAAATACCTTTTCAGATGAATTGCTCATTTACACGTTCAAACTAAGATTTTCATTTCACAGTTTTATCACAGCTGGCATAATGAACCATGTCAAATTTTTAAACTATATTGTGACAACATTTAAACTCGTTATGCTTTGCCTGTGGATGTAATTAAGACAGTGTGTTTGGTATCAGTTTATTCTTAAAAAGCAAAGTAAAAGCAGATGAGGTGTATTTATAGACTCATCAGCCAATGAATGGATGAAAGAGAAAAAGAAATTAATGGGGAAATGTCAGCCAGAATGGAGGAGGGACCCACTGAGAAGTTCATTTCCAGACCAACTATTTGGAATTTAGTCCAAAGACAGCTGTCCCTTGATTTACAGTAGAGGAAAAAAATGACATTGTAAGACTATTGGGCCTCAAGTTAAGAAGCAGGCGAAGAGTAACATACTTCAAATAAACTTCTGCAGTTGGGATGGGGGCCCGAGCACAATGCCTACAGTCAGGGCCCTATCTGGAGGTGCATGCCTTCCTACAAAGAGTGGGGCTTAGAAAAATCTGGGAAAGAAGGAAAATCTGTAGGAAATGTAGAAGCTTTGGAACTTGGTCCTGGCCACTTGAAAGCTGTTTTGATTTGAAGCCAAAGCCCCTAGGGGGTGGGGCGCAGGGGGGTAGAGTGAAGGGGGAAGCAAAGAAAAGGGCAGAAGACAAAATTGTAGTATAAAGCCCCAACCCGGGGAATTCAGTTTCAAGAACTGACAAAGAAGAAAAATGAATTGCAAAGCATAAGGGATACAGATTCATTTCTTTGTGTTTTCTTGAAAGTTTGGGTAATGCATTTCTTTTATTGTAAAATGAAACACAACAGTTGTCAGACATTCTGGGGCATGTGTCTGACATTAGACACAGGTGAGGCAGAATAAATCTGCATTGTCTTGAGTACATGTAAAAGGGCAGCATGAGGGGAGGAAATATGGTTGTTTTGGCATCCTGTTTTTAACCACCCATATTTCAGAGTCTGGGAGAAATGATTTGGGCCCAAGCAAAGTCTTGTGGTCTGCAACACTTCAGCTGGGGTGAGGGGGAAGCAGGGGAAATGGCTTCACTGGTTCTCTTCCCCAAAGCATCTAAAGGAATGTTCATTAATGACTTTTAGAAGAAATTCCTTTGGATTTTCATGGGGGAGCAACCAAGAAGAGTTCTTCAGAAATTCAGATTTAAAAATTCCTTTTCTAGAGAATTAAAATAGATTAATAAAAGGTAGGTTTAATTCAGAAAAATATATATTCTCTGAGAATTCATAAAGGAACGTTTCTTTTGTTTGATATAGATACTTGTCTCTAGATCCTAATGTACCTGCATTTCTGAACCATAGTTTTGCTTCTCCATATATCCCTAAACTCTTTTTCTCCTTCCTCTGCCTCAGTGAATTTGACCGATGTAGTTTGCTGATGTGTGTGATCGTGGGCTCTTTGTTTAACTCTTTAGAGACAGATAAATAAGATGATATAGGAAAGGAAAAAGAACAAAGGAAGGGAGGAAAGGAAGGAAAAGAGGAAGGGAGGAAAGAAGGGAAGAAAGAAAGGGAGGAGGGAGGGAAGGGAAGGGGAGGAAGGAAGGAAGAAGGAAGGGAGAGGGGAAGGCAGGAAGAAAAAGGATCAAGGCATAACAAATCCATTTGCTTCAATCATGTAATCAAACCATTCCTATTTCTGAACACTCTCCTCAGCTGTGGCACATCTGGAGATACTGAGGAAATGAGTTCACAGAGCTTTGAGCTTTGTTTCTGCTGAGTTGGCTGTTCTGTTATATAGATAAGGTGTGTGTGTTTGTGTGTGTGTGTGTGTGTGTGTGTATGTGTGTAATGTACAGTTAATTCACAAAACAGTTACCGGGCCATCCAGATCACTTTATAGCTTAGACCCAAGCTTCTCAAACTATTTGTGGCAAAGGATCAGTTTTTATTTGTTCAATCAGTCATATTGAACAAATGTTCAATCAGTCATAAACTGGTGTTTTAATCAAATGTAACAAAAATGTATTTCTAGAAAAATTAAATTTAAAAACACCCCAAATCATACAAAATGCAAGCCTCTCATATTTAATATCAGATTCAAAAGACAGGCCAGTCGCGGTGGCTCACGCCTGTAATCGCAGCACTTTGAGAGGCCGAGGCAGGTGGATCACCCGAGGTCAGGAGTTCAAGACCAGCCTCACCAATATGGTGAAACCCCATCTCTACTAAAAACACAAAAAGTAGCCAGGCGTGGGGGTGTCCACTTGTAGTCCCAGCTACTCAGGAGGCTGAGCCAGGAGAATTGCTTGAACCCGGGAGGCCGAGGTTGCAGTGAGCAGAGATCACGCCACCGTACTCTAGCCTGGGTGACAGAGCAAGACTCCGTCTCCTCCCGCTCCGTAAAAACAAGACAAAAAAATTTCATGTCAGATGACTAGAAAAGTTTCTAAGTGCTCACTCTCAGTTTCACTGAACTCATTGCAGTGTGGTGCCAATCCGCCCAGGGCCAGCACTGTCCAGGGAACCCCCCTTGCAGAGGACTAGTATAGATGTTCTATAAAGAAAAGGTCTCTAAACAAAAGGAAAGGGATAGCAGTTTATATTTTTTAAGTTCAAAGTTATTAACTTGCTATTGAAGTATAGACAACAAGATAAATTCCAGTATTTTTCAAATAATTTCTTTTAAAGAAAACATTTAATTGCCTGGACAGCGTTGATTAAAAAAAAAAAAAATTAAGTGTTTGCTTAAGTAAAATAAACTATATACATGGGGTATCTCTGTTATCCTATGGGCCCTATTTGTATTCAAGCACTGGAAGAATGAATTGATTTTAACCCAAATAGTTTTAAGAATGAAACAGTTTCTAAAATGTAAATAAGGCTATGGTATTCTGAAATGCATATTCAGCTGGTTGACATGACATACACATTCTTGCGTGCCATGTTTTTTTTTTCAGTTCATCTTTCTTTACTCAAATGTAATGAATTAATGTAGACCATTGCCTAATTTAGTGTTCACTGAAGTAGTCGGAATTCACATATTGGGTTGAAATGGCCAGGAATATTGTAGAGCACTGAAAAGACTCTAAGTGAATTGCATGTTTTCATCTTAAACTATAAGACATTTACCAATTCCCACTGATCTCAAGTTGCCCTAACGAACTTTCCACACAGAGGCTAATAGAATTTATGTCTCTAAAAGCAGTAAGTTAAAGAAATGGAAGCTTGAGTCATAAAGAAATTCCCTGGCTATAAATTTATTATTTGTGAGAAAGAATTTATTTTTTCACACACACACACACAAAATGTAGAGCAGAGCTATTGCATATCATCCCCACATGGAACAAGTGGTGAAAGGACTGTTGGGTTATGGAAATCATATTATTGTTATCATATGTTTTTCTTAGCTGCGGCTATCACAGAGAACCTTTTGGGTAGGGTATTATTTACAATGCCCTATTGTTTAACATCTCATGTTAGGATTCTGTTTCAATAGTAGTTTATTACCATCACATATTTTTTTTCTTTCTAGATTTGACTTTAGATAAATGTCACACTCCAGTAAAGAGATTTTAAGAATTACTCAGTAATCAAACCATGTGAGTTCAATGGTCTATAAGCTTGGAATCTTAAGAAATTACTGAGTAAGTAAATTTTGGGTAGTGAATATGAAAAGCGTTCACATAAGCATGTAATTTAAAAATGGAACTAACATCCATTGAACAGCAATGAACTGACATGAATTGGCTTTATTGTGGCCAGCGAGAGGAGCTGGCTATCCGATGGCTGAATTAGAGGCTGGGACAGAATGTGAGATCTGGATAGGAGGCCTTTGTGGGTGGCATGTAGCATCCAGGTGCACAAAGGTTTGGTGTTGGTGTGTGACTTCGGACACCTCGGGATGCTGAAACTTCTTAAAAGTTGACCTATTTATATTGTTTGCCTCCCTACGGGACCCTTCCAGTGTCCCTAGATGATAGGAACCATCCAGTTTTGTCAAAACACATGCATAAATCTAAAGGGTTCTGTGTTCTGTGAGAGGCAGTTTTGTGGAGAAGACAATCATTCTCTCTGTCTCTCAGCTGGATCTGTTTTGGACCCCAGGGGGTGATTTGCCATCTTTTGGCACATTCTGGGTCTCTGTACACTGTTTCTGCTCCCATTCTTGCACTTGTTAATATACAGCCCCCAGCTGGTTGCTCTCTAAGTGCCACTCACAATCCATATTTCCACAGTGATGACATTGGCTGCCTCAGTTTTAGGAGCTGCCGGAAATAGCCACTAATCAAGAGAAAGAGAGAAGGACTAGCCCTGAATAATTGGTCAACGATGCTGATTTTGTTGGTTTCCTGTTTCTTTTGCTTCCTGGAAAATACAGAGCAAATATTGCATGTGGTTTGATGCTACAGCATCGTCTGAACTTGGAAGGATGATCATGCATTCTGATGCCTTGTGGTCTCACTACAGGTCCAATTTTCATGTGTTTTAGGAGTCTTGGGATTAGGTTATGTACTCTGACTCTGGGCAAATGGAAACACCAGGTGAGAATTGTTTATCTCATAACATTTCTTACAAGATATTAACTTTTGGACCATTTTGGAGAAGATGAGCAAATTCATTTTTCAAGGCCAGCAGGGGTGGTTGCTATGAGCAGGCCTTTGTCAGCACATGAGACCTGACCTTGCTGACCTGGGAAGTTTCTATATATGATGAAAATCTTTTTCATAATCAGATGATGATAGCTGGCAGGGTGTCACTAGATTATGTATATGATGGTTTATGTTAACAACGACTATTTTGTTAAAAAGTATTTGTCGAACTTCTACTTTGTGAGAGGTCTTCTTCCAGGTATTGGGCAGTAGTACCTCTTCATTGCACTTTGAACTCTTTCTTTATTATTTTATTTCCTTCACATTTGTAAGTCCAGTTGGAGTAAAATCTTTTCTTAACTCAAGTTTTTCTTTTGAATTGAGAAATAATAATTGTATATATTTATGGGGTACAATGTGATGTTTTGATATATAAATACATTGTAGCATGATTATATCAAGCAAATTAACATTTTATCACCTTACATAGTTACCATTTTTATGTAGTGAGAACATTTACAATCTACTTTTTAAAGCAATTTTGAAACATATGATACATTATTGTTAACTGGTTATGGTGCTGTGTAATAGATCTCGAAACGTATTCCTCCTATATAACTGAAACTTTGTCTCCTTTCACCAACATCTCCCCATTCTATTCTCCCCACCGTGCCCCTCAGCCTCTGGTAATCACCATTCTACCCTCTATGTCCACGAATTTGATTTTTTCAGATTCCACATGTAAGTGAGATCTTATGGTATTTGTCTTTTTGTGCCTGGCCGATTTCACTTAGCACAATGTCCTCCAGATTCATCCATGTTATTGAAAATTACAGAATTTTCTTCTTTTTAGAGGTTGAATAGTATTCCACTACATTTTTAAAATCCATTCATCTGTTGATGGACGTTTATGTTGATTCCATATCTTGGCTATTGTGAATACTGCTGCAATGAACATGAGGGCGCAGATATCTCTTTGAGGTGCTGATTTCACCTCCTTTGGATATACACCCAGAAGTGAGATTGCTGGATGATATGTAAATTCTATTTTTGTTTTTTTGAGGTGCCTCCACACTGTTTTCCACAATGGCTATACTAACTTACATTTCTACCAACAGTGTAGAAGTGTTCCCTTTTCTCTACATCCTTGCCAACATTTTTTATCTTTAGTCTTTTTGATAATAGCTGTTCTAACAGGGATGAGATGATAACTCATTGTCATTTTAATTTTCATTTCCCTAATAATTACTAATGTTGAGCATTTTTCATAAGCCTACTGGCTATTTGTATGTTTTCAAATCGCAAAATATTGATCTGACTGACTCTCTTTGTTTTTTTCTCCCTCTCTCCCTCTACACCCCACCCCACACACACTCCATTACAAGTATTTATTGAGGTTGCAGTGGGAAAGGCAATCACATAACTATACCGTTACTTGAGTATACTTTAAATTATTATCTGCAAGACTTCTTGAATTCGTATCCAGATAAACAGAAATATTTTGATCGAGACTTTGTTGAAGTATATTTCAAAGTGGGAAATGTTGGTTATTCATTTCAAAAGTAGTAATAAATAACACATTATGTTATTATATTGGTGAGGTGTGTAAGATACAGAACTGTAAAATCCAAAGAAGGAAATACCTTTAAGGGAAGCTCTCCATGGAAACCTATCAAGCCATGAATCTGAAGCATGCTAAGTGGCTTCTGCTAAAGCCACATCAGTGGAAAGGTTTATCACTAACAACGTCTGCACATGGAATGTCATAATTCTGTGGGAACTACAGCCAACGACTCATAGGTTTTCCGGACAACTACACAAATGTTTTCTTTTACTGTGATACTTAAAGTATTTGACTTTTAATTCTGAAATTTTCTCTCATGCCTCCACATCTGAAATAATTCAACGCTATCTTTATTTGAAGTCTCTCCTGGTTAGCAAGCTGGCTGGTGGTGATGTATCACATACAGTGGTTTCTGTGATGTGGGCTGCTGACTATGGAAAGATGAATGAAGATCACAATCACATTAAGTTTGGGGACTATGGTCAGACTTAAACCATTATCCTTGAGGTGTATGGCTGTTGATTTATCAATGTCCTCATTTTTATGAAGGAAATCTTCTCAAGGTTGCTGTATGCTCTGTGTGTGTTGTATGTCAAATAAGGTATAATGTTATGTTCTCTCATAACTTCATAAATAAGAATGTATTGCTTTGAGAGATGGAATAAAATGACAAGTTTTATTTGGCATCTATATATTTAAGAGGTCATGAAGAGATTAATGGTTGTTGGCCACTGGTCAAATTTCTTTGATGTACACTATTTTTTTCCACTAAAATTCTACACTTGCCAGTCCCTGGATGAGTTACTCACACATTTATATACATAAATTATGGTGCATTTATTACATCATTTCCAACCTAGCTGGATAAAAGCACGGTGGGATTTTTTCCCTGTGTGCAATTTCCATTTTGGTGGCATTTCTGCTTCCTAATAAATTCCAGACAGTCAAAGTCAACACCCAAATTCTGTTTTTATGTATTTCAGCTTTCTGGATTCAGCCACACTTTGTTTGGGAGATGTCCTACTGGGAAGTTACTTAGATTTATGAATATTTAATGAGCTTTTTTCAGAAATGGGAGTCTGGAGATTCATATAATCTCACTGTATATAGTATACTTTTTCTTTTTTAACTCTTTATTGTAATTTTTGATAACTTGGATGTGGTATTTAATAACTTATTGATTTAATTTTATTACTTGCTAATAGTTTCAACTTTGATCTCTTTCTAACTTATTGTCAGAAGGATGTTGAAAAAAATCCAAAATGAGTTCTGGGGCAGATATAAAATGTATCTCTTCTATTCATATATATATATAAATGTATCTATCTATCTATCTATCTATCTATCTATCTATCTATCTATCTATTGATCTTTAAAGATAGGCCAACTTTCTAACTTCTGTCACTTTACTAGCATAGAATGCAAAGGTGCTCAAATGCCCTCAAGTGGTCTCAGCCCACACTAACCTCTTTCTGTTACTTCTTTTCCTTATTTCTTTGCATTCTGAATGCAGAATTTGGCTTTTTCTGCTACTTAAAATTAGCATCTAAAGGAGGAGTGTCTATGTATTTTTGTCCTGGTGTTTCTCATATTTTAATACTAACACAGCACTGAATAATGTTTGCTGTGCAAATAAAAATTTAAACAAATGCCAGATTGATAAGGTTAGTTTTTTGATTTTTCCTAAACAATAAACAAAACAGGAAACACATTAAAACCTAAACATGCAATCTCTCAAAGTAAAAAAATTTTTAAAAAGTTATACTCAACATACCCACTTATGGGTTAAGGATATAATAATATAAATTTTATTAGATTGTGGAAAAAATCATTCTACCCTCTGAAAACATGTAGATAGTCATATAATTCGGTTAGCCAGTTTAATGGGCTAGGCTCCCATGTTCATGCAAATTCACAGAGAAATCTCAAAGCATAAAAATTTTGGTCAGTAGCTTTTTTATTATTTTTTATTATTACACGGAGTCTCGCTCTGTAGGGCAGGCTGGAGTGCAGTGGTGCGATCTCGGCTCGCTGCAACCTCCGCCTCCCAGGTTCAAGTGATTCTCCTGCTTCAGCCTCCTGAGTAGCTGGGACTACAGGATCCCACCACCATGCCCAGCTATTTTTTTTTTTTTTTTGTATTTTTAGTAGATAAGGGATTTCACCACATTAGCCAGGCTGGTCTCAAACTCCTGACCTCAGGTGATCCGCCCGCTTTGGCCTCCTGAAATGCTGGGATTACAGGCACGAGCCACCGTGCCCGGCCTGGTCAATAGTTTTAACTATCAACCCCATGTATTTTTTACTTATCTTCAGTCAACTGATTTGCTCTTTGGTGGAGATATTGAGAGACCAGTGGGGATATGGGGGAGTATTGAGGGTGGGTGTGGAGAAAATAAGAGTCCTAATCCAACAGACAGGAAAATATCTGAAAAGTGACCACTATGTATACAACACAGCCAATTCTGATACTAAACTTTCTACTCTAAGAAAATCACTTACATTAAAAAAAATTAAAAAGCTAATAAACAAAGGAAAGCTACCCTCAACTCTTAGGATTAAGGAATAATTATTTTCAGATAGAGTTTTTGTTTATGCAAAGCTCCTTCTCAATCTTTTTTTTTTTAACTCAGTAATTTTGATTGTATTAAAAACTAGTTCATTTAAAAATTGTTTTAGAACAAAGTTTTAGTAGATGTACTTTGTGTGTTTTATACAGTTTGTGAGATGCATATTGTAAAATGCTGTTATTACATTTTGTAGTGACATTTTTCCTTTCTACCATGTAAGAAATTCTGTTTTCTTATTCCCAAAGATAAAAATATGGTGGCTTTTAAAAATTTGAACCAATTTGGACATTATGCTCAGAGCCAAGCAGAATAAGAAAAGCTTATTTACTGAAAGGAACATTAGGATAATGGGCGGTATTGAAAATTACTTAAAATTAACATCTAAAGGAGGACTGTCTAAGTATTTTTGTCCTGCCAGATTTTCTGCTATGTTAGCAAAGGTGGAAAAGTTTAGGTATAAATGAAGAGAAGGAGAAATAGTAGATGAGGTTGAAGAAATGAATAATATCTTCAAATAAGATCATATAAGAAAAGAAATGAATAAATGGGCATGTAATAAGAGAAATCCAATATTATATCAACACTTCCAAAGAGGCTCAGAGCAAAACATGACGTTGCCTTTCAGCTCAATTATGCCAGATGCCAGGAAGGGTAAAGCTCTATGTTTGCTGAGACTATGTTTGCTCTTGGACCCTGACAAGATTGAATGGGAAGCCTGCAAACCTGAGTGGCCTTGCCCTGAGAGACACATTCGCATGACGTAAGAGTGGATTGAACTAATTATTAAAGATTAAATGGGATTCCAATAATTTGCCAGTACCATTTGAGTTGTACATTTTTTTAATATAAGGGATCTGTGTTGGAGGATAGGGAGTGGAGTGAACTGTTATTTTATGGGATATATATTTGGTCTTTGTTTCCTGGTGTTCAGCTTCTAAAATCCTTGGAATCTCCAAAGTAATGTATGTTTTTGAATGCTAATGAGATGACTGGTGACTGGCAACCTTTAGGTGGCTTCAGGATGAGGGCTGGTCACAGGAAAGACCAAGGCAGGAATAGAGGGTTGGGACTTCAGCCCCGCCCTTCAATCTCTGGGAAGGAGAGGGACTAAAGGTCAAGTTAATCACCAATGGCCAATGGTTTAATCAATCATGCCTATGTAATGAAGCCTCTGTGAAAACCCCAAAGGACGGAGATCGGATGCGCTTCTGGATAACAGCATGTGGAGGTTCCTGGAACAGGGCACACCCAGACAAGGCTTGGGAGCTCTGTGTCCCTTTCCACATTCCTTTCCCTATGTATCTCTTCATCTGATTCTTTGTAATCTCTTTTATGTTAAAGCAATAAATGTGAAAAAAAAAAATCAGTTAATTCCACAAATATTTACCGGGAGTCTACTACAAGTCAGGCACTACGCTAGTCACTGTCAGCACATAATACCCTGCTCTCAATGACCTGTGACGTTTCCAAATGATAAAACCCTTCCTCATAATCAGATTGTTAGTAATGGGGGCAGGTCACTAGATTATGGAGATGCTGGTCATGGTGACAATAACCATTCGGTTGAAAAAATAATCACTGAACTTCTCCTTTGTAACAGGCCCTCTGCCAGGTGCTGGGTAGTAGTACCTCCTCATTGCACTGTGAACTCTTTACAGTATTTTCTTTGTTATTTTATTAGCGTTTATAAGTCCATATCTAGTAAATTTGGGTCAAAGCGCTCAAAAGAACTGCTTCCAGTGGGCAAAATCTTGATCTGACTGGTGATCTTTTCCCTCTCTCTTTCCCTCTCTCTCAGTCTCTCTCTCTTCCCCACACACACTTGTACACTCCTCTATTCTGTCCTCATCTGACAGGATATAGGACTGCAACACTCTCTGCCCTCATGGAGCTTATATCATAGTTGGAGGAGGCAAACAATGCACCCAAATAAATAAGTTACGTGGCTATTATTTATCGACAGGGGATAAGTGCCATGGAAAGTGATAGAGGAGGGAAATGAAATGAGCTGTGGAGGAGGGGAGGTTTCATGATTTTAAATACAGGTGGTCAGAGAAAGTCTCGCTGGGAAGGAACATTTGAGCAAAGCCCTGAAGAGGGAGAAAGGGAGATCCCCGTGGATATTCTGGGAGGAATCCTTCAGGCACAGGGAACAGGGCCACCAGCCTGTCTGGAATGAGTGGGTGAGGGGAGCAAAGCAGGAGAGAGGCAGAGGAAAGTGAGGTGAGTAGATGGTCAACAACCACACATGTGTCTGCCAGGGGACCATAACAATGCCACAGACTGGGCGGCTTAAACAACAGACATTTATTTTCCCACAATTCTAGGGGCTAGAAGTGCTAGATAAGGTGCTGTCAGAGTTGATGTCCGGTGAGGCAGTTCTTTCCAACTTTCAGATGGCCACTCTCTCGCTGTGTTTTCCCACGACCTTTTCTCTATGAGCATGTAGAGAGAGATCTCTGGTGTCTCTTCTTTTCATAAAGACACCTGTCCTATTGGATAGGAACCCTCCCTTTTGACCTCATTTAGCCTTAATTATCTCCGTAAAGGCCCTAATCTCCCAATATTGTCACATTAGGGCCTTGATATGGTCCGGCTGTGTCCCCACCAAAAATCTCACCTTGAATTGTAATAATCCCCACGTGTCAAGGTTGGGACCAGATGGAGATAATTGAATCATGTGGGCAGTTTCCCCCCTCCTATTCTTGTGGTAGTGAATAAGTCTCACGAGATCTGATGATTTTATAAATGGGAGTTCCCCTATACAAGCTCTCTTGCGGGCCGCCATGTTAAGATGTAACTTTACTCCTCACTTGCCTTCTGTCACGATTGTGAGGCCTCCCCAGTCACTTGGAACTGTGAATCAATTAAACCTCTTTCCTTCATAAATTACCCAGTCTCAGGTATGTCTTTATTAGCAGTGTGAGAACAGACTAATACAGGCCTCAATGTTTGAATTTTAGGGGGATGTAATTCAGCCCATAACAATCCACAGTTGCAGAATGTTGTAATTTAGAGTGAGGTCAGTGGTGGAGAGACATGATTGCAGTTTCTTTTTGAAAGGATCACCTTGGTTGCTGGAGAGCTGGGAGGCCGGTTAGAATAAAATGGGGCAAAGTAGTGACGGTGGTGGACCACAGAATGTGTAGTATCTATCATGCAGATGAATTTGAGCATAATCTGGATGAAACATTTGTCATGCCCTTGAGCTCTTCAGTGAATCTCTTACTTCCTTTGTGTACTAATCTCTGATAAGACTGCTGTGTCTTAATATGTTGTGAAATGATTAGGCAATTTCAGATTCATAAAAATTAATCATCAAAATATCAAAGCTTGCTAATGAAACTTTAAAATTTAGAATAAAATATGTTACTTTATTCCGCATAGGATGACACTTTCATTCGCTGGCAATCTAATAAGTTATCTTGAGTAGCTGGAAAAACATGTTATAGAATGCGTAACTGGGAAATCTATACGTGCATATTTGGATTGAAAAATCTGCTTTCCTTCCATCTTCATTTGGCTGGTTTTTTTGTGGCATTCAGGTCTCAGCTCAAAATCTCCTCACCTAAGGGTCCATCCTTGACCATTCAGTCTAAGTTATCTCCTGCTGTTACTTTCCATCCCATCACTCTGCTCTATTTTCTTTTATAACATTTTTATTCTGATATTTTCTTGTGTGTTCATTGTCTGTCTGCCCCTCCCAGAACCAGCATTAGAGGAAAGCAAGATCTCTGTCTTGTTCACTGCTGTGTTCCCAGCATCTAGAACAGTGCCTTGTGCATAGTAAAAATTCAACAAATATTTGTAGAATGAATGAAAGAATAAAAGAAAAAACACAGAGACCCAGTCATGTAGCTAACCAAGACTTAGAAACCGTGAAAGGGGAAAGAAATTCCTTCTGTGTAGTACAATGTTGAAGGTTGACAGGGACCACACAGTAGACAAAGGGCTGGGCAGATTTCAGGGCTAGAAGGTTTGTATTTTTGATAGTTTATGTGCAGATCTGGGAGTCCTGAGATTGGGGGTTTACATCTGCTCTATCTCCGACTCACCGAGTGACTACGGTACAAATCATTAACTTCCGCAAGCATTAGTTTCTCCATCTGTGCGGTGTTACCAGCTAGTTTAAACATTTAGAAACCTTCATTGGCAAATATGACTCTATTTATGCTTTTTCTTTCAGGAGATTGAGTGCTTTGTGGGAGCGAGCCCTGCTTTTCCCTTTGGTTTCTAAACTGCATCTCCTTGGCAGGCAAGTGATTAATTCCCCTAGATTCTTCTTTGCCTGCTCCTTTTCCCAGCCTCTCCAAAGTAGTGTCCACATGCAGTGATCACCTTGAGACATGCCTTGGATTGTCATTCTTTGCCTTCATTCCTCTTTACTTGCCATCTGAGCTAGATGAATCCACCAGCTTTCCACCACGCAGATGCTTAGGCCTATGTCAGTACTAGAGGGAGGCATATAGCTTTTCCTCCTCTCCCACTTGATAGTGCTCAGACTTTAGGTCTTTTTCCCAGATCCAAGATGCTGCTCATGTACCTTCAATTTTCCTTCCCTGCCAACCAGATCTACTCTGCTAGGAGGAGGCCTTGGCCCTGTGGACAGATGTTGGATAACTTCGTTCTTGACTTGACTGCATTTTCACCTCCTAAAAGTCAACCTTCTTTTTAGCTTTGGCTCTGGGCTCTGTCCTCTAACCCTGCCTGACTCTGAATCTAGAGGGATATTGGGCATGACAGTTAAGGACATATGCTTTGGACTCAGCCAGACTTGGGTTAAAATCCTAGGTACACTACTAACTCTATAACCTTGGGAAAGTTCCTCAACTCTCTGAGTCTCAATTTCCTCATCTGTAAAACAAAGATCAGGAGGGGTTGTAAGAATTAAATGATATGATATGGGCCAACAATTTGGTACAGAGCCTGGCATGCAAGTCTGGTAGTTGCTATAATCAATTACTCGTGCCTTCTTCGTTAAGTTGGGAAAACCCACCCGATAACATTCCATGCTTACTTTTCTTGGTTCCAGGGGTTGTTATTGAGGGTTTAACATTTTGGTTTAAAGAAATTAATCTCCACCATCCTGTGACCTCTAATTGGTACAGTTAGATAATCAGTTTCACCTTAAGTATATTATCTACTCATCATCTTGCCTTTGACAGCTAGTGTTGTTGAGGTACTTTGGCTGATGCTTAGAAATGCAATCCTGAAAAAAGAAAGTGTGCTATCTAATGTCATGCCTACACAGACAAAATCGGAGATAAATTGATGTAATTTCCTGGAGAATGAGGATCATAAAGGCAGCTGATCTGGACAATTCCAATTAGATTATAATGTGAGAATATATTATGGACTACTTAAATTTTCCTTAAATGTTTGGTATTAGGAATATATTTAAAAATTATTTCATTCTGAAACTGGCCTGATCTAATCTTTTCCATGAAAAGAATGCTGTATTGGCTTCTCATACAGCCCAGATTGATGAAATATTTGGTTAGTCCCATGGATGGAATTTCCTCTAAAAAAGGAAATATCTCAACAGGGACATTTAGTGTATGTTTGCCAACTTATCATGTAGTGTGGCAGGTTTTCTTCAGTGGCATGTAATGGTACTTTCTGACTTTAAGCTCTAATTTATCTTGCAGATTAAAGCAATGAAAGGGATCAGAATCTATTGGTGTTAAGAAGTCAGCCTCAGCACTAAGAGAAAGAAGGAAAGAATGAAGGAAAGAAAGAAAGAACAATGAAAGCATTGTAAGAAATATTTATACAGCAAACGTTACAGAGAAAAACCCCAAACCAAAATGTATTTCAAAAAATGTTGGAGGAAATGTTATATCTTTTTATGTGCTTAAGAAAACAGTTAAAAAGAACTTCACAGCATTGGGTCTATTAAGCACATTTATTCCAGTGATTTCCCAGATATTTCCAAGTTCCATTTAAAACAGAAGTCTCCTATCAAGGAATCCTTTGAAATTATTTACTCTTTTATGGTCGTAAAGTATGGAAATGTAATGCTTTTAATGGAAACCCTAATAAACGGCACATGCTACAAAGTGTCTACTGATGTACTTTATAGGTTAGGATTCTTACGTCACACTGACTTGCCAGTCTACATTCCTGGTCCAGTAAATGCTCCAGTGATGTAGAAGAGGATACGCGGAAGGGAAAGTTCAAGCAAGAATGGCATGGACCATTTATGCTGACCAGAAAGATATGGCAGCCAGAGTGTATCTGATAGGCAGCAAACTGTGCCAGTAGCCTGAAACAGAATTATTTGGATTAAGGACTTGTTTTGTTTAAGAGATGGTGAATTGGTGAGCACTGTAACTTGAAAACAATTTTTCTTGTGTTCAATATAAAGGAATGTTTTGTAAAAAACCTGGCTGTGAATCTCTGGAATAAAATAGTTTGTAATATTTTAGCACATATTTAATTGGCAACAGAAAAAGTAAAACCACTTGACTCATAAGGTTAAAATCGTTTTCTGGATAAAATCAACTCCCAGTCAATTTTTTTTTTTTTTTTTTTAGATGGCGTCTTGCTCTGTTGCCATGCTGGAGTACAATGGCACAATCTCGACTCACTGCAACCTCCGACTCCCTAGTTCAAGCGATTCTCCTGCCTCAGCCTCCCAAGTTGCTGGGATTGCAGGCACACACTACCATGCCCAGCTAATTTTTGTATTTTTAGTACAGAAGGGATTTCACCACATTGGCCAGGATGGTCTTGAACTCTTGACCTTGTGATCTGCCCGCCTCAGCCTCCCAAAGTGCTGAGATTACGAACATGAGCCACTGTGCCCAGCCCAATCAAGAAAATTTAATGTGCTCCTTCAAATGCATAGTTTTATATAAAATAAATATATTATAAAGTTATATATCCTTAATTTTATTCTGAAATAATACTAGCAGTTCACAAATGGTTATTCTCCCCCTGGCAAATTTTTTTTTTCCATTAAAATGTTTTAAAAAACATTCTCACTTGGGATATGTTTTGATTTAACAATTCAGGCATTCTGCATTAAATCGGAATTGATTTATTGACATTTGATAGATTCATACTCACATTCCATGGTTTAAAACTCTTGTTAAAATGTTGTTAATAATCTGTGGGTATATATTTCAAATAACTGTCATTATATTGAGAATAACTGTCATTAAATAGAGAGAATTAAGTTTAATAGAGTAGTTACTAGATCTTTAAATACCAATGTGTGATTAGAAGCAGATTTATTGAGGATTTAATCATGGAAGAATAGATTCATGCCTTTTCAGCGATAAATTTATTTTGTTTCCTTTGTTTTATTTTTCTGTGTAAAGTAAATGGTTAGTAGGCATTTAAACTGGTAGTGTATGAAAAACTAAATGCCAATTAAGTAGTATTCAAAATATACAGAATACATTAGACTCTTCAAAAACAGTTCAAGACTGTACATTAATCCTTTGTGAGCTTGGAAATGTCCACCCTTGGCAGAGACTCAGAGAAGCCTAGAGATGAATGGCTGTTAGGAACAGAGGGATATGAAATTCACCTGATTTTGTTCATATTTGCTACTTAGTACAACAGTTGACTAACTTCCTTTAAGATGTTTTTGATACTATGGGTAAAATATCAAAGGCGGATACTTGAACAACATTGTTCAGAAACCTTAGCTTGATTCACTCAAACTCTCATTAGTTTGATACGCTCAAACTCTCATGCTTTCCGTTTTGTTTCATTTTAAGTAAAAAGACCTATCTCTCAAACTATCTGGAGGGGCTGATTTGTTTTCACCGCCTTTCAGCCCACCCCAACCCAAGTTTGGAGCATTTTGTTAGATCACTTTGATCTTCTGTTTGACTTCTGCTTCATGGAAAAATGCTCATAAACCTTCAGAGAAAGGCTTTCTTTACTTTTAGCTTTATTCAAGAATTATAAACAGTGGACAGATCTATAGCAAAACGATTTTAAGAGCACTTAGGACCCACATGCTAATTTATTTGCTCACCACCAAAAAGAGGCTTGTTTGGTAAAAAGATGTTTAAAAAGTTCAACTTTGCTTAGTGAAAAAGAACTCCACTTTTAAGCGGCTAAAAGTATTGTGTTTCAGGTTTCTTTTTTTAATATTAAGATCTCTAGCAACAATCTTCTTAAAGATGTTACGCACAAGGATTGACATTTGAAATGGCTTCAAGAGTCCTGTTACTCCTGACATGCTGGCAAACACTTCACAGATGTGCGTTCTTGTTGTAGCCATGGCAAGAGAGGATACAAAATCTGTGACTACAAACAAGTCTCTGCATGTCTTAATCCCAGGGTAATGGTAGACCCCGAGACGTTAGGGTGAGGGCAACCTATTCCCTTTAATCCATCATTATTCCAGCCTTATTGCAGCTTCTCCACAAATTATGGGATTGACCCATTGAGCTCTACATTCTTAGATGTTGGATAACAACTGTGGTTTCAGATAAAAACAAACAAATGAACAAAATTATAAACCATTGCCATTTGGCATTTTGCAATTCTGAGAATGTCTTTCCATGTAGCAAGTGAAAAAGGATTACAGACTGTTTACACTACTGATTTTTAAAAACGTAGTCCTCTAAACCTCTATTGGGCTTGTAAATTTATGTCTCCTGGGCTGAATAAGTACTATTGAGAGATTTTATTTGGAAAATCACTTAATTTTATGTAAAAATTCAGATTTCAGCTTCTCTTAAAAAGTCAGATCTGACCACACTAGCATTTTCTCTGGCAATATCGACTGAAAGTAGTAGTGGCTGCGCATTTTATAGAGATAGTTTAATTTTTATAATTTTCCTCACTCTTTAACCATGGCGCTGGGCTTCTTGACTCATTTACCCATGGCCCCCCAGTTGGCATTTGAGTCTTTGGCCCCTGTAGCATATGATTACTTTGAAATACCAATACCAGTACTGATGTATGGGGGGGGCCCGCAAAGTTTACATTCCTATTCTGAATAGATGTTATCCATTCTGCAGAACTGGACCTTTTTCCTTAGCAGGATATTATTATGATGAGGCAGAAAGTATCAGGGAAAGCTACAGAATATCTTTCCAATAGGTGTAATTCGGTAACCTTAGTTGTTACCGGTGGAGTGAAGTGAGGTGAAGGATTCTATTCTGGGCCCAGTGGAAGAAGCATCTTTTGCTGTGTTGGCATATGGTATACAAACCCTCAATAGAAGGCCAGTTCCAGGAGGACAGAGACTGGGGTTTCTTGTTGAATCCCATGTACCTAAAAGAGTATTTGTTGCACATAGTAGGGGCTCAATAAATATTTGTTGAATAAACTAGATGGATTATTTATGGAATGTCCAAGTTTCAGTTTAAACAAGATGTATAAAATATTATTACTTTTTATCGAGTGCCTTCTATGTATTAGGTGCTTTGCAAATATCATTTATTTCTCACAAGAGGTAGACATTGTTGATCCCACGTTATATATGGGGACATTGAGATTTAGAGATTTCTAATTGTCTAAAGTCTTGTGCCCAAAAACAGCAGTGATTTTTATTCAAGTCATTTTTACTTCAAAACTTGTTCTTTCTGTTGCCACTCCACATTTTCTTTTAAATATAAGATCATACTTTAAAACATTAAGCAAAAGTGATTATGAATAAGCTCTGTCAAAAGGACACCAAAACATCTAACGCGTTGCTGACATTGTTCATTCAATCAACTGTCTTGGCTTTTTTCTATTTCACAAAATCCACTGTTCGGCTGAGTTTACTGATCAGTTCTGGACCTTGCGGGGGAGCAGGGTGAGTGAATTGAGCATGCAAAAGTTAATCTGTGAACCAGATCAGAAAGGGCATAAGACACACACCTCAGGTAGAACCAGATATTCAGCCTCAGGCTGTCTTCTCTAAGCTGCCAATTGGCCTCCCTGACCCCAGTCTATTTCAGCAGAAAGTCTGAAGGGTTGAATTTCCTCTGGGCCTCCCCTTTGACCTCTGGTTTGTCCTACCACGGCTTGAAAGCCTAATTCAGACTTGCAAAACTCTCAGTCATCCTTGCTTCCTGCTGACTGTGTCTGCTTTGTCTCAGATCTTCATTTTTGTATGTCTAGCTCTGGCGTGGTAATCTTACTCCAACTCTTGATTTCTCCCTTAGCTTGGCAGTTTTGGGTTGTGTATTTTTGACCTTGCACAGTAGCCAGACCCAGTTAGTCCAGTCACAGGAGTGCAGCAGACAAGACTCAAGGCCCTTGACTTATAGTTGGACTCATTTGAACTGATCAATTTAATAAGAGGCTGGAAAAGTTGTTTAACTTCTGTTCCCCATGATTCCATTTGCCTCCCCTTTTCATGGAGTTGTGGGGATAGCTTTAATGGTGCTTATAAAGTCATTAATTGAAAAATGATCATGAATCTAAGATAGTATAGTAATAACTTTTAAACTAAATTTCTATGAACTTAATATCTAAAAAATAATTATGTAGGTATAACACAAACAATATTCACACACAAAGGTCAAATAATTAGCCAGTTGCAGTGGCTTACGCCTGTAATCTCAGTGCTTTGGGAAGCTGAGTAAGGAGGATTGTTTGAGCTTAGGAGTTCAAGACCAGCCTGGGCGACAGAGTGAAACCTTATCTCTGCAAAAAAAATGAAAAATTAGCTGGGCATGGTTCTGTGTGGCTGTTGTCCCAGCTACTCAGGTGGCTGAAGTGGGAGAATTGCTTGAGCCCAGGAGGTTGAGACTGCAGTTAGCCAGTCATACCACTGCACTCCAGGCTGGGTGATGGAGTGAGATCCTGTTTTGAAAAAACAAAAATCTAATAATTATGAAGCCCAGAGTGGAGAATCAAAACCGAAGCAAATGCAGAAAATGATAGGGCTTCACAGCCATCTGGGCCTGGAATTTTCTTTGTTGGAAGGTTTTTAATTAAAAATGAATTTTTAAAAAAGATATAAGACTAATCTATTTCTTCTTGAAGGAAATTTGGAAGCTTGTGTCTCAAGAAATGTGTCCATTTCATCGAAGTTGTCAAATCTATGGATACACAGTAGTTTTTTGTTACCCTCTAAATAGTTGTAGGTTATATAGTGATATGTATTCTTCCATTTCTGATATTTGTAACTTGTGTCTTCTCTCTCTTTTTTGTCAGTTTATTAATTAATTATATTAATTAGTAATATTTTCCATAATTTTTCTGCTATCAGTTTCATTGACTTCTGCTCTGATCTTTAAGATTTTCTTCCTTTGGGTTCACTTTGCTCTCTTTATCAAGTTTCTTAAGGCAAAAGCTTATATCATTGATTTGAAATATTTCTTCTCTTCTAATATAAGCATTTCAGTTCTATAAATTTTCCCAAAAGCATTGCTTTGACCACATCTTGCAAATTTTGTTGTCTTGTGTTTTTACTTTTTATTCAATTCAGAGTATTTTCCAAATCTCCTTATAACTTCCTTTTTGATCTATGAGTCATTTAGAAATTGTCTGGAATGCAGAGCAACCACCAAGATTTGTGCACTGGTCACTGTGAGACTCACTCCTGTTTTTTGTTTCTAACTGACCCCAGATGTTCTAGCCCTGTCAGTACTCCCAATGTTCTCTATGTGATAAGAGAACCAATCCTCCTGCAAAGGGTGCCAGAATGGTGGGGAAGCTGACTATCCATCTCCAACTCATTTTTTTCTACTACAGAAATTGTGGGTCCAGGGAAATTATCTCTGTGTGGCAATATGCTGGCTTGAGGAAGGTGCAGTGTAGTTCAAAAGAATTACTCCTCTTATCATTTGATTGCAGCTCTGCTAGGTTCTTCAGTCCAAGGGGGTGTCACACTTACTCCCAGTATTCAGGATGGCATTTTTACCTGTGGATAATTGCTAGTTAGATTTCTTGAGGGTGAGAGGGAATGAAGCCAGACAATGCCTATTCATCATCATACTTTCATCATTCTCCAGTATTCTTCGTCTCTTTTATCATGCTTTTCATTCTAGCATTTTCTCATAGTTTCCACCTTTTTGCTGACCGTTTCCTTGTGATCATGCAAATTAGTGATGTTTTTCACTAGATCTTTTAACATATTAATGATAGTTATTTTAAAGTTTGGTAGTTCCAAAATATCTCTCATTATTGAATGTGGTTGTGTTAATTACTTTGTCTCTTAATGGTATATTCTTTTTATGTGCTGCTTTGTGTGTCTTACAATTTTTTATTGAAAACTGGACACTTATGTAGAGAGCAAAGACTGAAGCAAATATTTATGGCTTTTTACTAGGCTTCTGGTATATGGAATTGATTCAATCAAGCCAGGAATTAGACTGCGTGTATGCTATCTTCCTGTTATGGTTACTCTCAATGTGTCACAGGCTTCAACTTCTAGTGTTACCTTGTGCTTAGGTGGAGAGTAGTTTGTCAGAGGTTTTTTCTCAATGTCTGCTTCATCCTCAGATTTAGGTCTTCCCTTTGGGCCTATGCCTTGTTAAGTTGTCTCTCAATGCTCTTGAAGACTGCTATTACTTGTTTATTGACCTTGCTAGCCTGGTGTTGGGAATGGAGTGGAGGTGTTCTTTGCTATTCTGGTTCAATCTCAGTCTCAGATAGGTGCTCTGTCCTTGGGTCTTAGAGGTGGTGCTTTCTCTGTGATATTTTTATTTGCTCAGCAGTAGGAAATCTCTAATGATCCCCAATGGTCAAGCTTAGGATATATTCCTGCCCTTCCCCAGAAGGTTTTTCTGTTCCTTTCCCCAGCTACAATGGGTCTTTACCAGTGCCCTGATGGCGACGTAGTTTTTATTGTTGTTTTTCCCTCAGCGGGGTAAGGCTTTTTTTTTTCTTCCCCTGAGGAGAGAAAGAAATGGCTATATCTTCAAGCCTTTGCCTCAGTGGCTGCTCTTCTTCTGTGCAAGTCTGTACTACAGTGATGTTTTCTCTGGAATCTCATCCTGTCTTTAATTTTTCTCGTGAGCACTCAGCATCTGTGGAGAAGTGCCTGCAAGTGGATGTGAATTCTCCTTATGTTTGTGGCTCTCAGTAGTTCTATACTGTCACTCTAAACTCTATACCCTATACTTTCCCACTTGACCTTTAACAGTCTGTTAAAAATTTTGGTTGATTTTTTCTTACCAGCTTGCATGGTATCTGGTGTTTGCTGCAGGCAAGCAGGTACTCTCCTTGAAGGCACTTGTTTTTCTTTGAATTTATTAAGTTAGTTGTGTCTGCCCTGTGACCATAGCCTGGTGATAGATTCAAGAGAAGTTGTAATTCTGTAAATTATCTTTTTTTTTCTTATTGGTTATAAGTGTGAGATGATATTCTTTCCTGCTTTCTACATCTGATAAAGATCCAGAAATACTGTTTCTTGATTTACAGGAAAATGTATTTCTAGGTTTTTAAAACATCTACAGGTAATAAATCTTATTTTATAGACCAAGTGTCAGTAAGGTCATTTTGGACCTCAAGTAACAGAAAACCCAATCAAAATACCCAAACCAAGAGTTCTAAATTATCTCATTTGAAGAGAATAGTGGAGGTACAAGGTTTAGTTAAACTTTTCAGCAATTTTGTTAGGGATCTAGGTTCTTTATATTTTTCTGTTCTGGTATTCTCAGGATATTGTTGTGTTCCCTTAGTGTAATTTCCCCCAATGTCCTAAGATGACTACCAATGTTCTATGCATCACATCCCTACAAACATATCCAGACACAACAAGAAAGCAAAAATAAATACAAATAAATCGATAAAATAAAAATATAAGAAAAATCAATGGACTTCTATCATTCTATTTTAAGAAAAGAAAACTGTACCAAGAAGTCTCTCAGCAAACTTTCTAAATGTCTTATTTGACAGGGTTGGGTCACATGTCCACTGCTCAATCAATAGCTAGAAAAGGGATGGAATTATCATATTTGATTTAACCTCATCAAGAGTCACTTCTGGGCTGGGAAGAGAATAAATTTCTGTGAAGCACCCGGCCACCTGACAGCTGAACAAAATCAGGGTTCTATTTTTAGCAAAAAAGAATGTGGGTAATGACTGTTCAGTGATTAATGGTGCCTGGTAAAGTCCATAGGCATAAAGATGACAAACTTTGGAGTCAGATGTATCTTGGTTCAAATTCTGGCCCTTTGAACTCTGGCAAGTACAAAAGGGATAATATTTTGTAAATACTAAATATTTGGTATCTGTCTTTCTTCTTCATTAAATTGTGTTTCTTGGTGTTTATTTTGCTGTTATAGCCCAGGAAGGGGAAATACCTTGTTATTATAGCCCAGAAAGGGGAAAGCTACCTCAGGAAAGCAGAAGAAATGATTTTGGTTATGGTAGGTGCACAGAACATAGCAGCGATTGTTATCTGCCAATAAATTGTAATAACACATTTAGCTGATGGCTTATTCTAATTGCAGGTACTTTGTTATGACTGCACTTTCCATTCTGAGTAAAGATGGGGAAGAATTTCCTAGCTGAAGTGCAGAGTGGCAGGCCTTTAGTGGACCACGTTTTATGCAATAACAAGGGTCAGGGACATGTGGCAGTTACAGCAATTTATGGCTCTGCTGTTAATGAGGAGGATTCTATATTCCTCTGTGTTCCAGGTGAGACATAGCTATGGAGCAGGGTGGTCTAAAGAGGTGCAACAAAAGTAAGAGAGCTCTTCAGGGACTCAGGTTTATCTCTTCATTCACAGTGATGGGACTATACAATGAATAGGAAAAATAATAGCACCAGTCAAGTAATAAGCAGTTTAGATAAATCTAAAAAGACTCCTATTTATCTCTCATCATATCATAAGAATAAGATGGTGGTCAGGTTAAAGTGCATAGCATTTACAACAAGACTCAAAACCAAATGAGTCTTATTTATTTATTTATTTATTTGAGCCAGAGCCTCACTCTGTTGCCCAGGCTGGAGTGCAGTAGCATGATTTTGACTCGCTACAACCTCTGCCTCCCAGGTTCAAGCGATTTTCATGCCTCAGTCTCCCCAGTAGCTGGGATTACAGGCATGCACCCCCATACCCACTAATTTTCATATTTTTAATGGAAACGGAGTTTCATCATGATGGTCAGGCTGGTTTTGACCTCCTGACCTCAAGTGATCTGCCGGCCTCAGCCTCCCAAAGTGCTGGGAATACAGGCATGAGCCACCACACCGGGATAAATGAGTCCTTTTTTGCAGATCAGTCACCAAATATGTTATTTTGCTTTGGTTTTTCAAAAGTGTAAGCTTAGTTTTATTAATCTCTCAATGTTTATTTCCCCCAAGACCTTAGATCATGTCAGTTCCTTCTTAATCCTAGAATAGTCTTTCTATATTGAAAGTGTAATAGTCCTTCTGCAAAAATACAATGGAACCCCCACCCATAATTTGGTTTGGATGTAGAGACTGATGATGCCACACATACACCAAGAGCGCATGAAAAGTTTTGATACTTACATGATTGAGGCATTTCTGGAAGGAGCAGAAAAGGAACACCCATGGAATCTGAAAATGGCTTAAAAGACAAGGAAAAGAGATGGGTTTGGGGCTTTTACAGTGTTTAGGTGGTGGGTCTGGGCTGAGGGTTTCTGTGCAGGCAAAGGACTTACGTAGTTTGAACTTCTCACTAGCGCCAAAGGAGACAGCACCCAGAATTTCCTATCAGCTTACTGCGTTGTGGGACGGGGAAAGAGGAAGGAGTGAGGCCTAAAAGCTGTCAGCAGTCAAACATCAGAAATGGAGTCAGACTCATTGTGAAAATAAGATCTAGAAATGTACATCCTTGAATAAGAATGCTCCAAATATTTGGGTCCTTTGATAGTTGGGTGAGAAAGTTAAAGAAAGCAGGATGAAGAGGGGAGAGAGAAGGGAATGAGTAATCTTACAAAATCTTTTGCCATTATGAGTTACTTATTTCAGTTCTGAATAAAATTCAAATGTATTCCTTTTGCCTACTGCCTCTTCACGATCAGATACCTGCTTGTCTGCCTGCACCCTCAGTCTCTCTGTCATACACTAACCTTTGGCATCAATGAATGCCCTTTTATTTTTAAAAATGCTTTAAAATTATGATATATTTTACACATACAAAAGAAGTCTTGTGTTTTTTATAAACCATTTAAAAAAATACATTCAGATACCCACCCACAAATTAGATTTTTAAACATACAGTTTACTTTCTTTATTTCCTTCTTTTTTCTTTTCCTTTCTTTTCTCTTTTCCTTTCTTCTTTTCCTTTTCTTTCCCTTTCCCTTTTTCCTTCCTTCCTTCCTTCCTTCCTTCCTTCCTTCCTTCCTTCCTTCCAGACAAAATCTCACTCTGTCAACCAGGCTGGAGTGTAGTGGCATGAAAATGGCTTATTTTAGCCTTGACCTCCTGGGCTCAGGCTATCCTCCCACTTCAGCCTCCCAAGTAGCTGGGACCACAGGCATGTACCATCATACTCAGCTAATCTCTTTTATTATTTTTGTAGAGACGGGGTCCCTCTATGTTTTCCAGGCTGGTCTCAAACTCCTGGGATCAAGCAATCCTCCTACTTTGGCCTCCCAACATGCTGGGATTATAGGTATCAGCCACTGCACCTGGCAGTTGATTTTCATTATTTGCAGTTGCAATGTCCTGCAAAGTCACTGTGAACACTGAGTTACTGAATACTGAACCACTGCTCTTAGGAGAAACACAGGGTTAGGTTCCTGTGAGCCTCAGATCAGTCACATTTTCATCAACCTGTCGACACCTAACTTTGTTTTGTGTGTGTTTCTGTTTAAAACACTGTATTTCATATATATGGTTAATTCATTAACATTGAACTCACAGCAACAGCACTATAACTTGACTGAATGAAGCTTAAATGTACACTTATTTTCTCCAAAAGGGAAAGCACAGCGTTCTTGCACTTAGGAACACTAGACCCTAGTACTTCAGCAAAACATTTGGGGGCTATTTTAAACATTAAAATCACCAAGAAAAAGCAAAAAATGCAAAAAACACACACACACACACACAAAACCAGGCACTGGATAGACCACAAAAAGAACATATGTTTAGAGTATGATAGATTAAAAAAAAAAGGTGGAGTGTGGCCTCATTTCACTTCAGCTGGGAAAGTGTGCATCAGGTGATTGAAATTCTTCTCCACTCAATGCTTGTCCACAAAGAACCGTGAAACTGCTGCTTGTACTGATTTGGAGGCTACAAATAAATCTTAACAAGTAGGCAAATTTGCAAATGTGGAATCTCCAAATAATAAAGATTGACTGTTAAATAGTTATTAAATATATATTAAATATACGTTAAATATAACAACTTGCCATATTAAAAAATACAGACTAAGAGAATAAAGAGTGTGGAGAGGAAAAGTTTTGCTACCCAACAGGAAGCCCAATCCAGCAATGAGTCTAAGCTTTGGGGGATGAGTTTCAGAGGAAGAGAAGTGGGGTAGGTCTTTTAATGCCAAAAAATTTGATGTATTAGTGAGAGTTCTCCAGAGAAGCAGAGCCAATAGGGTATAAATATGAAAAGAGATTTAGTACAAGAAAATGGCTCATATGATTATGAAGGCTGACAAGTCCCCAAATCTGCAGAACCGGTTAGCAAGCTGGAGACCCAGCAGAGCCAATGATATCATTTCAGTTTAAAGGGCATCAGGGTGAAACTCAGAAAGAACTGGTGTTTCAGTTCAAGTGCAAAGGCAGGAAAAAGGTGATGGCCCTGTTCAAAGGCTGTAAAAAAGACTTCTACTTGGGGGAGGGTCAGCCTTGTTGTTCTATCCAAGCATTTGATTGATTAGATGAGGCCCACACTCTATAAAGGGCACCCTGCTTTTCTCAAAGTCCACTGATTTCAATGTGAACCTCATCCAAAAACACCTCACAGAGACACCCAAAATAATGTTTGATCAACTATGTGAGCATCTTGCAACCCAGTCAATTTGACACATAAAATTAACCATCACAACTGGGGACTGTTTGTGTTCCATATTAGGAAAGGCATATCTCTGGGTGTGGCTAATGGGCTGGAGACAGGAGAATCTGGCTTGGCTAGAGGTGGCAAGCTGAGCCTGCAGGATAACTGCCTCAGGGCTCAGGTGCCAGCTGCTATACATGGGATGTGTCAAGATTTTGGTTTCAGTCTTGCCTCCACTGTTTAGAGTCTAGGTAGCCAGGTCAGAGTCACCATATTTGCCTCAGATTTATTGCTTTAGGAATAAAATGTTATAGATAGAGTTGGAGGTACTCCCTTCCAATTTTCTTTCCTCCCTCATTCAAAAGTATTCTAACCATGTTTCTATATTTTTACTACATATGTATATACCCACAAATAACATGTTATTTTATATAATAAACTTTTTCACTGTTAAATCTGTTATATATATCTTTTTCAATTTCTTTAAAAACTCAATATTGTGTTTATGGGATTTATCCATATTGCATATGTTGATCTGGTTCATTTTATAAATTACATTTTATATGTGTGTGTGTGTGTGTGTGTATATATATGTGTATATATATATATATATTTTTTTTTTTTGAGACAGAGTCTTACTCTGTTGCCCAGGCTGGAGTTCAGTGGTGGGATCTTGGCTCGCTGCAGCCTCTGCCTCCTGGGTTCCAGTGATTCTCCTGCCTCAGCCTCCTGGGCAGCTGGGATTACAGGTGCATGCTACCATGCCTGGCTAATTTTTATATTTTTAGTAGACACCAGGTTTCGCCATGTTGGCCAGGCTGGTCTCAAACTCCTGACTTCAGGTGATCCACCCTCCTTGGCCTCCCAATGTGCTGGGATTATAGGGGTGAGCCACTGCACCCGGCCTACTTTATAATATTTTTACTAATCGACATAAATTTTTTTTCTCCCAATTGTTCTATTACTATTACAAAAATGCTACAGTGAATATTCTTATACACGTGTGCAAACACCTCTAGCATTCAGCAAGAGAAGTGCTGAGTACAAGCATTTTCACCTTTAGCAGAAATTATTTCCCAAATGGTTGTACAAATGTACACTGCCACCATCAGTGAACACTGCTTTCTGTTGTTTCACATCCTCATTAACACAAAGGTTGTGAGATTTCTTAGTTTTTGACAAATTGCTTGGTATAAAGTGTTATCTCATTTTTGTCTAATTTATATTTTCCTAATCACTAGAGAAGTTGAAAACTTTTCCATGTGGTCATTGGCCATTCATCTTCCTTTTGTTGTAAACTGCCCATTCATGTCATTTACCCATTTTTCTATCTGATTGTTTTTTCGTATTTACTTACAGATTTTTAAAATGTATATCTTGTATAGTAATATTTTCTTGGTTATTTCTTTTACATCTTCTTCCAACAGTGTGCCTTTAAATTTTGTTCAGACAGTTTTTGCCATCCAAAAAGTTTTAATTACTTTAATAAGGTAAATTTTGTTTTATTTAGGAAATTCTTCCCTATTTCAAGACCATAAAGATTTTCCTTTGTTTATATCCTCCATATTGCTATCTCATGATATGAAAAATTTACATTTCATACTTAGGGCCTTAATTAACCTGGAATTCTTTTTCATATAAAGGTTTCGTAGGATTTCTTTTTAAACCATAAGTATAGCCAGTGTTCTCAGCCTCCTTTATTAGATAGCTCATTCTTTTCGCACTATTTCTTTTGCCTCTTTCAAGGGCCCCCACCAGAACTACATATACCACATTCTCTAAATGTGAATGTTTGTTTCTGTTTTGCATGAGTCCATCTATTTATCCTCAAGGTAGTATCACATTGTTTTAAACACTAAAACTCTATAACAAATCCTGATATTTGGGAGGGCAAGGTGTCTCCCTTCTTTTTTTTTATTTTTCAAAATTTTCTTGATGACTCTTGATCTTTTATTCTTCTATGTGAATTTTAGGATTAGTTTGTCAAGTTCAACAAAAGTCCTATTGAACTTTAATTAGATTTATAAGTTAATTTGGGAAAAATTATCATGTTTATGGCATTGAGTCTTTCTAACTATTAGCATTCTATAATTTTTCATTTATTTGTTGTTTAAGTATTTTAATACATGTTTATATTTTTATTACAATGTTGTACATCTTTTTAAAAATTTATATGTTCATTTTTTTGCCGTCATTGTGAATGGGAGCTTTTCTTTAGTTTCATTTTCTAAATGATTGTTTATTAGGTATAGCATAGCTATTGTTTTTGTATATTGTTTTTCTATCCAGGAACTTTGAGGAGCCATCATTACTTTTATTAACACAATTGTGGAATATCTTCAATTTTTTATGTAGACAACAATATCACCAGCTAATATTAAACATATTGTTTCACTTTTTCAGTTCTTATCACTCTCTTATTTTTTTCTGTTTCTGTATTTTTGTCCTGAATAGAAGCAGTAATAGTGAGTTTCTTTACCATGTTCCTGACTGTAAAGGTAATGCTTTTGATTTTCACATTTAGTATGATATCTGCTTTAGGTTGTTGACAGGTACTTATATCAGATGAAGAAAATTTATTTTATTGCATATTTATTAAATTTTTTTTCTTACTTGCTTTTTTCCTGTCTTCTTTCTTTTTCTTTTTATCTTTCTTTCTCTCTCTTTTTCTCTCTTCTTCTCCCTCTTTTGCTTTCTTACTTTCTTTGGTTAAAAAGTAACAAATATTAGGTGTTATGAAAAGTTTGCATACCTATGTTCATAGCTATGTTTATTATAAATTTTTTCTCATACTATACTGCGCTTGTGCACTTTTAATATCAAAGTTTTTCTAGCTTCATAAAAAGGACTTGGAGAGCATCTCCCTTTTGTAGTTTCTGTAACTGTTGTATAAAATAAGTTATCTGTTATTTGAGGGCTTGGTATACTCTATGAACCGGTTCCTTGTTTTAAATGTGTATTAGTATTTTTTAGCTTAATATTTCCTTTGGAGTCAAGTTGAGTAATTTATAGTTGACTCAGGATATTTAACATGCAAATAATATAGCACCCCATCAGAAACTGATTTAAACAATACAGGTAGTTAGTATGTCAGATATTAAGAAGTCTAGAGTGGGGAATTCTGCAAGTTGGATGACTGAGAGACTCAACAGTACCATCAGGGACATAAGTTCTTTCCACACCTCCTGTTCAAGGAGTCTTCAAGGGGTTGACTCTTATATCCAGATATAGCAATGGTCACAGGATGGACAGGGGTCTCTCTTCCTGTTCCATCTTTTTAGGAAACTGTAGCAGGTACCTCATCATACTTGGTTGGCCTGAAATAGCTCATGTTGTCACTTCTAAATCTGTCGCTGAGCAAAAACACTTAGACCAGGATTCACAAGCACTTTCTGTAAAAAGCCAAACAATAAATATTTTATGTTTTGTGGACCATATCATATGTTGCAACTACTCAACTCCACCCATGTAGTGCAAAAACTGCCATAGGCAATATGTACATGAAAGAGCATGACTGTGTTCCAATAAAACTTTATTTTCAAAAACAAGTGTCCCACTGGATTTGGCCCAAGGGCCATAGTTTGTCGACATCTGATTTAGACACTTACCTTGATATAGGGATGGAGTCAGCCATCACTCAGATACATGGCTCTGTAGATAAGGTAAGATACATAGAAAAAAACTGGGATGGTGGGATTCTTGGGAAGCTGGGGACAGGAGAAAGGGGCCTGATTCTCAGAGATGCTATGCATTGGACTTCATATTTTGGGGAGGGAGGAAGCACCTTTAAACAAGAGAAGATTTCATAGGCAGCATGAAGACTTGTTTGCAGGGGGTGAAATATCTGATCCAACACCTTTAATATCTCCCTTTTACCACAGAATTGAGGCAGCAGCTGCATTACAGCTACTCAGGTAATGGCTCTAGTTTTCCACCTGAAGACTTCTTGAGCTTGTCTGCCTTCTCTGGGAATTAAACACATACACCCACACCCACACCCACACCCACACCCACACCCACACCCCCACACACACACACACACACACAAAAAAGAAAAAAACCAACTCCCAGGTGCTCTTACTATACAATCAAGGTTGAGAGACACAGGCCTAGACTTCCGACTGATTCTCAGAGGAACTCTCTGCCTGGCTTCTCTTGTCTCTCCAGTGCTCATTGGGGTGACCTGAAAATTACCTAACTTTGGGATTAGGACCTTATTTCCAACATTGGGAGCAAGGGGGCTCTATCTGAAAACAAGGCTTTACACCTTTCTAGTTGATTCCTACCCATTCGCAATGGTCTCTGAATAAACCTCACTCATAACTAAAATTAAAGGGAAGTGAGTTCTGGTTTTAATAAACCACTGTGATGCAATATCATAAGCCATTAATTTATGCCAAAATAAAAAAATAGAGTCGATATCAAGCATCTAGTTGTCTACCATTTGGAGGTTTCATGCAGATGTTTTTAGGTCACTATGAAGGCTTCAAACATAAGAGACTTGACCTGTGTGGGGTTGGTCAGTCCTTTGGTTCCCTTTGTGAGATCTGGGACTAACCATGACATCTCTGACGTGCTTGGGTGCTCTTTCTTCTAGCCAGTGATCTGAGCACTCCTTTTATTAAAAATACCTTCTAGATATGAAGCCACCATGGACAGCACAAGCTTCAAATCCTCATGTTGGATCCTCTTTTCATCAACCAAAGAGTAATAAGCTTAATCAGGCCAGAGAAAAGAAAAGCTACTTTATCTTTCATTTTCATTTGTGAGCTTAATTTTCCCTTCACTTTCACCTTTATTCCCTGAAAGCAGTATTGCCTAGAAATTCTTCCTACCACAATTACACTGCTTTCCCAGGAATTTTGGAGCTGGCAGCAAGAGCTGTTCCAGCCCACACCTGGGTCCCTGCATGCCACCATCCTTACTCACAGCTCCTGTGGGTTTTGCAGGACAAAAAGATTCAAAACATACTCTTTGAGGCAAAATGGCCCTAGGAGGAGATTCATGCTGACATAACAGAGTCTGACAAGGATCTCATTCTGACTCCTCACCCGTATCAGAATGCATATTTGGGAAGAATTGCCAAGTTTGTTTTTTTTTTTTTTTAAAGTCACAACTTCATTCTTGTGGTTTCCATACCCCATTTCAGACAGGTTTGGACAAATTCTACTAACTCTATTGCTATGTGGGGGCTCTGAAGGCATTTCCAGCAACTGAAGGTAGAAAGGCACCAGGGTGAGTGGAGATAAGGAAAGGTGGGTAAGATAAGTTTGATGGCCTCTGGTGGGACCACCCAAACTGCTATAGGAAGCCACTGCCACTCACCTTTCAAACGTTTTGAAACTTTGCTTTATGTTGAGTCAGCTTGGGGGAGAATTGGAGAAAGCTCTGCTATTTTTCTAAGCCAGTGCACAGTGAAGAAGAGGGAAGGTGAAGCAACGTAAGATCAGTTCAGTTCTGCAGTCCTGTGTGAAGCAGCTGTTATACACAGCAATGTGCAGTGCCCAACTACTGGACAAAGAATAGGACCTTGGCTCTGGAAGTGGTCCAGGTACCAGGATTGATCCAAGCAGGCCCCAGGTGATATGTTTTGGGTGTTCGGTGCAAAGCCTGAGGCTGGAAATATGAAGGGCTGAAAATAATAAGTCCAAAGCATTTAACAGAGAGTAAAACCAAAAGTTAGAAGCAAAGCATGGGCAAAAGGTTAGGGAGACAACAGGTTTGGAGGCAAGGTCTGGAAAAATCTCTCAGAGGGTGCTTTTGAAGGAGACATCACAATCACCCCGTGGTGGAGGAAGAACTGTACAGGCCCTGCCCCTGATAACAGAAGTGAGTCACACGTTTCCATTCTCAAAGAATGTACACGCTGGAAGAGGAGCAGCCACATAAACAGGTAATGTATACTAGCCATGGATGTAGTCTTTCAATTCTAAGGTAAAGGAGAGGGGAACCTCACTGGATCAGTGCTACGGGAAGTTTTGCAAAGGAGGCCATGATGAAACAGGGTTTTGAGTGATGCTGGCAGATACGGATGTGGAGAGGCCAAGGGAATGAGTGCAAAGACACGAAGGTATGAAACAAAGTGATGTGTAGGAAGCGGAAAGAGTGAGAGAATTTTGGAGATGAGGAAGAAAGAGTGATGGTGAGCTTAAGACTGGAGAGGGGGACCTGTAGGTTTTCATAGGAAGACAGTCTCGCATTCCATGCTAAGTAGTTGGGTTTGTTTTGTTTTTCATTAGGGAGTGTGGAGTCATGGATGTGTTATAACCAGGGCTGTGTAACTTGATCAGTTTTGAGTTGTTAAAGGACTCATTCCTGGAGGCAGTGGCTGTAATAGATGAGATTCATTTGAGGGCTATAAGAATGAAAGGAGTTGGTCAGTTAGAGAGCTACTGCAATGGTTCAGGTAAAGGCTAATGAGGCTGGAACCAAAGCGGTGGCTGTGGGGCTGACAAGGGCAGGGCAGAGGGAAGAGATCCAAGATATCAACAGGATTTGATGATGAGTTAGACATAAACAATGAGGTAGTGATAAGCGTCAAAGACGACCAGCTCAAATGCTGTTCATCCACTGTCATCTCACACGCCTCTGACTGCATCACACTTGATCATGAAGACCATAAAGCCCTCCTCTATTATGCCCACCAACCTTTCCAAATTCATTTCCTACTACTCTCCTCCATGCACGTTGTGCTTTGGTCACACTGGTCTCGTCACACATTCCAAGCACGCTCCTGTCTCAGGACATTCGTGCTTGCCTATTTATCTGCCTGAGATGTTCTTCACCCAGAAATCCTCATGGCTGGCACTCTGATTTCTTTCAGATCTCTGCCCAAATATTAATTTATCAGAGAGGACCTCCCTAACCACCCTATCTGATATAGGAACCACTTCCTGTCACACCGTTCCTTTATATCCTTAACCCTGCTTAGTTTTTCTACAGAGTATTTAGCCAACCCATCCTCTTAGAAAAGGTCTATGTTGTGGGTAACTGATAATCCTCGAATGTGAGTGGCTAAAAAAGAAAACATTTGTCTTGCTCACACTACATGTCTACTGCAGGTCAGCAGGAGCCTCTGCTCATGGTAATTGCCCAGGGTTGAAGAGTGATGAGGCATCATTTAACACGTGTTTCTGCAATTACCACAGCAGTGGTGATGGAATATGTGGCGGGTTGTGCACTGACTCTTAAAGCCTCTGCCTGCAAGTGATACATATGATCTCTGCTCCTATGTCATTGGTCATAACAAGTCACACCTAACTTCAAAAAGGGAAGGGACGAGTGATGTCACCATGTGCCCAACAAGGGGGAGAGTCAGAATTATTTAGTGAACAGCACTAAGTTGGAACTACACTGTCAGGCACATTATAGTTATTTCTCTACTGTTTGTCTCCGTCTTTCAGAATATGAGCCACATGATAGCAATGTCTTTGCTTTATTCCTGATACTGAGAACATGTTTGGCATGTAGTAAGCCAAGTAAGCATTTAATAAATGTCCGTGGGATGATTAAATATATATCTAAGCTCTTCCTCTAGACTGAAATGCCGTGAAGGCACATGCAATGTTCATTTATGTTTGCATCTCCTTTCATTTCATGTCTTGAGCCTACCAAACATTCATTCAATATTTTCCCAATGAAAATCAACCTGTGGCTTGAAGATCATGGCTCTCTGTTTTCAGAACTCCAAAACAAAATTTCCCAGCTAATGAAATACTGGAAACAGAACGGAATCTTGAAGGGGCAAAAAGAGAAACAGGAACAGGGCAGAAACCTTTTGACTAAATATTTTTATGGTGCAAAATTGACAAAGATCATGATAGTCAATTGAGTCCAGATTTCTTCAATAAATGATATTCATCACTTGCCTTTTATTATAACCTCCTGTCCCCAAAATCTTCAGCACAAAGCTTAACAGTTTGTGCTGATTTTGGTTGGAAAATTTTAAAACTCAGGAAAGTGCACAGCTTTCTGAGTGCAGATCCAATCAGCAAGCAGTGACATCACGCTCCTCTTGTTTTCACTGCTGTTTCTTTTCCTCACTTTTCTTTTTTCTTTTCATCGTCTTCAAGCATAGGATATTGCTGCTTTCTTTATCAGTAAGTTTTGAGTGTATCAGTCAGAAGCCTCGTTTTTGTGGGGAACTCTGCAGCTGTGGCATTCCAGGGACAAGCCTTAGCGGGAAAGTGAATGAACCAGTGACTGAGCCACCTGAGGTTGGGGCTGAGAGAAAAATGACAGTTGTGATCGAGGCAATTGACTCAGGTTGCAACTTGTGCACTCCTGGAAATCTAGTGTGAACCCCTCTGAAATGTAGAATGAGTAGATGAACGAACATTCAGTCTTGTTCAGAAGTTGAGCATTCAGATGAACACATCTGTCCTCACTTCCTCATTTATAAATCAAAAACGTTGTAAACGTGCCAACAGAGAAACATGTCTGGACCAAGGATTTATACAGATCTTTGAGACTTTTTCAAAAATGAAAACTATGAACATTCCCTCCTACTTTACCTGTTCCAGAAGAAGCTGGATACACACGTAGCGGTGAGTATCGTGGTTGCAGAGCAGCTTGTTGGGTTTTGTTTGTTTTCTTTTCAGCCTCCTAGGAGGGAAAGGGCACTATGTTTACAAACAAAAAATAGTGCTCCTGAAAACACATTACCTAGAAGTGAGCCCCAGTGTAGAGCCTAGTGAAGAGAACAGAGCTACATCTCTGCCCTGAGCACCTTACCATCTAGAGCCCCGTGAGACACAGTGGCATAGGTAGGTGACTCCAGATGACTCCAGCCAGAATGCTTCCTTGAGAGTCCTCAGAGAGCAGGCTTCTAGGGAACAAAGGCAGGATTTCTGAAAAGAGAAAAACAGGCCTATAATCTCAGAACTTTGGGAGGCCAAGGCGGGTCGATCCCTTGAGGTCAGGAATTCAAGACCAGCCTGGCCAACATGGTGAAACCCCTTCTCTACTAAAAATACAAAAAGTTAGCCGGGCGTGGTGGCATGTGCCTGTAGTTCCAGCTACTTGGGAGGCTGAGACGGGAGAATCACTTGAACCCTGGAGGCAGAGGTTGCAGTGACCTGAGATCGTGCCACTGCACTGGGCAACAGGGCAAGACTCCATCTCAAACAAAACAAAACAAAACAAAACAAAACAACAACAAAAAACAATGCTCAAAGGTAAAGCCCTTTGCAAGATCTCCTTCCTTGTATAAAGGCTATGGCTTGATTCTGGCCCTCAATTTGTACCTGTGCATTGGAATGCTGGGAGAATCCACTTGTGTCTCCTGCCCCTCTCTTTGGGGCAACTGTGTCCGGAACACTGTAATAATAATGTTTACGTGCTAGAGCAGTGTCAGGATGCATGCATTACCTCATTTAATCTTCAGAACAACTCTGTAAGTTTATGAAGTCATGTTTACAGAAAAAACACTGAAGAAACTTGAGTGAAGGCTGAGCGCAGTGGCTCGTGCCTGTAATCCCAGCACTTTGGGAGGCCAAGGAGGGCGGATCACTAGAGGTCAGGAGTTTGAAACCAGCCTGGCCAACATGGCGAAACCCCATCTCTACTGAAAATACAAGAATTAGATAGGCATGGTGGTGGGTGCCTGTAGCCCGAGCTACCTGAGAGGCTGAAGCAGGAGAATTGCTTCAACCCGGGAAGCAGAGGCTGCAGTGAGCTGAGATCGCGCCACTGCACTCCAGCCTGGACAACAGAGTGAGACTCTGTTTTGAAAAACCAACCAACAAACAAAAAAAGAAACTTGCCTGAAGAAGCAGTGCTGATAAGTGGATGGGTGGGGGTTTAAACCACCTCTGTCTGACTCTAGTGTGATGTTGTCCAAGTGAAATGCAGTTGACCTCAAACAACGTGGGGATTGGGGCACTAAGCTACCCCCACCTTGCAGAGTTGAAAACTGTCTGTAACTTCTGACCCCCCAAAACCTAATTACTAATCGCCTACTGTTGACCAGAAGCCTTATAATAATAAAAACAGTTGATTGACACGTATTTTGTATGTTATATGTATTATATACTATATTCTTAAAGTAAGCTAGAGAAAAGAAAATGTTATTAAGAAAATCATAAGGAAGAGAAAATGTATTTACTATTCACTAAGTGGAAGTGGATCACCTTCTGAAGACCTTTATAGGTCTTCATCCTCATTGTCTTCACACTGAGTAACCTGAGGAGGAGGAGGAGGGGAAGAGGAGGGGGAGGGGGAGGAGGAGGAGGAGGGGGAGGGGGAGGAGGAGGGGGAGGGGAGGGGGAGGGGTGTCCAATCTTTTGTCTTCCCTGGGCCACATTGGAAGACAAATTATCTTGGGTCACATATAAAATACATGAAACACAGCCGGACGCGTGGCTCACACCAGTAATCCCAGCACTTTGGGAGGATGAGGCAGGTGGATCATGAAGTCAGGAGATCGAGATCATCCTGGCTAATACAGGTGGAACCCCATCTCTACTAAAAACATAAAAAATTAGCCAGGCATGGTGGCTGGCGCCTGTAGTCCCAGCTACTCGGGAGGCTGAGGCAGGAGAATGGCAGGAACCCGGGAGGTGGAGCTTGCAGTGAGCCGAGATTGCACCACTGCGCTCCAGCCTGGGTACAGAGCGAGACTCTGTCTGTCTCAAAAAAAACAAAACAAAAAATAAAACAAACACACATACACACACACACACACACACAGAAAACATGAAACACTAATAATAACTGATAAGGTAAAAAAAATCACACAAAAATTCATAATGTATTAGGAAAGTTTATGAATTTGTGTTGGGCTGCATTCAAAACCATCCTGGGCTACATGTGGCCCATGGGCTGCAGATTGGACACCACAGTCAGAAATGTACAAGGATATGGGGCAAGTGATATAGAGAAGTGTTTCCCTGGGAGCTTGAAGGATGATGTTAGCCTTTAGAGCAGAAGGATCTAACATTCAGATCCTAAGTTAACAGAATTCATGAGCTCTTTAGTAAAATGCGTGTGGGTTGCAACATGCTGCTATTATTTTTTACATATTATTACCTAAGTGGAACCGTCTCCTTCTTCCTCTGACATAAAACCTTGACATTATCTTGGACTCCTTTCTTTCTACCACAGCCTGTATCAAACCCATCTCCTAATCCTATTGGCATTAACTTCAAAACTAATTCTTAAATCTGATCATGTACTCACCTTCTCCCACTACCACTGTAGTCCAAGCCACTGTTACCTTTCATCTCTTGTTGCTGCACTGTGCCTCCTGATTCATCTGTTTCCTGTCTTCTGCAACTCCCTGCTTCCTCCTAAAGTCTGTAATAGTTGGCAGTCACCCTCTTAAAATATAAGTAGTATCATGTCAATCCTGTGCTCAAATCTTTTCAATACCTTTATGTCACATTTAGAATAAAATCCATGGTCTTTGCAGTGGTCACAAGGCTGTCTCTGACTAGTCTCCTGGCTACCTCTCTTTTGTCATCTCTCACAGTTTACTCCTGGCTTACTGTATTCTAGCCACCTGACAGCTCCCTCTCAAAATCTAAGGCTCTGTTCTCTTTTGCATTGCATTATCTGACGTTTTTGACTTTGGGGGGTATCAGAAATTACTTTGCATTATGAGAGAGATTTGGTATGTAATAACTAGGTTGGAAATACACTTTTGGGGATAGCTAATGGCAGTTATGGGAAGATACTTAGCTCTACGTGTTTGGATAAGAGAAGCATGCTCTTGGCCACCTAGAAGTTATGGAAATGTCCCCACCCCACACTGGGAGATGAACTGATCCCCTCTTTTTGGGATCCAGGATCTCATATAAAAATGGGAATGGGATCCTTACTTTCTGGAAATCTGTTTTGCCTTCCAGCTGTGCCTGTTTATTATATTCAGCTGTAGAAACTGCATGCTTTCCTGGCCCTGTTTCTCCAAGGACTCTACCCTAAAGCCAGTAATCCAATTAAAAAACTTAAAAACTGGCAAAGGAAAAATCTTACAACTACTGAATCTTTTTCCATCTGTCTATCTGTATAGTTATATATATGTTGTATGTGTGATGTTTATATAAAAAAGCTCTAATTAATTGGCTTAAAGAAAAATAAACATTTAAAGAAAATATTTTGAAAGAAAAATAAAAATTGTAAGGCTTTTTAGTTCTTGTAACCTTAGTAATCTTGGGGAAATACAAAGTTTAAAAGATTATTAGTAAAATAAAGACATTTGTTCTAAATTAGGCAGGTCAGATATTAGGTTTGCTAAGTGCTTAAAGGTCATAAACTGCTTTGACTTTTGAAAATTTTTCAATTTACCTACCTTGGAGACATTAGACTCTAGATAAGGTCTGGGAACATGTGGAATTGGCCATTCCCCCTAGCTATGCAAAGAAGGTTATAAAGAAAATAACTTTTGTGAAAGAAAGGATCTTGTATGGTAAATTCTCGTCCTAAAGTAAAATAACTAGTTTAAAAAGAGGGATGTTTAGGACAAGTCAGAAAGTCCAAGCATGTTGTAGATGATCTGTGCAAGTCATGAAAAGACCTGTGAAAGGAAATTTATGCACCAAAAATAAAAGTTGCTAAGATTTGCCATTATCACATGTAATTGAGATATTGAAAAAACAGTTTTATATTCAAGGTGTGTAAGAAAAGTGAAGTATGCTTTTGGTCAAAAAACAAATTATAAGAAGGCATAGGAATGTAAATTTTTACCTAGTTTAGAAGGTTAAAGGATTGTTTTAAATTAAATAAGACAAAGCTAAAGGTTTGGGCCAGGTGTGGTGGCTCATGCCTGTAATCCTAGGACTTTAAGAAGCCAAGGCATGCAGATCACTTGAGGTCAGGAGTTCAAGACCAGCCTGGCCAACATGGTGAAACCCCATCTCTACTAAAAATACAAAAAAATTAGCTGAGCATGGTGGCACACACCTGCTATTGTGGAGGCTGAGTTGGGAGAATTGCTGGAACCTGGGAGGCAGAGGTTGCAGTGAGCCAAAATCGTGCCACTGCACTCCAGCCTGGGTGACAGAGTGAACCTCTGTCTCAAAAAAAAAATGTTAAAGCTTTGAGCAAGTTGTGGAAGGTGTGTAAAATTAATTGTAAAATGTTCTGTGTGTAGCCATATTGGCTAAAGTTAAAGGGGGTATTATTCAGTTTTTCTGTAAATTGAACATTAAAATAAAAGCATAACAAGTTTTTCTTAGAGCACTGATCTGGTCTTTAGTAAAAATTGTAAAGGGTTATAAAGGTTTGTGAGAATCTCACCTTTTGGTCAAACTGATTAAATTGATAAATTTGTCCATAAGTGTTATTAAAAATTGGGGTTGATATTAATGGTAGATTAATGCAAGCATGAAGTTTGGTTCCCTCTCAAACAAGATTTTCATGTAGTATCAAAGAATAATGAAAGACTTTTGTTTGCCTTTTGAATAAACAACTGAAAAAAGAAGGGAAAGACAAGAAACAGATTATTTGGAAAGCTAAATCTTCCTTCTATCAATATGTAAATGTTTTTGCCTTAAAAATTTTTTTTAAACTCATTATTTTGGCTAAATGAATGGCTTATGGTGACCTGGAATTCTATCTCATAATATTAAGTGTTTTAATGCTTTAACATATTTGAAAGGCTTCCCAAAATCAAATTTCAACTTCAAAATTGTCTTTTCTGACCTCTAACTTTGGGGTGCTACATAAGGCCCCTGAAGCAACTGAAAGAGAGGTAAACAGGATTATTTAACATGTTAAGTTACATGGGAAGTATTGTTAAAATAAGAAATAATGTTTATAGGTTTTAGGTTATACATCTTTAGGTTATACTCTAGTGTATATCATCAATATGTTCCAAAATTATATGTGATTTCTAAAATTCTAATATGTCTATATGCTATCAATTATAATTATGGTTATTATGTTTTTATTGTAGACCACAGAAAGAACCAAATTTCCTTGTCAATTGTATTTTTAACTATGACTATTTAAAGTTATTTCCAGTTAATTGGTTAATGCTGGTGCAGTTTCTGAAAACTTCATAAGCACACAAAATCCTAGAATATGCTGATGTTTTTTAGGAGGTTCATAAAAGGATGGAAAGAACCCTGAAAAGCACTCCTGAATACGGGTTTCTGATAACTTTAGAATCATATCATTTGGACTGGATAAAAATTAATGAAAAGACTGACTGGGTTATAAAACTACTAACCCAAGTAGAACAAAACTTAATTAAATACCAAGAAAATAATTTGCCAGATTTTCATGCTAAATCAGCCAATACTGAAATTGTTTACACATGCAATTTGAATGAGCTCTCCTCCATGGTCTAAGTCAAATTACCTATGGTAACCTACGAGTTATCAGTGCTATGCACCTAAATTGGAAAACCAACTTGTATTCAAGAGAACATAAGTCCCATGTTAAAGATGGATTCTTGGAGGATGAGGACAGCTGCCTTGTCCTTCCTGAGCCCTTAAAGCTTTTGTTATTAAAAGTTCTGCATTCCATAACTCATTGTGGAAAAGATAAAATAATCAAAATTAAATATATTGGTGTGGTAACTTATAAATTGCTAAATAGTGTATAACCAATGTTTGGTTGTCAAACCCATATTTCTGGGAAAACAATCAAAGCTTCAGGTACATTTGGTTACTTGATGGGCCATTTAAACATTTTATAAAGGGATTTCATTCAATTGTCATTTTCAATGCATGTTTTCCAGTTATAGAAAAGTTATCTCATGCAAGAGGACTGATGTTATAACAGTACATTATTATGCTACAGTGTAATTTCATCAGCTAAAGAAAGCTTTTTATGTTTTACTGAGGACAGTCAACTCCTTCACAAACTAGAACCTGAAAATTGGATCTTCTGAAAACATCAGGGAAAGACTGTCCTTGCCATTTACACTGCAACAAGACTTTGGACACTTGAACTTTGGGTTCATAATGTCACAACTGAGAAGGGTCCCTCCACATTCTTGAAACTGTAGACCCACTGGAATCCTTAAGGTAAAGCTAACCAGGAAAGTTTCTCCCCAAAAGACGGCATCCTTGATGTGAGCAGCTTTTCCCAAGATCAGGGATCAAGACTTCTCTACTCTCATGAGACTTCTCTTTGAAAATTTTTCCTTGTTTATGTCTCTATGAACAACAGAAATGAAAAGGGGGTCTGTTGTGTGCACTTATGGGTTATACTTTTATTTGTGAAGGATTTTGCAACCAGCCTTATGCATGGATAACCTTATACTTTGATAGATAAAAAATGAAAGCCTGGCTGAGTGCAATGGCTCACGCCTGTAATCCCAGCACTTTGGGGGCCGAGGCAGGTAAATCACGAGGTCAGGAGATCGAGACCATCCTGGCCAACATGGTGAAACCCCGTCTCTACTAAAAACACAAAAATTATCTGGGCATGGTGGTGTACCTGTAGTCCCAGCTACTCGGGAGGCTGAGGCAGGAGAATCGCTTGAACCCAGGAGGCGGAGGCTACAGTGAGCCTAGATCACACCAGTGCATTCCAGCCTGGGCAACAGAGTAAGACTCTATCTCAAAAAAAAAGGCCTAATATGGATAAGAAACTTCAGTGGTACATATGTTGCCTCATAATCAGTCAAAAACAGAACATTGGTTCACTCTTCTTAAACCACATCATGGTTAAAGAGAACATTGCCAGGAGGCCTTCACTCTTCAAGAAAGGCATCATTTGTTAGGTTCTTTTTTCATGGCTTGGAGTAAAAGAGGCAATGATTAGAAATGTATCCCTCATGATAGTCTCTATAGCAGATTCTACCGTAAAAGCTATGGTTACACGACACTTAAATTCTCTTGTGAAAGTGATGCTAAATAATAGAATAGATCTAGATTATTTAGTGGCTAAACAGAAAAGTATCTGTGCAGCTGCTGGCCCTCGTGGCCTATGGAGAAATATATCAAATGTAGATTATAGAGATTTTCTTGTAGGGGATTAACGAAGAAACTGCTTAGTTAAGTGAATAGACTCTTCGTCTAGCTCATTCTCTAACCTATTTGATTTTAGGTGGTTTGGTTTGTGGGGACCCTAGTAAGGAGCATACTCCAAATTCTTGGTATTATCCTCCCCAAAGTCATAATCACAGTCTCCCTGGTGCACTGTATTCTCTCAAAGGTTTTAAATGTTTGCATGCAGCCATCTCTAGAATGTCAAATGGTCTCTCTTCACTGCAATGACAAGAGCTGAAAGAAGTATGCAACCGTGAGGACACCGTAACCTATGAATGACATGCTGAGACCGAAACTCAAAATGACACTAACTAAGTGTGGCGCTAAGGCCGTAAGTTTTGGTCACACTCTCACCTAAGTGAGAACCTGACCCAAAAAGGAGATTTTTTAAAAACAAAATTATGGGAGGCGATTGTTTTGGACTGAGTTCATGCACTAGGCCCCAGCAGACCAAAGCAAACAAAAATGGAGTCGCTCGTGCTACATGTGATATAATCAAACTAAGACTTTAGGCAAACACATATATCTTAGAATAGACCAGATTTCGTTTTTCTCCTGTAAACAGAATGTTCCAGCATCAGGAGGTACCTTCTACTCAAGTCTGTGTTCCTACCTTTGCAAAACTCACTGTTCTACTGTTTCACAGTGGGTTTTAAAACCAAATAAGTACATTTACAATGGTGATAGTGACATCAATGACTAATGTTTTGGTCAATGTCTCAAAATTGAGAAAAAATGACCAAAAGTGGGGATTTGTTAAAGAAAACTAAATATTGCCTGAGAAGGACTCTATACTTCTTTATTTGAGTCCTTGTGGGTGAACTGCAACCTAACTTAATAGGCCAACAAGACTGAAAACCTAACTTAGGAGTATGCCCTGAAACAATAGCTGAGACTTGGCCAATCCCAGCAGCCATACTTCAACCACTTGTACACTGCTGAGTGTTCAAACTGTGTTCAAATAAGGCAAACAGCAATCTGTAACCAATCCAGCAGTTTCTGTACCTCACCTCTGATTTCTGTACATCACTTCCTTTTTTTTTGTCTATAAATTTGTTCTGACCACAGGCATTCCTGGAGTATCTCTGAATCTGCTGTGATTTTGGGGGCTGCCCGATTTATGAACTGTTCATTGCTCAATTAGACTCCTTTAAATTTAATTCAGCTGAAGTTTTTCTTTTAACGATAGGTAGTCAAAAAATAGGTGTTGAATTCATGAATGAAGACTGCCATGGTTGTATACATGGATTCATCCCTCATGAATTTAGTAATGGACTTGATTTATATACATATCACTAAACAGAAATAGATTGAACTCTTTACTTTGGGGCTAGTTCTTGTTTTTCCAGAAACTGCCAATTAAGATAGAAATACTGACTAAGAAGGAAAATAGAGTAGCCCTTAATCATCCATTAAAATAGCATCAGGGGGAAAAAAAAAAAATCAGTTCCCATATTGACCAGAAGAGGGCAGAGTCCCAGTGGGAATGTGACATAGGACAGGTGTTTTGATGCTGCAGGAAGGTTTCAGAGCATATGACACTGCCTAGGGAAAAGGCATAAATGGCAAAGATAGCCAGGTGGAAGACAGAGAAAGAAATAATCTCCAGGAGGGGATAGAATAGGAGATCTTAATAAATACTATTTCCTTTACTGAAATTCATCTTCCTTCCTCAAACATTATTGAGCATCTACTATGTATCGGGTAATGGGCCTGGGACTCACAATACAGAGACAGATATACTTGATGTGGTGTCTGCCCAAGGAGCTTACACACTACTAAGTGTTACAGAAATTAAACTAGTGCAAATATTGTTATAGATTTTGATAAGAACTATGAAAAAAAATAGGATATAAGAATTACTTGTCAGGGGAGATCTATCTAACAAATGAAGCCTGAAGGATGAAGAGTCACATGAAAAGTTGGGAGAAACATGTTCAAAGCAGAAGGAATAGTTTGTATGAAGGCCCTGAGGTCAGAAGGAGGTTGGAATGCTCAGATCACTCTGGCTGCAGTGTGGAGAATGAACTGGAAAGGAGCACCAGGGGTAACAGGGATATTAGGAGGCTGTCTCAGTCAGTCAGGGAGGAGATGAGGCTAGCTCGGACTAAGGTGACGATGACAAATGGAGAGAACTGGATAGATTAGAGATGTATTTGAAGACAGACTTGACAAGACTTGGTAATTGGATGTAGAGGAAAGGTGTCAATTGTTTTTGACTAGTTTCTTTCTTAAGAAATTGGGGAAATCCAGGGAAAGGCAGCCTAGGGATGTGAGGATGGAGGTTGGAGATAGAAAATCAAGAGTTCCGCTTTGGACACGTTATGCTTGAGATCTCAGTGAATATCCACATGGAGATATTCTGGAATGGAGCTCTGAAAGGAGGGCTAAGTGAGAGACACAAACGTGTGAATCATCCATACACATACAGTATCTAAACATACACAGATAGTATCTAAAGCCATGAGTGTGGGTGAAGCTCCAGGGAGAGAAAGAAGGGGAAAGGGATAAGAAGATGTCCCAGGGCTGTATGCTGAGGAGCCACAACAAAGGCAGGTATCACAAACATTTAATATTGTTTGTGTTAATAATAAAAGCAGTTAATATTGCTTCTGTGGGCTTATGGGAAGGAAGACCTTTCAGAAATTAGACCAATTGGTGCCCACCTAGCCTTTTTCCTTGTAGGGTAAAGTAAGTATGAACAGTATGAGTGTCCAATTGCTGCTGTAACAAATTACCATAAACTCAGTGGCTTCAAATAACACAAATTTATTCTCTTGAGTTTATGGAAGTCAGAAGTCAAAAATATTAACAGGTCTCACCGAGCTAAAATCATGGTATCAGTGGAACTGTGTTCCTTCTGAAGGCTTTAGGGGAGAATCTGTTTCCTTTCATCCTGTGGCTTCTAGAAGCATTGAGTCTTTCTCGTGCTGCATCACTCTGACACTGACTCTCCTGCCTCCCTGTTTCATTTTCAGAAGACCTCTTGTGATTGCATTGCCCCACCTGGATAATCCATGACACTCTTCCCATCCCAAGGTCTGCTGAGTAGCAAACGTAGTTCCATCTGCAGTATTAATTCCCTCTTGCTACGTATTGTCACATATTCACAGGCTCTATACATTAGGACGTGGACATCTTTGGTGGCCATTATTCTGCTTACCATGCCATACAAGTATTTATATATTCCTTGTTGGAAAAGTGTAGATGAACACATACTATTCCTCAATCCCTAGAAAAAAAAAAGTCATTTCTGACGGTGCAAAAGAATAACATTTGCCAAAATAGTGAGATTTAGATTTTTGTGTGTTTGTGCCCTCATATGTATATTTAAGTTACATGCCCAACTGGGTAAGAAAGAAAAACAACTAGCAAAATTATTGATTAGGGACTGTTTACATTTCCCCTATCAATTAGAATGGCTATTTGTTTGAACAGGGATCCTTAGGTTATTATCATTACAAAATATCTCTAGTGAAACACAATATTACTTAACATCAATTAGAATGGCTAAAAAAAACCCCAAAAATTAAAAACAAAAAAAAAAATCATGATAATACCGAGTACTTGCAAGAATTAGAGGAACCAGAACTCTCACACATCGCTGGTGGGAATGCAAATGTCTTGCTACTTTGGAAAACAGTCTGATGGTTCTTTGAAAGGTGTATCATGGAGCAAGCAATTCTACTTCTAGGTATTTACCCAAGAGACATGAAAATTTATGTTCATGGGAAAACTTATGTGCACATGTTTACAGTGGCTTTATTTGTAATCACCAAAATCTGGAAACAATCCAAATATCTCTTAAGGGGGGAATGTATGTGGAGAAATAGGAACACTCTTACACTGTTGGCGGGACTGTAAACTAGTTCAACCATTGTGGAAGACAATGTAGCAATTCCTCAAGGATCTAGAACTAGAAATACCATTTGACTCAACCATCCCATTACTGGGTATATACCCAAAAGATTATGAATCATGCTGCTATAAAGATACATGCACATGTATGTTTATTGTGGCACTATTCACAATAGCAAAGAATTGGAACCAACCCAAATGTCCATCAGTGATAGACTGGATAAAGAAAATGTGGCACATACACACCATGGAATACTATGCAGCTACAAAACGGATGAGTTCTTGTCCTTTGCAGGGACATGGATGAAGCTGGAAACCATCATTCTGAGCAAACTGTCACAAGGACAGAAAACCAAACACCGCATGTTCTCACTCATAGGTGGGAATTGAACAATGAGAACACTTGGACACAGGAAGGGGAACATCACACACCGGGGCCTGTCGTGGGGTGGGGGAAGTGGGGAGGGATAGCATTAGGAGATATACCTAATGTAAATGACGAGTTAATGGGTGCAGCACACCAACATGGCACGTGTATACATATGTAACAAACCTGCACGTTGTGCACATGTATCCTAGAACTTAAAGTATAATAAAAATAAATTAAAATAAATTTTTAAAAAAGCAAATAGTGGTACATTCATCTGATGGAATACTACTCAGGAATCAAAACCGACAGCCCATAAGTGAATTCAACAACATGGATGAATTTCCAGTGTATAATGATAAGCCAGACTCAAAATCAAAAGGCTACATACTGTATGCCATTTTATGACTTTCTGGAGAAGAACAAACTATAGGGACAGAAAACAGACCAGGGATTGCCAGTAACTGGGATTAAGAGAAGAAGCTAAGTACAGAGTGATACAGAGGCATTTGCGGGGTGACGGAGCTGCTCTGTTTTGATTGTTGTGATGCTCTCATGACTGCAGTTGTCTGTTAACACTTACAAAATTGTGCACTAGAAAGGGTCAATTTTTATGTAAATTATAAATTAATTTTTTTTTTCAAGTGTGCACAAATTTTACAGGTCTTTTTGTTCTAAGAGAGCTTTTAGTCCACATTTTTATAGAGTATTGATTCTTCTACTGCCTTAAAAGATAAATAAGTGAATCTGGGTCCTACTTAAGCTGCTTAGAATGGAGGTCCCTTACAGGAGATCTCTAAGTAGCACTTCTACTGAAACATATCATAGGAAGAACTACGCTCGGGAAGTCGGGAAATCAGGTTCCAAAACCAGACAGTCACTAACTAGCTTTGCAATTTTAGACAAAGCACTTAAGCTCTCTGGGACTTAGATGCCCTACTGTAAAATGAGAATAAGGCCTAATCAAACCTACCAGCTATGAATATCAAAAGCCAAGTGAAAAATGTACCCTGAAATGCTTGTCAAAATTAAAAGTTCCCTTCTACCATAAAGTATTATTCCTTTTCTAGTTCCAGTACCTACTGTGTAGTGATTGTTGCCACTGCTAGGCAGCAAGGTGAGCACTCCATATACAGTGACTGGTATTCATCACAATGCTCATCTACGGCTGGTACCCGGGCTCCAGCATCTACAATTTACAGAGAAAGAAAGTGAAGTGTTCAGAGGTTGCAAAGATGTGCGCAAGTTGCCCAACTAATACAAGGTAAAGTGGAGATAGAATTCAGTGCTGTCTGAACCTCGGGCCCCTGTTCTTATTCATCCTTCAACTCTTGCTTCTCTCAGAGCTGTTTTCTATTTAGAGAAAACTTGAACAAGTAGAACTTTATTATGCGCAGACACACACACACACACGGAATCCTATTGCATTACATACAGATATTATATATACATAATATATATGAGAAAGCCAAATATCTACCATTCCACCATAGTGGGAAAATTGCTTGAGCCAAAAAGTTCGAGACCAGCCTGGGCAACTTGGTGAGACCCTATCTGTACAAAAAACTTAAAAATTAGCCAAGGATGGTGGTGCATGTCTGTAGTCCCTGCTACTAGGGAGGCTGAGGCAGGAGGATCACTTGAACCCAGGAGGTCGAGGCTAAATTGAGCCATGGTTGCACCACTACATTCCAGCATGGATGAGAGAGTGAGACCCTGTCTTAAAATAAATAAATAAATAAATAAATAAATAAATAAATAAATAAATAAACGGAAACAAAAAGAAAAAGGACAGAGTAGGTGAAATTAGCATTTTTATTACTTGGCTGAAATAAATTTTACTTGGGGCAAACAAGAGTTTATTTGTTTACCCAATAAAGTTTTGTATATATGAAAAATGACAAGCTCTTAACATTGGTATCTAGTTTCCTTCAATGACTTAATGTATTTTCTTAAAGCAAATGCTTGTTTTCAGTATCCCTTTAAAGAAACATTTGAGGTTGTAAAATAATATCTAAAGACCACTTTAGCTATACCCCATACATTTTAATATGTAGGGCTTTTGTGGTTGTTTAGGTCTAAAAATTTTGTAATTTCCATTATCATTTCCTCTTTAACCCATAAATTATTTGGAGGTGCATTTAATCAAAATATATCTTCTTTTCCATATTGTTATTGTTGGTGTCTAATTTAGGGATAATTTGCTTTACAAATGTAATCTCCATGAGATTACATTTTTGAAAAATTTTGAGCTGTCCTTTGTGACCTGGTTATGTGGTCAGTTTTGATAAATGTTTTATGTGTGCTTGGAGAGAATGTGTATTTTCAATTGGAAGAGTACAGAATTTTATATTGCCGTAATTAGTATCTTCAATCCATTATGCATGGGCTGTAACAAAAATACAATTTTGAATTTATTCAATGGAAGTAAACTTTCTCTGTCACTGGATGCAAATTCTGGAAAATGTGGTGTTTTTTCTGTGGACTCTTAAGTAATAGACAGTCACATTCCCACTTGGGTCCTCAAATCACTCTCTCTAGTCAGTGTTCTTCAGGAGATATGAATCAGTGCTTCAATCTACATTCAGAGGAGATTGCTCTTCCCTTCACAGTGAGGTCTGTAGTTGGCTGTGGCCTTAGCATGTGTAGTTGGCTTCTGATCTCTGCCCTCTCCCCACATTAGCTTCTTCTTAACCCACTTTTTCTATCCTTCCTATCTTAGTGAATGGCACCAGAACCTGCCTGCTTAGGTCAGAACCAGGAACCATCCTGGAGTCCTCTTTCCACTCCCACTCCCACTTCTAACAAACATCAAGACTCATCAACTCTATTTCCCAAATATCTCTCAAATTGACCCAGTGCTCTCTGTCTCTACTGTCATTGCAATCACCTGCTAATTGATCCATCTCAGTTTTGCCCCCTACTAAATTCTTTCTGCTGTAGCCAGTGAATTTTCTAAAATATAAATCTGATTATAGTATTCTCTGTTCAACTCATTCAGTGGTTCTCAACAGATCGTAGAATAAATTTCAAACTGCTTAACTTTACTTTCAGGGTCAGTCTCCATTAAAAAAAAATTTCTCTCCAGCATCTTCTGTAATTAGTTTCTTCTCCCTAAAACAAATCTCTACTCCAGCCATTTTGCAGGTCCTAACATGTACCATGAACTTTCACTTTGAAACATAGTTATAGAACTTTGTGTATTTGAGATTAATGATATTTCTTGAGTTTACATATCTTACCTCCAAAAGAGTGGAATGATGGAAAAAAGATTATACAGACATACTTGCACACACACATACACATAATACACACACACACACACATAACATATGTAATATGTATATTAGATAAATATATGGGGAAATGTACATATACCTGTGTATATGATGGGAATTATAGCAATCAACAAATGCTTTTTAAAATTGTACATGGATATCCAATAATAGAGAGCAGATGAACCAATACATTAATTTTCCCTTTTTCCCTAAACCTCATTACAATTATAGCAAAGGCATACAAATGATACAGATTCATGAGAACAAAAATAATCCCATTAAAATGTGGGCAACGGGTGGGCGTACTGGCTCACTCCTGTAATCCCAACACGTTGAGAGGCCGAGGCGGGTGGATAACTTGAGGTCAGGAGTTTGAGACCAACCTGGACAAAGTGGCAAAACTCCCCTTCTCTACTAAAATTATAACAATTTTAAAAAAAGAAAACAGTGGGCAAAGGACATAGTCTTTTTATTTTTTCAAGGGAAGACATACAAATGGCCAACAGGCATATGAAACAATATTTAACATCACTAATCATCAGAGAAATGCAAATTGAAACCACAGTGAAATATCATCCTATACCAGTCAGAATGACTATTATTAAAATGACAAAAATTAACATTTTGGTGTGGGTGCAGAGAAATGGAAACTCACATACACTGTAGGTAAGAATGTAAATTAATACAACCTCTGTGAAAAGCAGTTTGGCGATTTCTCAAATTGCTAGAAAAAACAACCATTTGATCCAGCAATCCCACTACTGGGTATCTACTCATTATATTTCAATATCAATATAATCTCATTATATTGATTACAAGAAACCATTATATCAAAAAGATACCTGTATCCATATGTTTATCACAGCACTATTCACAATAGCGAAGATATGGAATCAACCTAATTTCCCATCAACAGATGATCGGATAAGAAAATGTGGTGTACATACACGATGGAATACTATTCAGTCATCAAAAGAATGAAATCACGTCTTCTGCAGCAACATGAATGGAACTTGAGGCCATTATTGTAAGTGAAACAACACAGTCACAGAAAGACAAATACTGCATGTTCTCACTTGTAAGTGGAAGCTAAATAATGTGTACACATGGACATAGAATGTGGAATGATAGACACTGGAGACTCAGAAAGATGAAGGGCTGGGAGGGAGGTGGATGATAAGAAATTACCCAATGATGGCTGGGCACGGTGGCTCATGCCTGTAATCCCAGCACTTCAGGAAGCTGAAGTGGGCGGATCATTTAAGGCCAGGATTTCGAGACCAGCCTGGCCAACATGGCGAAACCCTGTCTCTACTGAAAATACAAAAATTAGCCAGGAATGGTGGCATGTGCCTATAATCCCAGCTAGTTGGGAGGCTGAGGTGGGAGAATTGCGTGAACCCAGGAGACAGAGGTTGCAGTGAGTCGAGATCGTGCCACTGCACTCCAGCCTGGGTGACTGAGCAAGACTCTGTCTCAAAAAAAACACAAAAAACAGAAAACAAAAACAAAAACAAAAACAAATTACCTAATGGGTAAATGTACGTTATTCAGATGGGAGATACCCTAAAAGCCTTGAGTTCACCAGTACTCAATCTACACATGTAACACAATTACACTTTGTATTAGTCTGTTCTCACGATGCTAATAAAGACATACCAGACATACCAGAGACTGGTCGTTTATAAAGAAAACAGGTTTAATTGACTCACAGTTCCACGTGGCTGGGGAAGCCTCACAATCATGGCAGAAGGCAAAGGAGGAGCAAAGTCACATCTTGCATGGAGGCAGACAAGAGAGCTTGTGCAGGGGAGCTTTAATTTACAAAACCGTGAGATCTCATGAGACTTATTCACTACCACAAGAACAGTTTGGGGGAACGCCCCCATGATTCCATTATCTCCACCTGGCCCTGTCCTTGACATGTAGGGATTATTACAATTCAAGGTGAGATTTGGGTGGGGACACAGCCAAACCATATCACGCTTGTACTCCATATATTTATAGAAAAAGAAGAGAATAGGATAGGAGTCCGTAGCAGATAAGAATTTTCCACACATTTCTGAAGCACAAAGTTAGCAGACCAGAGGAGGCTGCCTCTTTGCCCACAGATAAAGAAAAAAGTAAATCAATCAGATTTGTCCAGAGGAATACCACGAAGATTTAGGATTCTGGAATTCCAGGTACAGTAGTGGATGGGATTTGGGTGTAGGTCTAAAAACAGAGGGATTACATGGATCTCTTGACTTTCATCTATTTCTTTTCTTTTTTTTTTTTTTTTTGAGATGGAGTCTCGCTCTGTCTGTCGCCCAGGCTGGAGTACAGTGGCGAGATCTCCGCTCACTGCAAGCTCCGCCTGCCGGGTTCACGCTGTTCTCCTGCCTCAGCCTCCCTAGTAGCTGGGACTACAGGCGCCTACCACCACGCCCGGCTAATGTTTTGTATTTTTAGTAGAGACGGGGTTTCACCGTGGTCTCTATCCTCATGATCCACCTGCCTCGGCCTCCCAAAGTGCTGGGATTACAGGCGTGAGCCGCCGCCCCCGCCGCCCATCTATTTATTTGTACATAAAACGTCAACATCGTGGTTTCTGTCCCAAGCCTGGAATTCAGAGGTGACTTTCCAGGACAACTGAAGAGTCTCAAGAAAAAAGACCTCCACATACTTGTTGTATGAATAGTTAAAAAGAGAAAAATCAAGAAAATCTCCCAGAGAATAGAACAAAAAGTCAAAGACAGAGAAAGGTAGAAAAGAAAATCCAAGCATTGTAGAGGATTAAACCAGGAAGTTCAACATTTGATTAATAGGGTATCCAAAAAGGTAGAACAGAGAAAATGAAGGCAAAGAAATTATCAAAGAAACAACAACAGAAAATTCCCAAAGTTAGAGTCTGGTCAAATATCAACCTCTCAGAGAGGCATTTCATGACCAAAGTATTAAAACTGTAGTCCTCTCTAGCCAGTGTTCCATATTCTGGTCGCCAACTAAATTTTTCTCCATTGAACATGTAGCCCGCTGACATATTTAATGTCTCTTTTCCCATTAGAATGTAAACTTCTTGCAGGCAAGGAGTTTTTGTCAGTTTTGTTCACTGTGGTATCCTCAGTGCCTATGTAATTCTTGGCACTCTAGGTGTTCAATAATTATTTGTTGAGTTGGCCAGGCATAGTGGATCAGGCCTTTAATCCTAGCACTTTGGGAGGCTGAGGTGGGCAGATCTTTTGAGCTCAGGTGTTTGAGACCAGCCTGGGCAACATAAGGAGACCTTGTCTCTACAAAAAATACAAAAAATTAGCCTGGTATAGTTGCATGTTCCTGTATAGTCCCAGCTACTTGGGAGGCTGACGTGGGAGGTTGGCTTGAGCCCAGGAGGTGGAGGTTGCAGTGAGCCAAGACTGATCATGCCACTGCGCTGCAGCCACAGAGAGAGACCCTGTCTCAAAATAATAACAGTAGTTATTGTTATTTCCTGAGTGAGTGACTAAAGGAAATGATGCAAGAGACCTAAATCCTCATCTGCCATGAAAAGATGTCAATTGATAATGCCTGGAATGAGTTAATCAATAAAAAGATATATGTCTACAATTTAAAAATAGGAAAGCAAATACCTGAAAGAACAGCTGAGAAAATGAAAGGCAATTAGTTGTATCTGAGGAATAAGAAGAGAGGCTGTGGGCAGGAGGAAGCAAGTCACTGCTGTTTTTCATTATAAGATTTTGTGAACTACTTGCTTTCTTCATCATGTGCTTGATTTTAAAAGAGTGTACATGTCTCAGAAAACATTTTCTATTTATTTTCTGTAAAGAGGTCATATCAACAATAATAATAGCTAACATTTATTAAGCATTGAACACTTATTACACGCCAGGCATTGTGCTAAGCTTTATATGGATTATTGAAGAATGTATTACATCTCTGTTGTCATCTTGCATGGATTGAAAACATCTGGATTTAGCCTAAAAAGAGAGAAAAACTCAATCCAAAAATATAAATATTTAGTAACATAAACTCAATTGGATAAATTCTGCTTATCAATCCTAACAGATAGGAATTTCATATGCCTATTCATGTCCTTAAAATGCAAGGAAAAAGCATCATACAATACTTTTAAGACTATCATTTATATTTATTAGGGCATTCTTGTAGAACTGCAACAGTGCTTGTCAACAGGATTTGTTGCAACAGGAGCTATAGAAAGTGAAGGAAAAGTTGTGTATACACTCTTTTGGAAACATCTGTTGGTGTCCTTTGCTTGCTTTCCCTCCACCCTTCTCCCTACATTTATCTTCCTGTCTGTTCATCTGGAGTATAAATGACCTTCGTTTCAGGAAATTCATGAGATTTTCACAACATGAAATGGCTTCTGACAGAGTCATTTCTGAGCCTCAGCTCTGATCCACTCCACTCTGTCTGTGCCTGGAGTTGTGCTGGCACATTGTCATCCACCAATTAGTTGTTCAAGAGCACACAGAATCACATACCATGGCAACTCATTCTTCAGTCATTACAGTGATGTAATTTAAACATGGATAGTTGTTTTAAAAAATCTTTTTAGCACAATTATTTTGTTTGCATGGTGCTGGTGTGTAGACTATATTATGGATCTATTGGGAGCATCCTCCACTTCCCTTTCCCTTTTTGCTTGGCTAAACTCCTTCTCATCTTTCAGGTTCAGTTTAGCTGTGCCCTCCTTAGAGATGCCATTCTCAACAATGGCGCCACCTAAATGGGGATGCTGTACCTCCCACAGCTCCGGGTGCATCCCTCTGGCATTTCCCTTCGTATACTCTATTATCACTGCTGTTTGCTTCCTTTAAATTTTTTTATTTTGAATTATTGTGGGTACATAGTAGGTGTATATATTTACAGGGTACATGAGATGCTTTGTTACAGGCATGCAACGTGAAAGAATCACTTTATGGAGATGGAGTATCTATCCCTTCAAGTGTGACATTTGTTTTCAGTTTCTCCTGCTGGACTTTATTCTCCATGGGTGCAGAGATTGGACTATTTGTCTTGGTAGTTCCAATACATGGCATAGTGCCTGGAACATAGTAGGTGCTCAGTAAACATGTGGAATGAATTAATGAAAGCCACTGTCACTGTGTACAGTTGCACTTTAGTTTGCATACACTGATTATGTGAAAAGTAAGAATCTAAACAACCCTCAGATGTGTTAAATAACTGCTCAGTTAAAGGCTAATGAGTTAAAAAATATTGGCTTAAACCCAAATGTTAAAAGGAAAGAGATAGAGAGAAGGTTATGCAGATTTCCTGTGTTCCATAGGAAATGAATATTTCCTAAGCTCTTTTCCTCCAGCCATTTCCTAAGTAAATTGAGAATGCACCATATACTTTTACACCCTTATGAAAGAAGAAAGTAAAATACTTTCAGAACGGTTGGTGCCACATGCTATAACCTAGCCTCTTATTTATGGCTTGACAAATAGGTGAGGGAAAGTTGTTACATTTTCTTATTTCTTTAGAGCCTTTGAATAATAGTTAACAAAGACCACATTGAAAAATGTTTTCAATACAGTTCCATTACCCTCCCATCCACTACCCTCTCCAATGGGGCAGGAGAGGCCATAGGAAGCATCACACAGCTTCTCCATGCCTTTTTTTTTTTTTTTTTTTTTTGAACAGAGTCTCATTCTGTAGCCCAGGCTGGAGTGCAATGATGACCTCGGCTCACTGCAACCTCCACCTCCCAGGTTCAAGTGATTCTCCTGCCTCAGCCTCCTGAGCAGCTGGGATTACAGATATGCACCACCAGGCCTGGTTAATTTTTGTATTTTTAGTAGAGATGGGGTTTCACCATGTTGGCCAGCCTGGTCTCGAACTCCTGACCTCAGGTGATCTGCCTGCCTCGGCCTCCCAAATTGCTAGGATTACAGGCATGAGCCACCATGCTCGGCCTCCTCCATGCTTTTCCTATCTCTCTTCATTGGACCATAGCTAATATGCACTGACTGCCCTCACAAATGATACGAAAAACTTTAAAAGAAATAATAATAATAATAATTATTATTATTATACTTTAAGTTCTGGGATACATTTGCAGAACATGGAGGTTTGTTACATAGGTATACACGTGCCATGGTGGTTTGCTGCACCCATCAACCCATCATCTACATTAGATATTTCTCCTAATGCTATCCCTTCTTCAGCCTCCCACCCACTGACAGGCCCCAGTGTGTGATGTTCCCCTCCCTGCATCCACGTGTTCTCATTGTTCAACTCCCACTTATGAATGAGAACATGTGGTGTTTGGTTTTCTGTTCCTGTGTTAGTTTGCTGAGAATGATGGTTTCCAGCTTCATCCATGTCCCTGCAAAGGACATGAACTCACCCTTTTTTGTGGCTGCATAGTATTCTGTGGTGTATATGTGCCACGTTTTCTTTATCGAGTCTATCATTGATGGGCATTTGGGTTGGTTCCAAGTCTTTGCTATTGTGAACAGTGCTGCAATAAACATACATGTGCATGTGTCTTTATAGTAGAATGATTTATAATCCTTTGGGTATATACCCAGTAATGGTATTGCTGAGTCAGATGGTATTTCTGGTTCCAGATCCTTGAGGAATTGCCGTGCTGTCTTCCATAATTGTTGAACTAATTTACACTCCCACCAACAGTGTAAAAGTGTTCCTATTTCTCCACATTCTCTCCAGCATCTGTTGTTTCCTGACTTTTTAATGATAGCCATTCTAACTGGCATGAGATTGTATCTCATTGTGATTTTGATTTGCATTTCTCTAATGACCAGTGAAGATGAGCTTTTCTTCATTTGTTTGTTGGCTGCATAAGTGTCTTCTTTTGAGAAGTGTCTGTTCATATCCTTTGCCCACTTTTTGATGGGGTTGTTTGTTTCTTGTAAATTTGTTTTAGTTCCTTGTATATTCTGGATATTAGCCCTTTGTCAGATGGATAGATTACAAAATTTTTCTCCCATTCTGTAGGTTGCCTGTTCACTCTGATGATAGTTTCTTTTGCTGTACATAAGCTCTTTAGTTTAATTAGATCACATTTGTCAGTTTTGGCTTTGGTTGCCATTGCTTTTGGTGTTTAATGACATGATTGCATATTTAGAAAACACCAACGTCTCAGCCCAAAATCTCCTTAAGCTGATAAGCAACTTCAGCAAAGTCTCAGGATATAAAATCAATGTGCAAAAATCACAAGCATTCCTATATGCCAATAATAGACAGAGAGCCAAATCATGAGTGAACTCCCATTCACAATTGCTAAAAAGAGAATAAAATACCTAGGAATACAACTTACAAGGGATGTGAAGGACCTCTTCAAGGAGAACTGCAAACTACTGCTCAAGGAAATAAGAGAAGAAACAAACAAATGGAAAAACATTCCATGCTCATAGATAGGAAGAATCAATATTGTGAAAATGGCCATAATGCCCAAAGTAATTTATAGATTCCATGCTATCCCCATCAAACTACCATTGACTTTCTTCACAGAATTAGAAAAAGCTACTTTAAATTTCATATGGAACTAAAAAAGAGCCCATATAGCCAAGACAATCCTAAGCAAAAAGAACAAAGCTGAAGGCATCATGCTACCTGGCTTCAAACTATACTGCAAGGCTACAGTAACCAAAACAGCACAGCACTGGTACCAAAACAGATATATAGAACAATGGAACAGAACAGAGGACTCAGATATAACGCCATACATCTACAATCATCTGATCTTTGACAAACATGAGAAAAACAAGCAAGGGGAAAGGAAGGATTCCCTTTTTAACAAATGGTGTTGGGAAAACTGGTTAGCCATATGCAGAAAACTGAAACTGGACCCTTTCCTTATACCTTATACAAAAATTAACTCAAGATGAATTAAAGACTTAAACATAAGACCTAAAACCATAAAAACCCTAAAAGAAAACCTAGGTAATACCATTTAGGCCACAGGCACGAAAAGAAATTTTAAAAGTGGTTCTAAAATTTTAATCTGAGGCTAGTTGAAAGATAATTGTTTAAGGAGGTATGGTGGTCTGTGACCATTGGGAAATTGGTCAAGATTTCATTTTTTTAATTCAAGTTATGTGACAGGCTCAGGAATAACAAGTTAAATAGAAAAGAATTCATTGGAATGACCTCAAGGATATACAAATGAATAGTAAGAAGAAATAGAGAATGATTCTAGTTTGATGGTTTTACGTGTGAAGCTAGATTTTCAGTTAACATAACTCTAAAGGAAAATGCATAAATCAGGATGCTATTAATAATGATTGTAGGAGGATTTTCATTGGCTGATGTAAGATTAGACTCTGGCTTAATGTCCATTTCCATATGGCAGTTGTTCCTTCTATAGGAAGAATACTTCTATGCAGAATGTCTTTTTGATTCAAATGGAGTTCCAGAGAAATGTTTGGTTAAAAGCTGAAACCATGTCAGTTACAAATCTATATCATGTTTTCCATTATGACCAGAATAATAGCACATTTTCTTACGTTGATCCATGTGCCATGATAGATGATGTTTCATTTACTTTCTTCACTAGCTCTGCTTTCTTTACTAGCCTCTGGCTACGATTTTTAATTGTTACCACTGTTATTATTATTATTACTATATATGGTTAATTATGAATGACTTTATATTATCTTAATTTAAGAAAAGACATATCTTGCATCTATGTAACTTAAAGTGATATATATATGCATATATATGATACATGCATACACATATACATATGTGTGTGTGTGTGTATATGTGTATATATATGTATACACACACATAAAGAAATAAACAAGCTCTCTCATGAAACTCCACTGCTGCCTGTGGGGTTGCTATTTTGTTATTTGTGGGTTTCAAACTTCAGTAGGTTCTGTTATCACCCCAGGAGTTTCCTCATTTCTCTAACTTGGAAATACACTAGGAAGCTGTGAATACGTGAGATATGGCAGATGCATGAAAGGTGTCCCCTGATTCAGTACTATTTCCTCTATAGGCTCTTAATCTAAATTCTCACCTCTATGAACTAGTTCTATTGTGTTTAAGCTTTGTGGACCTCTTAGTATCACAGAATTAAAGAATTGTAAACCTAGAAACAATATTAAAGGTCAGTCTATAGATAAAGAGATAAAGGTCAACCACCATGCTCAGTCTAAAGATAAGGAAATGGGAACTCAGAGCTTTGTCCAAGGTCTCAGCCTTTGAGAGTTGTAGAACCATGGCTACAATGGGGTCTTCTGAAGGTCATTTTTGTCGACTTTCACTGCATTCCTGTATTTATTGATTATTTAGTTTACACCATCATCAGGATTCTTCTGGGTGAAAGTGAGAGAACCCCAAATCCGACAAACTTCAAGAAAAGAAGGAACTTTATTAGCTCATGTAACTGAAAACCTCCAGGCACAAAGAAATCCGGTGGCTCAAATTATGTCTTCAACACTTGGTCTGTCTCCAAATCTTGTCTCTGCTTTTCTCTGTGCTGGATTCATTGTCCAACAAGCCCATCCCATGCTGTGGCTACATGTCTTCCTCCTCACCACCCTTCCTTCAGAAGCTACAGGCATGCAGTCTACCAGCTTCAAGTCTACCGGAGTGAGAAGGGCTGACTTTCCTACCAGTCCCAGAAAAGCACTGACATTAAACATCATGGGTTTACCCTGGGTTGTGTGCCTCTGCTTGAACCAATCAGAGGGTCAAAATATATCCACTGGCCTGAACTAAGTCGCATACCCTCCCCTGCCACCAGGGATTGGATGTCAGCTCCAGCTGAATCTCATAGGCTGAGAGTAAGGAGAGAAATCTCCTGAAGAAAAAAAAATTCTGTTAGCAGAGGTAAAATAGATGCCGAGTAATTCAGAGCAACCACTGTCTGTTCCCAGGGCACACTATATCTGAGACACTGTGTTAGGTGTTTGTCTATGGAGCATCCGTTGTCAATTCATTTGTTTAGCAGATACTTTTTCAGGATGAACATGCTGGTAGAAAGTTGAACTCATACAAATGGGGCAGAGGAGAGATTACATTGGCTGTGTTGAGGAAGTGATGGGGTGGCAACAGAGAGAGGCTTGGAGTGCGAGCCTTGCACAGGGGAGGGAAAGTAAGTTCTGAGAGAAGGTTAGTAGGGTGCTAAAGGACAGGAGGGCTCTAGGAAAAGGCCAGATGAGAGGATGCTAGAAAAAGTCTGTCTGCTCAGTGCAGAGGAAACTTTGTATGGTTCATTTCATTCAAGCGGTTTTGGAAGAGCAACTGTGTTCCACCACTGTGCCAGGTGCTAGAAAGACAGAGATGGCAAGACAGACTTGCTCTCGTGCTCCACAGGGGCACATCACACAATTGGTTAATGACAACTGCAGTAATTGTTACCAGGGAGAAGTCTAGGGTGTTACACGAGAATATATTCAATATATTTTTGAATATATTCAGTATTCAACAATCACAAAAACAGGGGATCAACTGAAGTGTCTATCAACAGATGATTAAAGAAAATGCAGTGTACATATACAAACATAAAAAAGAATGAAATCATGTCTTTTGCAGTAACATGAATGGAGCTTGAGGCCATTATTTTAAGTGAAACAACTCAGAAACAGGAAGTCAAATACCACATATTCTCACTTATAAGTGGGAGCTAAAGTGTACACATGAACATAGAGTGTGGAATGATAGGCATAGGAGACTGTAAAGGGTGGGGAGTGGATGATGATAAATTAATGGGTAAAATGTACATTATTCAGGTGATGGCTACACTAAAAGTTCAGACTTCACCACTATGCAATATATCCATGTGACAAAATTGCACTTGTATCCCTTAAATTATACAAATGAAAAGAGAGAATATACACCAGGGCAGGGTCATCAACCTTTTTGGCACTAGCAACCGGTTTCATGGAAGACAACTTTTCCATGGATCGGAGTGTTGGCAGTGAAGGATGGTTTCTGGATGAAACTCTTCCATCTTAGATTCTTATAAGGAATGCACAGCCTAGATCTCTTGCATGCGTAGTTCATGATAGGGTTTGTGCTCCTGTGAGAATCTAATGCCACCGCTGATCTGACAGAAGGCGAAGCATGGGTGGAAATGCTCACTTGCCTGCCGCTCACCTCCTGCTGTGCAGACCAATTCTTAACAGGCTACAAACCACAAACTGGTAATGGTTTGGTAATGGGGTCTGGTGACCCTTGCACTAGAGGACCTGATTGTATGTCAGAGTTGGGAGTGAGAAGGCAGAGAGGCTACCCTAGAGGGAGAAACATTTCAACTGAGATCTGAAGACTGAGGAGGAAGTTTGCCAGAGTGAAAGAGAGGCCGAGGAGGAAAAGAATTCCAAACAGGGGGTACTAGAGCCTAGGAAAAAGTGCTCAAGGTTATAGGAAGGAGAAAGGTGCATTCCAAGCCACCCTAAGGCAAGTGAGCACAAAGTAAGGAAGACTGAGAGAGCTCGGACTCAAAAAGGAAGAAGGAGTCAGACTGTCCAGGCCATTTGGGCCATAGGAAAGATTTTGAATTTTACTAAGACCATAAAATTTGTGATTGGATTTCTGTTGTTCAAAAGATGACACTGGCTGTGGGTAAAGAAAAAATTGAAGTGGGGTGAGAACATACGGAGCATAAAAAGGTAGTGGTGCTTGAACTGTAGTAGCGGCAACGGTGATGAAGAGAAAGCAGACACATTCAAGAGATATTTGAAGACCTTTGTCTTGTAAAGATGACTTCTGTAATTGTTGGATGGGCAGCATGATGTATCTTATGGATTTAGGTAAGTTTCACATTTTCATTAGCTGGTTGAAATATAGGTTTTATTTTTCATGATGTGATTAAGTTGGCTGGGATTAGGCTAAACATAATTGTTTTATGGCTAAATGTATCCTGTTGTAATAAATAATTACCATATATCAGCCCACCTAATGCCTGATTTCAGAGATGAGGCCACAGGGAACTTCGACAAGCCTATAGATTTGGGGACTAGACGAAAGGTAGAGGAATGGGGCCTTAAACGTTACTGGTCTTGCAGAATGTTCTGAGTCTTATGGCCAGCTTACTTGCTGCAATTTAGAGAATCCCCTAAACCTGATATAGCTCATAGTCTCTTGATATATATTCTTAGACTGCTAAATGAGATGAATAGCTAGGTTTAGGTGTTCCACAATGCAACAGAATCTTTCCAACTGAAGGGTACTGAAGACTTGGAGACTGAGTGTGCTGCTATTTCAGTGCTCCCTTTGAAAATATAACTTTGGAAAATCTGACTGAAGCTTGGGAAGCTAGGATTAACTATGTTAGGGATGTGCACCCAAAAGAAGGTTCATCCTGAACAGGAATTGCATGCAATACTCTGTGGGTATGCACCAGCCTAGAGGAGAGTGTGGAACCTGAGATTACATTATGGCTTTGCCATTTACTAGCTGTCTTCCCAAGTCAGTCACTTAGGCTCTCTGAGCCTCAGTTAACCCATCTGTAAAATAAATATAATAATAATAATACCTGCTTTATTACTCACCATAGTAATGAAGATGAAAAGAAAGAAAATTTGTGAAAGTGGTTTGTAAGCAAAAAACTGATGATGCAAAAAGAGTTGTCACTACTTGTCCCAATCAAGATGGGCTAAATTGTTTCATGGTAAGAAACAGTAAAGTCTCAGTGCCTCTAAACGAGGTGTCTTTATCCTCCTGCAAAGTCCACTGCCAGACTAACAATTCTCAGGGTATTTGATTTCCACTCACATTCATGGTAAAGTCTGTGACATTTTTCAGCCTTGCTCACATTTATCTCACCTCAGTTTCTGGGTGTTAAGTGAGAGTTGTTGGCTGTGCCATTATAACAGGCAGCTGCTATCCTTCCTCTCTCCTGTATCTATTTTCCCTTCTCCTGGCTGTGGGCTTGGGTTTGTCTGTGGGGCATCTCTGATTTCGTGTTTCACGTGGGGCTGGGCCTCCTCTCTTCCTTCCCCCTCACTTACTGAGGTCCGCCTTTATGGACCGGCTCCGGGGACAGACATGTGACCCACATCTGATCTGACCAATCAGTGTTTTCTCCCCACTCCCACCCACTTCTGGCCAGAATGATTTTATAGTGATTGGCGTGAGATCCAAATTGGCCCAACAGTATTCAACCCCAAGATTTTGTTAGAAATATTGAAAAAAAAATAAGGATCTTTCTTCAGAGTTTGCTAGATCGAGATGATGTGGGTGTGGGGCTTACAGCAGCTACCCTGTCATCGCTAGAACATAACCTATCCAAGAATGAAGCCAAGATAGAGAAAAGCTGAACTATAGGTTATATACAGACTATAGGTCTGGCCGCATCCTTGGGTCCCTGGATCAAGCCGTACCTAAAGATCCACATCCTGGACTTCCTAGTTTATCAGCTACTACACATTTTGTTTTGTTTTGTTTTGTTTGGCTTAAGTCATTCTGTATTGGGTTTATGTCCAGTGCAACTGAAGGGATCCTGGCTAACACAGCCATTCATTTCTAGGGCAGGAGCTGCTAGCCTGTGCTAGACTAAACTATCTGCATTTTAATATCAACTTTGTCTTTGTTTCATTGCATCTCTTGGAGCATTACTACTTAGATGGCAGCTCTTCTTCCTTAGATTCCTCTAAAACCTGACCAATATGCCCAGTGGAACAGCAGACATTAGTCAGTGATCTGACTTGGGAGGACATTGATGCTTTTGAGATCTCCAGGATTTGGGGAGATCTCAAAACACACATGGCAGTGTGTTAAAGGTCTCCTCTTTTCTCTGAACTCTCTAGATTCTCAGCAGCAGCACACTACTAGAGCTAGATCTGTGTCTACCATTTTCCTCACAAAGCAAGTTTCTTTCAAGGTAGATACCCCACAGTCTGGGTTCTGGCAGCACAGCATTCTCAAATGTTGCTATTTCACATCCTCAAGAATGTATGCTTAAACTAGGACTAAGGAAGCCACAGGACAAGCAAAACCCAAAAGTGAGAAAATAGGTAATTGAATAGAAGGGAGATGGGACTAACAGGTCACAAGGCATCAACCTTAGGGTTGGTGGCAGTACAGGGGAAGAATTTAGGGCCCTGGGAAGGCTGAGATAGACTTACTCATGGAGTGGAGGCAGATCATCAAGGTGTTGATTCAGGCTCAAAAGCAAAAACAAGACCCTAACTACTACAAACTAGGTACAAAGTGGAGTATTGCTCACTGACATGAGGCATTTTCCCATGGGCCGCAACTGGGTCTTGGTATGACAGAGGAACCAAGGCATGACTGGCTCAGCTTAGGTGGAGTCCCAAATACATAGGCTGAGGATGGAGGAGAGAGGGTCATATCTGCAGCCATTCCCCTCCTACTTCAGAAGAAACCAGATTGCCAAGTCTTACAGATGGCCAAACTCGGATTAGGGGTGTAGACCCCTGTTGTTGCCTTTTGACCCCTGGTTGTTATCTATCTGAATTATGTATTTCAAAAATAATTTTGATTTTTTCAATTTTTCTTCCACTTTTAGGCCAGAATTCCTAGATCTGAAGAGTAATTTCTCAAGAATGACCTTACCTAACTCTAGAAATTAGTCTTGCTCAATAAAAAGTCATCTCACAGAAATAAAACTAACTTGAAAAGAAGAGCATCAAATCTGCCGTCTTCTCTCTGCTCTTGGGCTTTTTTTTTTTTTTTTTTAACTTGAGAGATTGAGTTTTGCTGTGTTGCTCAGACTGAAGTGCAGTGTCTATTCAGAGGTGTGATCATAGTGTACTGCAACCTCCAACTCCTAGACTCAAGTGATCCTCCTGCTTTAGCCTTCTGAGTAGCTGAAACTATAGGAGTGCGCCACGGTGCTGGTCTTGGGCTCCTTATGTTTCACTTCTCTGAAGTTTTGTTACAGCTGGAGTTTGCATCATATGCCCCCTGGCTGGAGGGTATTCATTCCTAAATTCTGTTTTTATTTCTGCCTAGAGTACTACACCACTTACTATTCCTGAATTCACTAAAGAGTTGAGCATCCTCAGCCCATTAAAAGATACATACCCTCCCCACGCTCCCATATGAAATGCTACATTGGCTGAAACCCATTCTCCCTCTCTGATGGTGACCATAAAGGCTTTCTGTGATAGGGCCTGTGATTTGTCCTTGGTATTGGCAGGGGTTTCGGGATGCAACCACTTTTCAGGATAACTCAGTAAGGTACTCACAGAATACTGACTGTGAGAATAAGTGAATGAATTCAGGAATGAAGTAATACATTTAACAAATTTCCTGGCAGTAGATGTCTTAAAATTGGCAAACTCTTTCTAGAAACAAATTTCTCTTAAGAAGCTAAATGAAGAAAATTTGAGAAACAATGGTGATAGTACAAACCAGAAGTTTTAGCTTTTTAAAAATCCTGGATATATTCATAATTAGCAACTTAAGTGTCAGGTTGACCTTGAACTTGGTAGAATCATTCTGACTTTGCTAGTACTTTTTAGAGTTAAAAGGCTCCTATCTAGGAGACACTTCGTGGCTTTCATTTCTTATTCTTTTGATCAAACTTCTAGATCTCTCTTCAACGTTACTTCAAAGACAACTGTTGCATTAGTTACTTCCCTTACAAACTTTGTAGACGCTAGCCTGAAGTAAAAATTCTATAGTTTGGAACTACAGCTTATTCTTCATGTTTCTTCTAAGATTGTCTCTGTAGAATTAAATGTCAGAATCTGAAAGGTGAGCTCAGGGCAGTTGATTGAAGGAGTATGATATGTAAAACACACTTTATGTATGTGTGTACCAAGGTGTGTGCAAGGGGTGCAACAAAATGACTTGTGAGTGTCTCCCTCCTTGATCTGTTTTGACCAAACTTTATTACTCATTTAATGGAACTGTAACAAAGAGCAGGAATCAAAACACATGGGGATCACAGAGGCTGTTATGTTTATTGTGCAGAACAGACAGTGATAATCCACTAGAGAAATATTTTCAACAAGCAAGCGATTCAAAGTACAATCATAGACAGCAATTCTACATGAAGAACAAGGAATAAAGTTAGAAGACACTCAAAGGAACAGGGAGAAAGTCAACTGCAGTTAAACGTCTTGATACTTTTCTCCTGCAAACATACCTAACTTGCAGAAATGGTAGAAAAGTTAAATGTCCAGTCTTATTTAGCTGTGACCAACAACAGCAAAGAACAGTCCTATAAAATTTATCTCCCACAAAAATAAACTATATATATAAAAATTTTATGATGTTCTTACTGTTCCATTGGCCACAAGCTTTTTTTTTTTTCAGTATGAAAAATGAGGTATACTGGGACTTAAGAGGTAGTAGTGTGTTTTGATTGTACAACGTACGGGAAATAAAAGTGTAACTTCACCAGAGATGGAAATCACTCAGTGTACCATGTTTGGCCAACACGAGCAATTGCTTCAATTTTATGAGCTGGCCAATGAGGTTTCTAAAAGGCCCATCCAAAGATATGGAATGCGACTTTTATTTTTATGAGCCACTGTTTATTTGCTTATTTAATGCACAGTTAACAGTAATGTTGAGTTTTAATTCTCTCCATAGCTCCTTTGGTGATTCACAACAGTGAGCGATCTGCCAGTCTCAGAGAGGTATGTGGCTTTTGAAACTACCTCCCTGAAGCGGCTGGAAGAGAGACGGTTTTGAGTTTCATTTGGCTTCAGTACTAAAAGCCATACTGACAAAAGCCGTCATGAGAAACTACCTCCTGGCCCAGTTGATAATACCATGTTAAAAAGTCAGCACACTCACTAGGAGAGAAAGGCATAAAATCTCTACATAAGAAGCGTTTAAAATAAATCTGGTTGAGACATATTACAAAAATCACATTTGTGTAAAATACATGAAAATATCTGTCAAGCATTTTCTTATATTCAACTAATCTTAAAAACACATATTTTTGATTGCATTATGCAAAAGCAGGGCTTGTTGCATCTCACCTACAAAGCTTCAAGTTTCTTTGAAGGTTGGCTTTTATTTTATTTATTATTTACTTATTTTGCAAAAATATGTAAAAATGTGTTCCTTTCTATCAAACGTCTTTTATAAAAATAGTTTTGACTAGGGATAGCTGCAGTTTGAACTATTTCAAACATTGAAAAAACAAATGAATGCTGCAAGTAACAAGTTCATTTCTTTTGAAGTCTGGAGGTAGGTCTTTGCAAGTCAATTAGTCCATTTCCTTAAACAATTCATTTGAGGTACAGACTTGGAGGGTAATATTTAAACATTACAGTCAAATCTTGTGTGATGTGTAGTGTGATTGAGGAAAATTATCCTTAAGAACCTAGGAGCGACTTGGTTAAAACATTTTCAAGTTAATGTAGAAATCTAGCAGAGAAGCTGAAACAAGTATTTGTAAAAATTTTTAATTAAAAAAACATAGAAAAATACATAGTCATGCTGAAACACAGTAAGGAGATTGCTTCTTTAACTGTAATTAAGTGTACAAAAAGAACTGCAGATGATTAGAATCACCTACCCAGTAAGTTTTCTTCTTGCATTGCTTGTGTATAGCAGCATGTAATAAGTACTAGACTGTAAATTCATTGTAACATTCAGAGGTAGTATTGAGTAGTGGGGATATATTGCATCTCTGGCTAAAAGTGCAGTTTGAATGAAGAGATGGTGAACTCAAGCCGAAGAAAAGCACCTCGGTCAACCATCTTATGTCAAAACGTATTACTTGAAGTAACACATATGCTTAATTTGAGGTAAGTGGTATTTAGGTCTTTCATGGAAACTGATACACAATGAAAAGAGAGAGGGAGAGGAAGAGGGAGAGAGACAGAGAGAGACAGACTGCCCCCTTTTTTTTTTTTTTTTTTGCTTTTTAAATTGACGTATAATTATAGCAAAAGAAATTTAGATTTCGCTCCTCTCACCTCATAATTAGGTGAGTTAATCATGCATTATTCTGTTGTACCTTTTCATTAAATTACAAAGAGGATAATTTTACTTGTCTAGGTTCCTTAAATGCTCTGAGGCTGACAAGTGTTATTGATTGCTAAATGGCATTTGGCTCTGTAGGAAGTAGATTTCCTAAAAATGAAGTGTCCTGAAAACAAGTGCTGTGAGTAAATTTATTACTCTTGCTGATATGTGTGATATCCATAAATAGAAAAGTTGGCAATATTCGTTTGCTTACTTCCCTTTTTGAAAAATGAACATAACCTTTTCTGGTTTGTAAGCTGAATGAAAGGATACATCAGCATTTCGTCTCATTTAGAAATAAAAAGTTAAAAATCATCAAGTAAGTGTCTACAAGATTATACGAAAAAGAGAAAGTAGTATCTAGTCCTTATCTTTGGTGTTCTAAACAGAGGATTCACTACAGGGAGTGGGTTGGGGTGGTATTTGAGGCGTACACAGTGTTACACACCGCGTTCTTCCTATATGAATGCCCGACATCACAAGTGTGACACGTTTCTTGTTTGCATGCAGTGCAGTGATTGACTAAACCCAATTCAGTTTTCCTCACCCGCCCACTCTTGCTTATCAGATCAACAAACTATTAGTAGGTTAAGAAAAAAGAAAACAGTAATTAAAAGTTGCATTGTTAAGCTGTGTCCCCTGTGTTTACAGCAGTTTTTCACTAAACCTGGGACTGTGAAGGGATTACAAAGAAGGTGATTAATATAGTCCTTTTTAAGGTTATGTGATTTCTCCCCACCCCACCCCCACCCTCCCCCGCCCCACCCCACCCCACCCCAGATGAAAGTGGAAAGACCATGGCAATACAGAATAAGTGGTCACTGCAGTGTCTTCTCCCTTCAAAAGATCCAACTGCTGCTGAGGTAGAAATCGAACGTTGGCGCCCCCTAGTCCTCTTCGGCAGACTCTTGTGAGGATGTCTCTTCAGTTTCCTCCTGGAACACACAAAGGGCACAGCCATGACGCTCAATCGTTATACTGTGTGGGCTGCTCTTGCCAACAGTGCAGAGGTAACCTGTTTCCACAGCACATTACGCTTGCCTCAAAAGAGGATGACGATGACTGGCGAGCCCTCATTGCCAGGGCTTCTTAAACCGTAATTGAGGAATCAAGGTGTTGTTTTTTCCCAGAGTGGTCATTAGCCACTGTTGACTTAAGGCTTGACATCATGGCGGCTGGTCAGCAAATTCAATTGTTTGCTGTCCAGAGACGGTCAGGGCAATGCACGGTTACTCACTAATTAGAAAAAAAATAGGAATGGAATAAATTTTTCCCGACAGCATGCCATTCATCAGTTTTAAACACTGGCACACAAGAAAAATAGAGTTAGAGGGATCAGTTCTTAAGGCATAAAGAACCCACCCTCCCGATACTGGTGATAATAGCTGGTATTTTTAGAGTGCTTACCAGATGCTTAGGCACCTTCTGTTAATATTCCTATTTTACAGATGAGAAAACCAAGGCACAGACAAGGAATGTGCCCAAAATTACAGGGTGTGTGGCACCAGGATTTGGGTCGGGTCGGTTTTGGTGCCAACACCAGCGTGTGACCGCTACACCACTGTGCAGAGGCAGTGTGAGAGCAGGGGCAGAGCGGACAACGAGCCTTCCCAAATCCATTTCCTCCCCCTTGTATTTATTAAAGCACATTTTGAGACGGTGACCCAAGTTCAGCGTAACTGCTCAATCTCAATACTAATCCGCATGGACCAAACATTTGATGGTGGGCTAGCCAAGCAGAGAAAATCTAATATATATGTTTTTGCAAGGCCCCCTCTTCATATAAATCTAACTCCTCTTTCCCTTTTCCTTTTTCTGATTCCTTATGGCTCTGGAATTTGTTGGGGTTTCTGCGAGCCGGCTTGAGCCGCAAAGTTTTCTTTCCTTTTGCTTATTTAACAAATGTGCAGTACCTTTCAGGACATGGGTGGTAAAGCGGAGACAATAAACATTTCCGATAAAAGCGTCGTTAGTGAGAGGATGATTTTTATCAAATGCTGCACATTGTCTCATAAGACGGCATGTGAAAAAGATCTGGGAGAAGAGGTAAACATTTAGTCCTGCAGCAGACCGAGCCCCTTTAAGAATGGCCAGCTTAAAACAGCTTATAACAGTCTTCATACTTTAATAGATTTGATTTTCCACATGGCTTCATTTTGTCTGGGTGGCTAACCGACACAATTTATACCTCTCTTCCTTTCCCAGGTCACCACAGTACACCATTCAGTAAAGCATGCCTTAAAGCTTGTCTGCATTATATGACCAAACTTCCATTCATTAGTGTTTGAAACACTTCAGCTGTGAAGGGGCTCCTAAATGCTACCATGTGTGACGCTTTTGCGTAAAAGCAGCAAATGGGAGAAAAAACCCCACATGAACGGGCACTCACCCACTCACATGAATGCACATACACACACACACGCACACACACACTCTCTCTATCCTGGGCTTTAATCACAGGCCACTGCATACTTCAAACCCTTTGCAAAAGGTTTCAAATATTCTCCTTCCCCCTGAAGACTAAGAGAGCTGTAAATCCTGGGAATAAACACACATACAAATGAATGGATTACAGCTTGAAAAATATAACCATGGCAGCATCAAGTCATGAGATTTCACACCGGTTTTGTTTAGTCTGCTTTGGGTTTTGTGGGAAAAGTGGAACGTATGAGGCTACCTCCCCTTTAACTCCCAACCCCCAAACTGTGGGCTTCACATATATAAGCAGCAGGTTTATACCTCTTGACTAGGCAACAGGCCATGACCCTGAGATTCTCTGTGGAGCCCTGGCCACAAAGGAGGATGTAGCATGATCAAAGCCATGGGCAGACGAAAGAGAGGCGAGCCAAAGATCAGCTGCCCTGTGACCCTGTCCTTTCATTTAATATTTAAATTCCAGAAAGTCACTGAACCGTTAGGCAGATACACACCTCGTCTGTCCCCAGATGACTCACTTCTCATTATGACATGAGGTGTGGACTTAGGTGATTACTCTGAAACAGACCACGGCATAAAAGCCAGCAGGTATATTTTATTCCTTCTTACGGTTAACAAATTAATAGAGCACAGTCAAGCTGGCAAACCTCCTGGATTGAGCTGTAATTATTCCATTTCTAACTGTTCGATTTTTCTATACTATCCGGAAACCAAGGTACTTTCAAATCCGAAAGGAAACAGAATTTTCAGGCCGTGAACTTAACAAAGACCTTGTACTAGATGGAATGTGATCAGCTTTTCAAAACATTCCCAGAAACTTTGCTTGAGGTGAGCTCCTGAAACTCCTGACTTCCCACCCCTTAGACACAATTCAAATGAAAATGGTGGTAGATCATGATGTTTCCTTAACTGTTCTTAACACAATGTGGATAGTTGTTTTATTAATGCATCTTTCTGCTGACCTTGGAATTCTTCTACTAGTGACTATCAGTTAGTACTGGGAACATGACTAGGATGTCAGAGGGTGGGAGTCTCACTCTGTTAAAGGTTTGCAGGCAATGTGGCTCTCACATGCTCAGAATGATGGTTTTCTCAAATGTCTAGTTAGTGGAGAGCTCTCTCTTCTTGGCATAGCCCTGGCTGGCCACCCTTCAAAGGAAGGAATGGTTCCCAAAGGGGTGATGTGGCGGGGCAGGTGGCTCTTCCCACTTCTGCAAACCTCAGCTCTCACCTTCCCGGTGACTTGGTCTTTGGCTACATGTGTGGATTCTCTACCACAAGTGTGCATTCAATGAAGAGAAGAAAAACCTTCCCTGTCAGGAATGAGGTTGGAAAACCCATTCTTAGCTCCCCTAAGTGTCATGGTCTGGCCAGAGTTAACACAGGGTGCTTCTGTGGTGCAAAGAGAGAACAGAAACAGGTGACATGGAGAATAAGCAGCTGGCTCTGACATCCCCAAAGAGTCCTGTTTCTGTAACTGAGGAGTTGGTAGGGACCCCTGAGCTTCAATCACCTTTAGTAACTTAAAAGACATGGCTGGGGCCAGGCACGGTGGCTCACACCTGTAATCCCAGCACTCTGGGAGGCCGAAGTGGGCGGATCACAAGGTCAGGAGATCAAGACCATCCTGGCTAACACAGTGAAACCCCATCTCGACTAAAAATACAAAAAATTAGCCAGGTGTAGTGGCGGGCACCTGTAGTCCCAGCTACTTGGGAGGCTGAGGCAGGAGAATGGCGTGAACCCGGGAAGCGGAGCTTGCAGTGAGCAGAGATGGCACCACTGCACTCCAGCCTGGGCGACCTCAAAAAAAAAAAAAAAAAAAAAAAAGGCTGGGTGTTATAGACAATAGCTTGTACCTTGACATGTTTTAAAAAAATTGCATCACATTTGTCACCTAATGGTCAAAGGACCTTTGAGCTTGTGTAGCTCCCAAGAGAAGCCTTGAAGTAATAATAAGAAGAAAACTGTAGCCAAGAGTTGCACACATCTCATTAGGGTCTAGTGGCAGGGTGGGAAGGCTAAACAGCCGCTCTTTGGTCAAGAAGGCTTACCTGTTGGAATGGGGCTTCAGGAATGTTCATATGAAAGGACTTTTCAAAGTGCAAGTGCACAGTGACATTTTTATGAGCACCAGCCACTAAGGCCTCTAAACACCGAACAGCTCCCAGCCATCATGCAGCTACTTTACAAAGACAAGTGAGGTTGCATGGTACCGGGCTGAAACATGTGAGCTTTCTTGGCAGAAAATTGATGAGCGGGGCAAGGGATGGGCAGAGTTGGAAAACTATATTTTTATTATAACTACTGGAAAAGTGCACTTACTTTGCCTTAGTTTTTCTTTTGTTCATGAAAAAAGGAATTTGGTAAATGTAACTCTTTCATTGTTTTAGCTAAGCTTGAAAAAAACTCCACTAAAACCCAGAAATATAGTTTGCACGTATCACTGTTCTTTTAATTTGGTTCAATATGATGCATGTGATATATACACCTTTGGGTACACTTCTGCTAATTGATTAAAAAGGAGGAGGAAGACAGCCCAATATCCAAACTTAACTCCTAAGGCTGATGGAATTTTAAAATGTCTTGAGTTTAATAAGACTTACCATACAGGCATGGATGAGGGTGTGTGCTGGAAGAAAGTTCAGTATTTAATGCTAAGAGCTGAAGCTCTGGGTTTAATTTTCAGATGCAGACTAAACAGCAGGTCTGCAGTAGAAGAGGCCAGTGGATTCTAAATGGAACCGGGAAATACAAACTCAGAGGTGGTGTTACCACGATGCCCTCCTTCGTGTGTGGTAAGGAGTGCAAAAATCACAGAAGTTCATGTCAGCTTTAATAAGTCCTTATCTTTTTTTTTTTCTTAACTGCAAATAATTCTGCAACTCTTCTATTACATGATGTTGCAGGCCAGAAATCCATGTGTAATTTAAGCTATCTTGCCAATAAACCTACAAATACTTGGTAATCTAGAAAGGGTAGTTATGGCTATATGGCATTCTTTTTTTTGTTATCTGTGTAGGTTCAATTTCTCAGGAACTCAGAACGACACACTTAGGAGTTTTCCACGATCATGAGTATCTTGAGTCAGTCCTGTTACAGCAGAAATAAAGGGCTCTCCTCAGCAGCAATGACCAGGAACTAGTTTTTCAAGTTCCATCTGTAGCTAAGTGACTGACAAGACCACAAAGCTGAGTTTTTCTATTCTCTGTCAGATATTTTCGTTTAAAATGTATCAAGACTGTTTAACTTAATGGAAAGTGATTATTTCCTCCAACTAGGAAAACTCTACAGCAAATTTTTAAAAAACATGTTAAATGGAACACATATAAACCATATAATCTGGCAAGAGCAAGGGATTCTGGTGGAAATGCTAGGCAGGAATTACGTTTTTCAAAAGGAGACAAGAAGTTGAGATATTGACAGCATTTGTACCTGATCTTGTCTTTATTTTTGCATTACGTATATATAACATAGAATTGTTAGGACTACTTTGTGTGTGTTAGCATCAGCTTAATAAAGTTGGTTTGAAGGTCTTGCTAGGGCATGTTTAATGTAAAGAAGGTTGAGCTTGGACCTCACTAATCATAGATGCCAACCACTGCACTAGCAGGTCTCAGTCCCACTGTGTCAGACCAGTAATGACTATACATGTCTATCTACACTGCAGGATTGTGTGAGAAATGTGACAACCATTTGGGGAAACCTTGAAAAAGAGTAAAAATCCAGTAAGACTATAGTGTGAAGCTGTGATTATTAATGTCAGTTACTAATTCTGTGATTATTTCTTTACCTATGATTCAAGGATAGGTTCTTAAGAAAGAAAAAAACTATTCAATAGGGTCCCCAGAGGAAAGTAAAATAAAAAGTATTAGCTTCCTAAAATGCTCTCTGGCTTGTCTTGTCTGTAATCTCAATAGAGTTCCATTACTGCAAATATCGCAACAGAAGTAATGCTGGTCTCTGGGATACAATGAATTTCTCCTTTCTGGGATAAAGGGCTATTTTTTAAAAATCTGGAGATGGTAGGCACATTTTTCAAACAGGGAAATCATTTTAGGTATAAACTAATTATAAGTTTCAGGAGTCACGATTTCTGAGGATTACTGGTTTGATCAGTTTTCCATGCCAGGTTCAATTCTTATCACAGGAACACTGCATTTAAAAAAATAGCTAAAGACAGCAAAAGGATTTTTGCATAAACAAGGTATTCAAAAGAAGGGATTTTTTTTTTTTTTTTTTTAATTTTAATAGAGATGGGGTCTCACTATGTTACTCAGGCTGGTCTCAAACTCCTGGGCTCAAGGGATACTTCTGCCTCAGCCTCTCAAAGTGCTGGGATCACAGACATGAGCCATCATGTCCAGCTCAGAAGAAGAAAATTTATTTCAGTGTTTCCACAACTGTTGTGGAATATTCTTATTTTTATGCAAAGTAGCTTTAAATTATGATTAAAGACTGCTTAAGGGTTATATTCCAGATGTGCTTATTAATGGCATAGACTAGGAAAAACCTTTTCCTTTTGTTTTGTAGATGTGTAAAATTTTGCATAGGTGTTTTATTTGCAGCCAGGGAACAGAACATTTGTGGATTTTAATCATTATTGCACCAAATGTTTTTCATTATCCTGAGTTATGACTTTTGAGTAAGATTATAAAAATATCAGTAACAGTAAGTTAACAAATAATTTCTCAGTAGACATTTGAGTGTCTAGCAAACATTTCCTGAATATGAGTGTCTGAGACAATGCAATATATTTCTATGCAACGATTAAGGATTTTCTTAGAAAGACCAGGTTTTAAAGCCAATTGCTATTTGTTCCACATTAATTTGGGTGAGTAAGTTTGGAGAGTAAGAAGAAAGATATATATTGAGTAAATAATTGGTTTTTATCCAGTACACATCAAAATGTAGAGGAAAATTCTGCAATGTGAAGGGGAAATGCAGGCAGCCACTGCCATTTTGTTTTGAGCCTAATCCACAGACTTCCCCACACAGAAACAGTCATATTTAAAAAAAAAAAAAAAACTCTCGGCAAATGTGTCAAGTCCAGAAACACTAAATTTTGCCTTTTGGAGTTTTATAAGTTGCCGTAAATTGAGTGATGTTCTTTCACTTCTGTTAGAAGTTGTCATCTCTATAAAACATTTCCTGCCAAGAACCGCTGACTTCATCCTGCCAATATTCCTGTATTACAACTGTTAGCTAAGCTAATTACTTCATCTGTTTACAGTTAATAATCATTTTGATACGCTTCCTCTGCCCTCCAATTTCCCTGTGCTGCTATGTCCTTGAGCTACTTTATTAAGGGTTAAACCTTGGTTTCTACTTTGCTCTCTCTTTGTCCCTTGACCTGTGTGATGTCAGAGGTCAGCGGTTAAGTCAAAAAGTATTTCCTATACAACAAAACAGTGCAACTCAGGGCAGCCTTTGATATGATTCTTCATGTTTTGCCAGTTGCTACTAAACATTTACTGGCCCACAAGATGTTTTACCAGCTTGAAAGTGCATAAGTAAAAAAATAAATACATCAGTAATCTTTATGACTTAGGCAGTATAAATCATTATGTTCCTTGAGTGAGTAGACGAGTGAGTATTTGTAAGTCTGATTTATTATGAACTATTTACTGCACTGGCCAAGGTACCATGTAAAAGATGAGTGTTAGAGTGAGAATGCTTTCCCCTTTCCTCCTTCCCTCTTTGTATGTCTAGACTAAAAGCCCCCAGTAAAAATGCCTTCTTTGAGAACGAGATGCTGACTGCAATTCATCAACTTGCTTGTCCCAAAATGAAATCTCTCATTTTGCTCCAAACAATGTTTAGGTTGTCTGAAATATAAACATCCTTAAAACTGCCCTTGAAGTCTCTGTAAAAACATTCAACATTTTATTTTGAGGGGGAAGAAATCCCGTGATAATCAAGGCTTACTGAGATTTCTTTGCCCGGGTGCACACCACCCACAGAAGATGTTACTCGCAAGTAAAAACTCTTTTTTGAAACAGAAAGCTTTGTTTCCAGTCTTTTAGAAACTGAAAACTTTGCAATCCTCTCACTGGGAAATTGAAAAGGAGCAGGTTTGTACCTGTCCTAATTGCCAGAGGCATTGTTTGCCAGGGCTGTACAAGAATGGGGAAAGTAGATTGAAAGGGTTAAGAACTTTTGGATTTTAAAAACCTGTTTTCCCTTTGGGTAGAAGAAAGGTGAGAGAAAAATGTCTGAATTACATTTAGGGAGTCCCTTCAAGTCTCAGGTGAAAGCCTTAAAAGGGAAATAGCAATAAACGATCAAATACCTGATAAACTAGAGAAACATTTTTAGACATCTCAGATGGAAAGAGACTTATTTTTATCAAAGTAAAAACCTGAGTAACAAAGCACCCTCTAATGATAATAATAATAATGATCTGGTACTTTTATGGTGTTTCTTTTTTTAAAAAAAGAAAAAGAAAAACCTACCACCATTTCCTACTAGGGTTAAGAATGTAATTCATATGACTGAGAATTCAACTGCTCAAATTGCTAAAAAATGAGCTGATTTCTATTTCTTTCTTTTGAGATGGAGTCTTGCTGTCACTCAGGCTGGAGTGCAGTGGCACCATCTCTGCTCACGGCAACCCTCCCCCGCCAACCAGGTTCAAGCGATTCTCCTGCCTTAGCCTCCCAAGTAGCTGGAATTATAGGTGCCTGCTGCCATGCCTGGCTAATTTTTGTGTATTTAGTAGAGACGGGGCTTCTCCATGTTGGCCAGGCTGGTCTCAAACTCCTGACATCCCTAAGTGTTGGGATTACAGGCATGACACCGCACCCAGCCTCATTTCTATTTATTTCTAATTAGCTAATTTCAATTTATTGTTTATCACTTGAGGTGGAAATATAGTAGAGCTATTTTGTAAGCCGTTTTCATTGGTTTTGGAATTTTAGAAAAAAGTTAACGTGCATATTACAGATTTTCCCCTTTAGATTTTAAAGAGGCTATTAACTCTCCCATTAGGATTATGGGACACAGTTGATGTTTGCAGCTGATGACACCTGGTGGATTTCCCAAACACGAACCCCTGCAACAGGGTGGTCCTTCACTTTTTATTTCTCTCTAGATGCATGTACTTGTACGCACAAACACAAGTGCATATGTAGGTGCTGAGATTTGTCATAATTCTGAATTCGTCTCCTCAGAATAAACTCTGCTGCTTTGTACCCCAGGTTCAAGAAGGGCCATTATTGAAGATCTGAGGAGACTTCAGCATTGGGTGGTATAAGGATACTTTACCACAGAGCCTTTGTAATTCTGTATACATGTGACAGAAATACTAGGAAGATGACTCTGAATGCTTTAGCCCTAATGATAGGATGGAGCAATTACTAGAAAATTTCCTCCAGCTAAAAAATCCTGCTTTAAAAAACATTCAAGGAAAACACTTGACGTCAAAGAGGAAGTACTTTGGAATAAATCAGGATTCTAGAATTTTTGAGACTATAAATCTCTGGAAATGAAAAACAGTCAAAAATAAGTCAGAACGTAATAATGCTACCTGGAATTTATATAATTATGAATCTCTTGTAATGTTCTTGGGAGGAAGGGAAAAGGCATTATTATTCCATTTCCTAGATGGATAAACAGAGCAAAGAGAAATTAATTAGCCTAGTGATGGGGTCAGAAAGAAAAACCTAGGTCTCTTTACACACTTCTGAGCCCTTTTCTTTAGATATCAAATATTTAGCTGTGCTAAAATTTTTATCTCAAAAGTGATTCTGAATGTAACCCCTCAAAGTGCTGTTGAACGAAGGATATGAGGCTGAGTTAATCCAGATTGCCACATGGGAAAGCCATCTGGGAGGGTATTTTGAAAGAAACAGATGGAAAAGGAAGATATTCTTTTGAATGTAGTGTAAAATTTACATTACCGTCCACGAACTTTCACATAGTTTTCATGTTTACATAATTCATTACTGTGTCATCAGACAATATAAATTAGGTAGCCCAATGAGCTCATGTTCTTTTTTATAGTTCTGAGTCTGAACTCTCCTATATGGGGCAAATCTGGAACAGGGTCTGTAAGGTAGTCATATTCATCCTTGAAGATCACCTCAATCCACTTATGGATTCTTTGAGATTCTGGATTCTCTTGGGAAAAACTGTGATTTCACTTATATTATTTCTTGGTGTATTAATGCCCAACTTGCAATCAGTTCTAGCCACATTAATAATCTCCACCTGTGATGTATTTGTTCTTGCCTCTCTACCTTTGTATATGCCATTCATCTTATCTGTAATTTCTTTCCCTTAATTTATGTTTCAGTTTTCCCTTCTGCAACTCAACAACAACAAAATCAAACAAAACAAGAAAATTCCAGTCTTTGGGGTATCATCCCCTTGATAACCTGAGGCATTCCACTCATTCATCCGTATCCCCCGTGTGTCCCATGCACATTGACATTCTGTGGTCATTTGCTCAACAAATGTTCAAACATCTTCCCATGTGTTTTCATGGAGTGTCTTCATCTCTGGTTGCACATTAAACTCACTTAGGGAGTTCATAAAAAATACTGATGGATCTCCAGACCAAATAAACAGAATCGCTGAAGGGTGGGGCCGTGCTGGGGAGGTAAATGTTTAACAACTTGCTCTTCAGGAAAAAAAAAAAAGAAGTCCTGAATTTTAGTATTGGTCATTTTCCATGGTGTAAATACTCCCACCATAGTGGATTTCAAGCTACCTACTCGACATCACTGCACAGAATTCAGAGGAGATGTTCACTATTTGCTCACAAGGGCTAGTTCCAGCATACCACTGGATAGGACACAGGCATATACATATAAATATATTTCTCAGGTGCAGTGACTGTTTTTCTTTGTTTGACTCATCTTCCCTATGACACTAAGCACAGGGACTGAATCAATATTAACAAATCACATAAGGTGATTAATCTGTAGTTCACAGCCTATGATGCAAATGTGAACTCTGCCTCATCCTTTGACTCAAATGCACAGATATGAATTTATTTTCTCTTGATTTTTGTACAGATAAAGGATGAGAGGCTAAATATATTTGGGTTCTCCTACTTAAAATGTCAAGTTTTTGTTTATATATATATGTGTATATATATATAAAAATATATATATACACATATATGTGTATATATATAATATATATGTGTTTATATATGTGTATATATATAAACATATTGTTATATATATAGTTATATATGTGTGTATATATATTTTAATATGGTATAATGTGTATATATATATATATTTTTTAATATTGCTTAAAGACACACAAACACTGGGTCTTTTTAGCACCCCTCTCCTACTCTTAGCTTTTATGCATGGGAGCAGCAATGAGAATGACTTTTTTCGTGGTAACTCTGTTTTTATTCCACTTAAAGCTCATGTGTAATTGTTTGAAGACACTTTCCCTGGATCCTTTCATGTGTTTGGAAGTTTCAGTTCTCTTCTAAGTGGCATTTTTAGAGAATAGTAGATATATAAGATTGCCTGGGTGGTCCTTCCCAGGCAAGGCAACATTGACCTAAGAAAACAGGATGCAAGGTAGATTTGTAAAGACCTCTAGGGAAAAAGATTTCATGGATACTTAAAATTACACGAAAGAGTTCTACTTAATTTGATAGCTCATGACACTGCTCAATAGCTTATTTTAGCAGGTTCAGCATACCACCTAGATCTCCAATGACTATGTACATCCAGAAGGGAAGAGAACAGCAGGACATTCTTATACTTTAATAATGGCTCACATTATTAGCAATCATGGTTAATTTATACTTCAGTTTTGTTTTCTTCAAGATATGCTTCCTCAATAAACATGTTTTTTTAACGTTTCTATGTATAGATTATAGTGAGGACAAGGTGCTCCAGGAATATGGGGCAAGAGACGTAGAGCTATTTCCCAATTTTGATGTTGCCAAAAACTTCAGAGACTGGGATTCAGTTATTTAAATAAGATCTAAGAATGCATCAGTCTGCAAGTTAGTATAACTTAATTTTCAAGTATTCCAGCATTCTTTGGAGTGTTTTGGGATCATCAAATATTATGAAATGGTTCAATGAAGAAATATGTTTCCAGTCATGAATCATTAAATAGAAGTCTGGTGTCAAGTCAACAGAACATAGACAGTCAGTTGGAAAGGGCAAAATTTGATGTTTAAGAATTGGTAACAGATAGAGTAAAATTAAATATTTGTTTTACATACGAGGCAATGAAATAAAATAGTTTTATTTTTAAAATAATTTATATTTGCTTTGTACACTTAAGACCTTACATTTTGGGGGGTTTTTAATGGTACGATTGTCAACTATATATTCCTGACTTTGAAGGCTACAACACATTTTCAAGAACACTGCAAGACGATAATCAAAATGAAGAAAATGCAAAATCAGGTTTAGTTTGGGGACATTTTTCAGAACATATTTCACTTTTTATATTAATGGGGAGAATATAATTAATGACTATGTCTTACCTGAGCAGGCTTCTTCTGAACAACTTGTTGTGGCTAAGGAGGAAAAGAAAAAGATATATTTTAAAAGAAAATATACATTATGGAAAAAATTAGGTGTACATATTTTAAATATAGATACTTGTCTTCAAAGAAAACAGGAAAGTATAAAGTTCACCTGGTATATCCAGAGTTAAAAGTGTTTATACATGGCCAGGTGTGGTGGCTCACGCTTATAATCCCAGCACTTTGGGAGGCAGAGGCGGATAGATGGCTTGAACCCATGAGTTCTAGACCAGGTTGGGCAACATGGTGACACCCTGTCTCTACAAGCAGTACAAAAATTAACAGTGTGTGGTGGCATGCAACTGTAGTCCCAGCTACTCAGATGCCTAAATGGAAGGATCACGTGAGCTAAGAAAGGTCAAGGCTGCAGCGAGCCGTGATCATGCCACTGCACTCCAGCCTGGGTGACAGAGCAACACCCTATCTCACAAAAAAAAAAAAAAAAAAAGAAAATTGTTTATTCCTGATCTCTCTATATTAAGGAAACACAACATAGGCTATCTCAGTGAAAGTAATTCCCAATTAAAGTCTGGCATACACGCCAAGTAGCTTGAAAGAAACTTAACTGTTTGATTCACTTTGTTTTTAGCCTATATGTCACAAAACTGAGGAGTGAAGGTACCTAATTTGTTAATATTTCATTTTTTAAAAACACCTTCATTGAGACATAATTTACATACCACACAATTCACTCATTTAAAGTATATTTTAGTATATTCAGAGGGCTGTGCAACCATCACCACAATCTGATTTAGAACACTTTCATCGCCTCTAAAAGAAATATTGTACCCATTAGCGGTTACTCTTCCCTAACCTCCACGTCCCTAGCCACCTCCCACGCCTAAGTGACCATGAATCTACTCTCTGTCTCTACGAATTTACCTATCTTGACATTTCACGTAAGTGGAATCATACAATATATGTAGAGTATTTTGTGTGTGACTTCTTTCACTGGCCTAGGGTTTTCTAGGTCATCCATGTGGTAGCATCAGCAGTTCATTCCTTTTTATGCTAAATAATATTCCCTTGTATGGATATACCACATTTTACCTATCCATTCATTAGCTGGCAGACATCTGGGGTGTTTCCACCTTTTGGCTATTATGAACAATGCTACTATGAACATTTATATACACATTTTCATGCGAACATGTTTTCATTCTTGGGTATATACCTGGGAGTGGAATCACTGCGTCATACTGTAATTCTTTGTTTCACTTTTTGAGGAGCTGCCAGACACCTTTCCAAAGCAGCTGCACCATTTTACAGTCTCACCAGCAATGAATCTGGAGTTCCAATTGCTCTGTATACATGACAATGCTTGTTATTGCCTGTCTTTTTGCTTATAGACATCCAAATGGGTGTGAAGTTAAACATCATTGCTGTTTCGATTTGAATTTCTCTCACAACTAATGATGTTGAGCATTTTTTCATGTGCTTATTGGCCATTTATATGTCTCCTGGGGAGAAATGTTTATTTAAATCCCTTGCCCATTTAAAAAAAAATTGCTATCTCTTCATAACGAAGTTGTAAGAGTTCTTTTAATGTTTTACATCCAAGTCCCTTATGATTTGCAAATATTTTCTCCCATTCTGTGAGTTTGTTCAGTTTCTTGATGGTATCCTAGGAAGAATATTGTGTTATATCTATATCTATTGTATATGTAGAGCAAAACTCTCTCTTTTGAGTGAAACATCCGAGGGAATGTTTTTCTGCCTGCCTAACTTTCCAATAGAGTATTAGAAAGTACTTGTTATTACTTTGGCGTTATAAAAGGTGGATTTGAAGCCTGAGCTTTTCGATGGATTATTTACTTCCAGTCCTCACTCTCATGTCTGAATACAGGCATGCATTATTCTATCTACACATCACTGAGATTTGTGAGTACACCTGAAGTACTCTGATGTGGATAGTGACATGCGTTCTTGCGCCAGTGAAAAATAAAATTGTCACAGTTCTCCCAAATAACAGCAGTTAGAACACCTTCACTATTCACTAGCCCCTGTTCATTCATTCTGAGAGCCCCTTCCTCTCAGAGTTCCTCTCAGTGGTACGGTGGTTTATTGCTGGTACATTAAAAATTCCATATAAAAATCATCAGAACTTTTCTTGTTTTTAGATGGACAGCATAAAAATAAAATAAATGGCAAGGTACTTTTGCTCAAAGGAAAAGACGTTCTTCCCTTTGACTTTAAACCACAGTAGAGATGAGGTCATCACAAAAGCCCAAGTTTTGAGATGATATTTTCTCCAGGGGAAATCGAACTAAGAACAATGAGAACTTTTTGCCTCTTAGGACACAAAAGCGTGGGCTATTAGAGGATTCATTTCCAAAGGGCCATTTGGAAGAAGACAGCACTCTTCTTCCTCCCCCTTTTCCCTGTCGATTACACCTGTACACATGTTTACTCCCAAACCGTTTCAAATCTACACACATTCTTGCAGGCTGACTGGTTCCTACTGCTCAGAAATCCCCCTCCTTTTTTGGCCGAGGCTCCCGCATTCATGTGACTCCTGCACACTGCAGCTCAATGAAATCCTCTGAAAGGGCTGCCAGCTCACCCAATTTTCCATGAATTAGGTCCTGACACTTCAATGAGGGGAAAGACAATGTCTGAATCTCTGCCAGCCCTGGCTCCCGGCCTAGTCCGTGTCACGGAACTTCTACCAGCTACCCTCAGACACAGCACTTCATACTTTTCAGACCACCAAACAAACAGACCCTTGAATACTTTCAATGTTGGTTGGGGTTATGGCTGCCAGGATGTTTTCCCAGCCTCTGGCACCCAATGGCTCCAGACTGTGCCGGGAAAGTTTTTGTTGTTGTTATTTTGTTTTGTTTTTATTTTTATGAATGGCTTTGGTAGAAAACGCAGACTGAAGCATAATACTACCACCATTCATAAAAAGGGGAAGGAAACAAACTGCTGTCTGGAAAGCTTTTTGGACGCCAAACAAACTGTAAGTCTCTTATCTTCCTTGAGGCATCTCTCGGCTCAGAACTAAGTGTTGATACTTAGAAACCAGTTGCTCCTCAGGGTTCTTGGCATTAAAAACACAACTGGCCACAGGATTTTTTATAAGACCTGAATAATATCAGCGATACATATGAGTCTTCTGTGCCGTTAACAGTAAATGTCCATGCACCTTAAAAAATGAGTAATATTTTGCACATGCATTTCCTATATAAAAGCTAAAATCCTTTATATTTTTAACATCTGCCCCTTTGTTACTGGGAGGGTCCAGGCCTTACTGTTTTCATTTTCTCACAGGGAAACCAAGGCCTAGGGAATTTAAATAATCTTCTGAGATCATTTTCTAAAACTAAAACAACTTGAGTCTACTGATTCTCTTAATCCCTGATATAATGCTCTGAAGAAACCCAGTCTGTTCCTTGAAAAAAAAAGAAAAAAGAAAAAAGTCAAATCAATATCCAATCCAGGAGAAGCTGTACTTCCCCAGCTTTGATTTTCAACTCCAGATTGTTCAGCAAGGCCTAGTTCTGATTCCTCCAGGTTGCTGATGAAAAGTGAATCCCAGGGGACAAGAGTCAGCCCTGCAAAGTCCAGCAGCCTCACCTCACTTGGAGATTCTTCCTTCATTATCAATTGTGGAGGGGATAAGTCCCTCTTAAAGGTGTGGACATCATAATGACCATTCTAGTGAACACATAGCAAAGCCTTTCAAGTTGTTTAGACAAATCTGATGATCCAATTCTAAGTGTGCACATAGGGAGTTTATATAATTTAGGCACTTTGTCAAGTTGGCATGCAAACCCTTCAATGCACTGAGATTTTGAATTCATGATGTTGAGACTATTGCACCTTTCAAAAAGCTTGTAATGAAAATCCTCATTCCATGGTTGCATTTAAACTTCTAAAATACAATGGGGTGAAACAGAGCTTCCTCCCAGAACAAAACATCAATAGCAGCATTGACAAAATCACCAAAGGACTTTGAAGAAATGTTTTGGATTAATAGATGTTAAAATAAAACTCTGGTCAGATGCGGTGGCTCATGCCGGTAATCTCAGCACTTTGGGAGGATTGTTTGAGTTCACGAGTTTGAGACCAGCCTGGGTAACCTGGCAAGACTTCACCTCTATTAAAAATAATTAGCCAGGTGCAGTGGTGCATGCCTGTACTCCCAGCTACTCAGGAGGCTGAGGTGGGAGGATTGCTTGAGCCTAGGAGGTTGAGGCTGCAGTGAGCTATGATCACACCATTGCATTCCTGCCTGGGTGACAGAGCAAGACCCTGCCTCTAAAGAAAAAAAAATGGTGAGAACTCAAAGACCCCATCAGTTGAACATATCATGTGAAGATTAAGAAGAGCTCTTTCTAACCACATGGATTTCAGTGAGTAGTGCTCTGTAGTCTAGCCCTTAGAATGGACTAGCTCAGCCACAATTGAAAGTATAATGCTTGCAAATAAATAAATATCATTGTTAAAGTATATACAAATAGCTTAGGGTACAACATGCTAAGAAACTGTAGAGGATAAGCAAAAGGAAAGGACATAGTTTTGGGTTTCTGAGGTCATACAGCAGACGAGCAGTTCTCCAAATGAAAGAAAAAAAGTTACTGAATTTTTAAAATCCACAGAGTATCTGGATTTTTAAGATTTTGTAGAAAGACACTTGTGTAGGAAATGGTCTGCCATTCCACCTATTTCAGAATAATTAAGAAGTTCCTCGGCCCTCCTAAGAATACAATCCATGGTTCCAGGAAGTCTAGGTATTTTAAAGCTGATACTCAGACAGCTAAGCCACTCCTTCTGGTAGGCATTGAAAGAAAATCCTTGCTAACAAAGGACCCAGACATTAGTAGTTCATTTTAGTACTAATCTAAACATTAAATAAAAAGAGGCTTGAATTGAGCTTACCAACTTAATTTTTTAAAAAAAATTAGGCACAGTGTATGGTAAAGCAAACATGATTATTATGCAAAGGGTCTTAAGTTGACCTTAGAAAGAAAGAAGCCCTTCACATGGCTCTCTGTGCAGATGAGTCTCTGGCTTTAATGTAAGCAGCAGAATTTTAATATAATTAGATCCTTTGCTTCTTGCCAGCCAGTAGTGGGTGATTTTGCCCACTTTGTTTTGAAATCGTATGATTTTGTTTTAAAAATCATATGACCATTGTTCAACCAATAGGTACTTCTGTGCCCTAGCATAATCTTTTTTCATGTAGATTGTTTTCCAGTCTCATAGCAATATAGTGTAAGACAGATCTTCTAGCCATTTACTAAAAAAGGATGTAAAAACCCTAATTTCTATAAAAATTCCTCAATGAGAGTGACATTTTGGGGGCCCTTCACACCTCATAAAATAACATCTCACAGGATCATCTGTTATTTAAAATTTTAAGTTAAATATGGTGTCATATTAAAAATGTTTATGCAAAAGATATTTGTTTTTAAACTTCCAAAAGAGTCCTTTAGATGTAAGCCAGCTCATTGAACTAGTGAGGTTTATGATCATGTTTGTATCCACACAAGTGTAACCAGTTTTATCTGCCTGAACTGACAGATGAATATATCCCTATCATACAGACAACATTTCAATAAATACATAGACCTATTACTTATCACTTCACTGCTTTCTAGACCAAATTGATTGGTTATTTATAGGAAAAATGTCCCAAAATATTGAATAAGTAGACACAGCTCAAATTCTAGACAAGTAGTCATCAAATCTCTCTGCAAACACTCCAAATGGCCATGAACCATCAAGGCCAGCAGCAGCCTTGACTTGTGTGGTTGGGGCACATTGATGGGAGTAGCTTTTGACTTGTGGTGTGAACAATATCCTTCTTCACCCTTTGTCCAAAGTTATTTAAAGGTTCATAACACAACCTTTCTTTCTGTATAGAACATTCACCGAGATCCACTCTCATTTATATGCTGCGAAATATGCTCTTATCCTCAGAAATTTCACACTGCTGTCCTGAATATATTTTCTTTGAATTTGATGTTTACCTGGCTGAAGGAGGATGACCATTATCAAGAATTTGTCTTTCATGAAATTACGTGATTGACATGTTTGTTCATGGCCCTCCGGATTTACAGTTTTAAAACTTCAATATTCCAGAATGTCAAGATTTGTGTTTGGGTCACTTTTCAAACAATGAACTTCAGGCTTTGGAGGCTTTGAACCACTTTTTTTTTTTTTTTTTTTTTTTAAAGCATAAGAATCTCCCCCACACCTTTTATGTTAGATCTTATGTGGGGACCCTACAACAGAAAGCAAACAAAATGGTATTTCTGAGACTCATTCACGTGGCCTCTACTCCAACCCATGTCTGCCCTCCCAGGATGCCCCTGAGGCCCCTCAATGGAAAACCAGAGCTCCAGGGGAGGTCAACTAAAAACAAATCTTAGGACTAGGCATGTTGGCACATGTTTTTAGTCCCAGCTACTTGGGAGACTGAGGAAAAAGGACTCTTGAGTCCAGAAGTTCGAGGCTGCAGTGTACTATGATCGCACCTGTGAGTAGTCACTGCATTCCAGTCTGGACAACAGAGCAAGACTCTGACTCTGAAAAAACAAAAATCTCTGATTTTTAGATGCAAATCCTCCTGCAGAACTGTATCGCCAGGATAGGTGGAGGCAGAGCGTCTTCACAGCATTCACCGTGTGACTCGTACTATCAGGTTGAGCCACATGAACAGGCATTTTTGTAGGTCGAAACCAATCAATTATCAGCAATTTCATATGGTTTAATCCCATACAATCAAGGTAAGGTCTTTCTAATTCAGTAAGAGTAATTTTTGTGCGTGTCATTAAGCTGTATTAGCCAAGAGATTTTTGTACCTTCTGCATACCTTTTTGTACCTTCTGAGATCCTGTACTCAATTTTCCTGCTCACTCCTCTCCAGCCTGGATCCTTCCCCTTACACTTACTTTACCAAAAGCTGCCAGATTGCAGTGAAAGGAGGGATTGGCCTATACCAGGCATGGTGTTCCAGTTTCTTGCTTATGCTGTGGTTGTTCTTTCAGAGCACCAGGACTGTCTGTGGCCATCTGGCTAGATTCTCATACCCACTCCAAATCCACCTGAACTCTACCTCTTCACTGAAACTGAATGGCTGAAATAATTTGTGCATAACACTTCTCTGTGGCTATCCAGGGAAGGTCTAGAATGAAAACTGTCACTTTGAATTAAATTTAAAATTAATGGTCAACTCAGGTATTGATCAGATATAGGGGAGTTCAGTTTGAGGTATTCTACAATAGTAAGTGATCAAAAAGTTTTAATGGACCTAAGGAATGTATTTTGATAATTAGATAGGAATATGGTATATCTGAAGTTTGAAGGATTTATTTCAGATCAAATGTTGATGCAACATTGTGAGGATGAGATTCAGCTATAGTTAGCTACACAAATCACACCTCTAGGCACCACCCTTCTGGGGTTGAAAGCTTTTCTGTCTTAGTGCTTCCTGAGTTGGAAATAAACCTGCCTCCTAGTGATGGGAGGCTTTGGTAAAGAGGAGAAACCATCTACCAGGAGTAGCTAGTGAGAGTTTTTTCTGAACCTAGAAAAAGCCTAAGTTAGGCCTTAACTTCCATTCCTCGTGCCTCCTGTGTGCATTTAGAGATGACTGTGCAATGTGTGTACACATGTAGCTACGGGTGGTTACAATTCAACAGTAACATCTGGCCCTTATGGTGCAAAGGAGATTTTGTAGTTCTCTGTACAAAGTCTCCCAAGAAGTGATAAATCTATGGGGGAGTTTTGGCAAAATCTCTGGAATTTCTGCTTGGTATTGTGGAAAAGGGGAAGTGTTCTTTATTTTCTATTCTCTTGGCTTTGCACTTAGACTTTAATGCAAAAGACAAAAGTAAGCATCATTTCAAAAGTATTTATTGGATTATTATAGCAAAGTGCCCTCACTGCTGCTGGCCTCGTTTCATCTGCTCAAGGATGAGAATAGCCACAAGCTGCTCTAGTTAGTGTTGATTAACATCAGACTGCGTATGTGTGGCAATGAGCCATAGCAGCTCTCATGAGAACAGATTGGGGGGCTGATACTTCGGAGTTTTTGCCTTCCCTCGGGTGCCTTTGAGACACCTTTGGAATGGAGTGAAAAGATCAATGGGAAGCCCTTTAAAAATCACAGTGTCATGATTAGTTTCAAAATGCATCCTTCTGGATTCTGACCTGATGAAGTGGTTCATTGGCCCATCAAATACTAATTGATATTTGAACTATATGACAGACAGGAACTGGGTGTAGAAAACAAAGAAGAAATCTTTAAAGAAGCCTAGAGTCTAATGGGGGAGACAAATGAAACACAGATATTAGAGTACAATGTACAATTGTAGATTAATATTTTTTCCTACAATGTTTTCTTAAGTGTGGGGAGGCGTGCTGATCAAATATGGAAAAGATAAATGTAGGAAAGAAGAGATGACTATTTTCTTTATAATAGGGAAAATAAGAAAGTAGAGATAAGGTCACTGAAAAAAAATTCCAGAAGAAATTTGAAGACGAAGTAGAAGAAAAGTATCACTTTTTCCCTATCACAAAGAAATACAGTAAGAAAATTTCTTTGCCTTCACTTTGGAAAGTTAAAGATTACAATTAAGCTTAACAAATTAAAAAGCAAAAGATGTGGTTTGGGGATAGTGTTGTCAAACCATGGTTAGTGTCAAGGGGATGCTCTGGTGTGCTCCCGAGTTATAGCAGTTTAATAGAGATTTTTGTTTTACGGGAGATGGTTGTGCTTTGAGGAACATAAAGTAGTCTGAAGTAAACAGTCACACACATGTGGAGTAAAGGAATACACAGTCTCAGGAGTCGACTTTGCATCTCAATTTTTATGATTCTCTAAGATTTTAGGGGAAAAATCCACCCTTAGTCAAAAAGTGAAGTGAAAATTGTGAGATTAACGTTACTTCATAGAAAAGAATGAATGTTTCAGTCCTATTTCCTATTGCTACAAGTTTTCAAAACAGGAGCGCTATACATACATATACACATATATACACACACACACACATATATACATATATATATTTTTAAGGCTCAAATTATTTATTCTATATGTATTTCTTTTTCTCTGTGTATGACCATTCACAAAGCTAGGTCACTTTGCATATGCACATGTGCTTAAGAGCCAGCACAGGAAAATGAATAAAACTGCCATGCTGCTGGGTTTTCACAAATCAAACAAGTATGCATAGATGCTATAGCCTAAGTTCAAACTTTAGCTAATGTCAACTCCAGCCAAATGAAGACTAATTAGTGCTCAATATTAGATGAAAAGGAGGCATCTATGAAATAATGGAAATGAAATTAGATGCTATTGGAGATTACCAAGAATTAATATCCAAACTTGTTGTTAATACTCCAATCATGTTGGCAATATACTTGAAAGTCTCTTTAAGATATCCATCTTCTTGACATTTGGCCAATTATTCAGATAGTCATTATATTACATCAGATCAGGACTTGAACTAGATACACGCAATTTGACATGGAACATGTATATCTTTTCTTGTACGCTTGCCCATAAGCTTATAGAAATAATATGATTTTTAAAACAGTTCTTATTACTTTCATTCTGACTAAAGAGATTTAGAATCAATACCCAGAAAATGTATTTGGTTCCAAGAACATTTGCCCGGTCTTAGACTAAACATTTGAAATGGTTTTACAAAATGATTTGACTATCAAGTATTTCCCAGCACCTATAGCAGTACACATGGAAACTGAATTTAAAAAGCTGAATCATGATTTTAGGCATTTCTTTTCCTTAAGGAAAGAGTCAGTACATTTATTTGTAATCTCTTATGTTCTCAAGGACTACAAAGGGATAGTTTATGGGTTGAGTGCTCTATGATACTTAACTGAGTCATATCTCTCCTAGAATCCTAATTTAGCACTATTTTCTTGGCACTAGTTTAGGGCTGACTTTAGCAGTTGAGTTGTTTTCCTTGGAGGAAGCTTAATATTCAATCCGAGAAACGTTAACTATTCCCGAACATTAGCTTATATCCTTAACGTTTCTAAACAGTTGTGAAGTGAGTTCTTTCTGCTACATGCTCACACTTCCACAGTGGCCCTGACACCCTGGCCTTTCCAGAGGATACCTTCTTCCTGGACCTTCCTTCACTGTCTTCTCTGGATTGATGACCTTTCCTCAGAAGCTGTAAATTAAAGTGTCTCCATTCCCTTTTTTAGACAATCAAATACTTCATTCGTCTTGTCTTCCAAATCTACTCCATCTCAAACCTAAGTGGAGCTTCAGGCAACTGTTTTGAACTACCCAACTCAGCTCAACTTCTCTAAAATGGATGATTCTGGGGTCAGCATTCTGTTAACTTAAAAACTGCTTATCTTTGTTTAGCATTGTATAGAATATTCCAGAAATATCTCTCTGAACTCGGCTTCACGATCACATCCATGGAATCAAACATTCTTTCATTTCAAGATGAGCTGACATGAGTTTTCATTTTGTTGATATCGATCATATGATGATAATGACACATAGTTTGTATGTGTCATATAATAATAGTGACACAGTTTGTAACGTGATTTAAAAGTGCACTGACTGATTTTAACCCTTACAACAACCATGTACAGATGTATTGCCATTCAGATTCATGCATGCAGAAGCTGAATCCAAAAGACAGTAACTGACTTGCAAAACATTCCAAGGCCAGCATATAATGAAGCTATAACACCCGCCCAGGTTGTATAGCTCCACATCTTTTTCCCTTTCCACTATTCTACACTGCCCCAGAAAAGAATTTTGGGCAATTATTCAGCATATTCCGTGCTTTTTTTTTTTTTAATGAAGAAAATCAGTGTTATATGCAACCATCCTCTTTTATCTATAAAAATAGCATCTGTTTTTGAAAACATAATAAAAATCTAGCTTTCTAGGACTATGATTTCACTAAGAAGAAAAATGACCAAATAAGGAGAAAAACTGCATTTTAATGTAACAATTTAAAAGATCTTAGTTCAAAAGAATGTTTCTAATATATTTAAAGGACAAATCAGCAGTAGAATACTATTTTTATAATAACAGCTTTGCTCTGAAAAAAGTTTTCTCATCAAAAAGTTCAAGATGTTTTAGAAATATAGGGAGCATCTTGTTTCTCACTAGATTTCTATAAAAGTAGAAATCCTATCCTGTTATTCTTATGTATAGCTATATCTATCTATCTATACTTTCTTTAACCCTTTTATTTCTATTATTCCTTTTGAAAACTGTAGAAAATAAATTCGGGTAAGGCTAAGAAGGCTAAAATATCCATGATAAATGTTAATGACTTATTTTTGTTTTTTTCCTCTCTTGTTTATTACCTGCTATAATATTTGATTATGTTACAAATGTTAGCTATAAATTCTGTGGTATCTATGATATAGAAAATATACAGGCACAGTTCCTGTATCTCTGGACTTTACAGTCTCATATATTATATGTTAATGTCTGTGACCAAAATATGAAGAAGAATAAAAATGCTTGTTCCCCATACAGATGCCATACGAGTCCTTCCCATAATGATGTAGGCCCATCTACATCATCACACCTCTCCCCTTCCCAACCACATGGCTTTCTAATCAATAAATCTCCACGTCTCTTGCCTTTAGTCCCTTGTCCAGTATGGTCTCTGTGTTCACTGGCTGGTGCTCCTGTGCCTGTGTTCATTTCTTTAGAATGTTACCATCCGTGACATTCTTTTTTACTCATGATCTATAAATACAGAGGAAGTCATTTAAAACACTTCATTTAAAGCTTGTATGTGGCTGGGTGTGGTGGCTCATGCCTATAATCCCAGCACTTTGGGAGGTCAAGGCAGGTGGTCAGGCGTTTGAGACGAGCCTGGCCAACATGGTGAAACCCCATCTCTACTAAAAGTACAAAAAGTAGCCAGGCGTGGTGGCAGGTGCCTGTATTCACAGCTGCTCAGGAGGCTGAGGCAAAAGAATAGCTTGACCCTGGGAAGCGGAGGTTGCAGTGAGCCGAGATCACGCCACTGTGCTCCAGCCTGGGTGATCCAGCGAGACTCGGTCTCAAAAAAAAAGAAAATAAATAAATAAAAATAAAAATAAAAATTTTAAAAAACTTGTATGTTTGCATATGTGTGCGTACATATAATGTTTATACATATTTATATTAAGGCACATTACCAGTCAAAGCTACCGACACACCATTTCATGCTCCAGTCTCAGAGAAGCTGTGTTTACAAACATTGAGCAGACCATAACATCAATGGAAAATTTCAGGGAGAATCTTCCTAAAGCAGGGAAATTGGCCATCCACCTCACTCACTCAGTCCCTACCATGTTTCTAGTCTTCTGGAAGAAGTAAATATTAAAAAAAGGTTTCCAACTAATTTCTAAGGCCTCTCATTGCCTGGAAGAAGTCCTCCTCCTCTTCTAGCTCTTCTTCCTCAAGCGCTAAGTCATGCCTTCCATATATCTCATAAAAGAGTGCTTGTTAGAAATGCTGATTCCTGGACATGACTCTTAGATTTGGAGGGCCCAGTGACCTGCTTGGGAGGATGAGGTGGGAGGATGGCTTGAACCTAGGAGTTCAAGGCCTGCATGGGCAACATGGCAAAACTCTATCTCTACAAAAAAGTACAAAAATTAGCTGGGTGTGATGGTACATGCCACCCATTTGATAGCAGTAGTCTCAACTACTCGGGAGGCTGAGGCGGTAGGATCACCTGAGCCTGGGAAGGTCAAGGCTGCCATGAGCTGTGATCATGCCACTGGCACTCTAGCCTGGGTGACAGAGTGAAACCCTGTCTCTAAATAAATAAATAATTAAAAAGAAACATTGTCATGGGAAAACAATGCTTACACACCCACAATTCTTTTCTCTAACAAGGGAGTTGTTAGCATGACAGAGTTACTTTTTTGGAGTTCCAAAAGTGGCTAGAAGAAAATGAGTACATTTTAAAAGACATATTAAATATGATTTGATCTCCCTATATTTCCAGCAGATCAGTGTATGTAAGAAGGTAATGGAAATCCAACCGATTTGTAAGACTGTAGATAATGAATTCTGACAAGTCTCAAATAGCCCACCAAAGAAAATTCCTACTGTATGCTTTTGGGTATAACAGTGAACCCCAATTCAAACTGATTTAATAATAAGGATATTATTTACTTAACATAACAAAAAGCCTGGAGATGATGCACGTTTAAAGTTGGTAATTTCAGTGGATCAAGAAATGTCGGAGCTTCAGATTCTTTCTTTCCGCTCTGCCAGTTGACATTTATTCTCAGTCTATTTCCTTCAGAATCACAAAATGGGTACAGTCATTTGCAGTGGCCATTCACAGTGGCACTTCCAGAAATGTCAATGTCCAGCAGAAGGAGAGAGTCTCTTCCGACAGTCCCTGCAGATTTCACCGCCCTTTTTAACAGGCCAGAACTGCCCTGCGAGGGGAATGGGACCAGCATGACAACCATGGACAGATCAGATTTACCCCAGGGCCATGGAGAGGGTCACTTTCTGTGAACAAAGGAAGCTGGGGAATGGATAGAGAGTAGCAACCAGTTTGGCTTTGCACATTTTACTATTCTCTGTGCTGGTTTTTCTTTGAGGGTTGGTAAGAAGCACCCTCTTGACTCTGAAATCAGCTGCACAACATTTTTCTTTGCATTGTTTGTCCAGGGGTAGTGCATAAAGTTTTTGCCTTTGTCAAATTGTTTCTGAGGAGGCAGAAGAACAGCCCTCTTTGTAGAACGTACATGTTTCAGTTTTACAGTTATTATGGAGATGGTGTCAGTGGTTTTTGCTTTCCTGGTCTGTTTGGAATTTTCCTCTGGTAAATCCAGATTTGTGGACCAAAGGGTGTAGCTGTTCCTGACAGCTAGTTAATGAGTGTGCCATACTGCCTAAAGACCAGCTGTAACTCATTGGTCATGTCCAAAAGGAATTCCAGAGATGGGTAGTAAATAACTAACATGAGCTTCTGCCCACATTCTGGAAGCCGACTAAATGTCTACTGACTTTTAATGGGAGTTAACTGCAGTTCTGCTTGGTTAAGCTGAAGAAGAGCAGAACCTGGGGTTGTGCTTGGGGCCGTCTGCTGCCTAGTCATAACTATTCTCTTTGTTCCATGCCGCTCTTCCGGCTCCCTGTCAGTTCAGCAGGGGAGTATCCCACTCTAGGAACAAGTTGTCTATTGAAATGAGATGCTTGTCTCTCTGCAGATGCAGTGGTATTCAAGTCATTGGCTCTAGATAATACACAGTTTGGTATGTCTGGGCTTATTGCCAGATGTGCAGGTATCTCTGATCTTGGGAAGAACTGTTGGTGGTAGTAGCTTAAAAATTTTTTTTTTTTTTTTTTTTTTTAAATAAAGGAAGGATGTTTGTAAGGTGCTATCTTTGATTGTAGTTGCTCTTTCCAGAATATCGAAGTTACTTTGGAGTATTACAGGGACAGCTTTTTGGCCTTGGGAAAAATTCCCCTCCAAACAACTCACTGGGCTTTGTAAGGGTTAGGAGGTGACATCTTGGTACCTGGTGAGTTCCATTCCCTTCACATACAGGGAAAGGAAGTTCAAGATAGTGGGGAAGAACAGGGCTTTGGGGCCAGAAAGACCTCCGGGATCAAGTATGAGACCAGGTATGCATAAGCTGTGTGACTTGGCAGCAATTTAAACTTCAATTTCCTTAATTGTATAAAGTGGATTCCTCAGTGGGTTGCTGGGGTGATTAAATATGATGAATGCCACTAAAGTATATAGCACAATTGTTGGCTGTAAGAACTTAATAAGCATGATTTAATAGCACTAGGGAGGGTGGCGGTGATGGCAGTAGTAGTCACAGTAGCAGCAGTGGTCATGTAATCCTTATTGTTTATGGTCTGCAGTGTTCAGTATCAAAAAATGTGGTACCATTGTGATAAATGATTACAGATCTCTCTGTATTATCAATGCAAAACCTACACTCTCTGATTTGCAAATTTGTCACTTAAGCCTTGCCGTTTCTGTGGCCTTTGGAATTCTAGTTTCAGCTGCACAGGAATATATATGGCAACCAGAAGAGGATTTTTTTATGTGCTTTGTTCACCTAATTTGTACAGGACAATGGCAATTTCCTTTGTATTGTGTGACGCAGAGTTCATAGGCATACATTTCACAAAGATGTTATCTAGACTGATTTCCTTCATTCAGCTCTAGCCTGGCTATTTAAAGTACGTGATTTGTGGATAGGGATATCCTCCCCCCACATTCTTGTAAGGCCAAAAAAAAAAAAAAAAAATGACTGGAACAAAAGATTTACAGAGAGAGCAAAGAACACATGCATTCATAATATTAACAAGGAACCATTACTTAATAGTAAAAGGAAAACAGCTTAATAATAGTGGCTTGCAAACTACATCTGACCCACAGATTCCATTTGTGAATGGGTCCAGCCAGTGAACATTAAAGCTATATGTATTAGACATGTATGAGAATTCCCTGTAGCTTTTTTTCATAATATTACTGTAACAGGACGCTGCAACAAGAATGCACTGCCTTAAGCACTTAACTGCTACCCTGCAAGACTTTACGGCTTAAAGTACTTCCCTTGTTCTCCTATCTTCAAAACACCCTGGGCTGCTGGGAAAGTGATCCAGACTTTAAAATGTACTATTGTCTGAGATTGCTTTTGAAAGGAACATATATTTTATAAAATGTAATTAATGACTACCAATTACATTTCAGGAAAAAAAAAAAACAAACTTCTTTTTCTTCAAAAGCTACCACTCTCTAAAAATAACTCTCAACAAGTTACAAAATTAGAATTTCATGAAAAGCAAACTTAATTTTCCGTGTTCAAAGTTATGTGTTGCTTACAAACTACCTTTAGTATGCTTAAGCTGTTAAAGAGAAAAGAGATACACTTTTCTCCAAGATCACAACCGTAAGTATTCAAACTATGATGTCTGCATGTGTGTTATGCAGACAGAAAAAAAAAAGGAAAACCCAAATTCAAACAGACGTCCTTAGGCTATAACGAGCATGTATAACACACTGTAATTATGCAGATATTTCTGTCAAAGAGATGTCATTTACTCAACAAATTTTCAAATAGCTACTTTGTGCTTAGATGACTCATAGATTATTCTTGAGCAAATGTTAAGCAGCCATTTGATAGATCACATTCAACTATAAGTTCACTGTTTAACAAGTTATAATGGTGCTAATAATTGATAAAATTCCCCATATACATATAAGCTTAGAATTAAGCTATTTTTTCAACCTATTGTTTTCAAATGGAACACAAAGCTAATATGGAAGAGCTTGAATGTTGGAACAATCCAATTTTCTTGACGCTTTCTCAACAGACACAACAATTATAGATTCTTCAGGATGCAAAGCCACACAGGCTCTGTCAGTTCCCTTCTACTGGGAGGCAAGAAAGCCTCCCTTTGAGCTGTGGTGACAGGGTTACATAAGAGGGTTTGGTTGCTCTTCAGTTCAGAAGCCATCACTGCCAGAACCTGCAACTTGCTGCTCTGCACTTTCTGCTCTGACCACTGGTGAGATAAGTCACTCCTTCCTTCTCTTGCTCTTAAGATCCCTCTAAGTCCTGCAGGGTAACACCTGCTTGGCTGCCACAGAGGTGTCTGGGTCTCCTGGTGCCTTTACAGATACTCACCACTCATGCAGGGTCTTCAGGGAGAAGATGAAGAAATCAACAGCCAGCAGCATGAAGAATGCCAGCCTCTAGGTTGAGTGATTTCATTCACAGTTCCTCAACCTATGTGCAAATCATTTTCAACTGAGGAACTTCTATTCATGTGAACAAATGTAAGCATCAGAACAAAAGTGCCTCAGTTCTGCTTGTCACAGACAGATGACATTTGTGGGTGTACCAACAGCCTTTATAGAAAAAATGGAGGCATGATTTGGTAGAAAACATAGAGGCCAAGGCTCCCAGGAAGACAAATTTTGCATTCTCTGGTTATAGCCACAACATATTAGATAGTAAAATCACAGGAATGTCGTTGCACAAGTGGGCTGGAGTATAAAAGGAACCATTCTATAGCATGAATTCCAGTATTCTCCTAATGAAAAGCAAAAAGACCGAAGCATAAAAGTATGCTAATGTTATTAGAGAATATGGTCATTGCTACACAACTGGAAAAAGTGAGCATGGGAAAATGTCACTGGATCCAAGCAATACTGGTTTTATCCCCCCACCCTGCTGTATTTTATCAATGATTACAAAGTGCCACTGTTGAAAATCTGTATAAATTCGCAATTACTCCAATTATATGGAATAATATCTCGCAATGTAGCCATTTAAATCTGAATTAAAGCACTTAGAATATATTTTCTTTAAGTGGCTCTTTTTAAAAAGATGTGAGAATTCCCTATTCTTTGAGGACTACTGTTCAGTGAATATACAAACACATGTAAACTTTTTCTGCTACTGCAAGCTGAGGCAGAAGAGGAGGTAGGATATGGTTGATATAGAAGTTTACAGAAGAGTTCTGTGGCTTTTTCTGAGAACTCATATCTGGGCATACTCTGTCCCAGGACAGTTCTTTATTACTGACAAAATTGGTCTATGTTGGCATTGCTTTCTTCATTCTATTATGGTGTTTGTTCATGGCCCCAGGGGTTCAAACAAATTAAGGACAGGTTAACTCTTCTTACAAATGGTAAGTAAACATTTAGTGATTAGGAAAAAATTGTCACTTTTGCTTACTGCTTATAGAGTGCATGCCAGTGTTTAAAAAAATAAAGATGTTTTTAATGGATAGCTCCCACTATCATTCATATTTATTCTTTCAGTCAACAATAATTTCAGAACAACATACTTACCTATGCATAGCTACTAAGGAAGCAAGGTATAGTTTGGTAAATTTTTAAATAATCTTTTTATCCTTTAGCATTAATTACCTCATTCACTGAATGCATCATTCAGTATACAAAATGTTATTACAAAATGGAGTTCATAAGAAATGCAATCTATTTTGCAGACTCTAGTGATTGTTTACACACGATAAATTAAAGGGGTGCTTTGCAACATCGCTTATGCTTAAAGGACAAAATATTAAGGAGGCTTGAAGAAAACTTACAGCTTAGTTTTGTGTCTGGTCAGGTATATGTAATCTTTGGTACAATAATAAAAACAAACTTTCATGGAGTTCTGCAAAGATCTTTCCTGTATATCAGCATGTATATGAAGACACCATGTTTACGAAGCATGGACATGTCCCCAGGTTACTTTTGGAAGCTGGTAAGGAATGAAGCAAACATTTCAAACCTATGCTAGTCTACCTCTAAAGGCCCTACTTTACCTTCACATTATACTAGATAGGAGTGTAATCATGATAAAGAATTCATAAGAATGCAATTCATCCCCTAAATATCCTAGCTGAACTTCTCAAAGTGATAAGGAATGCTCCTCTGTCACAACCCAAGAATAAACTTATCATATGTGGGACAGAGGTGTGGGAAAGAAAAAACAAGTTGGTACGGTGCCCAAGATGCCAAAATCACTGATGTTTTGAATGGCAGTGGCAAGAAAAACCTCATTGGCTATAGTCATTGCAATAATTGTCTTTTAGAAAGTGAGGACATCCTTTTGAAAGATGGTTGCTTTAGATTTTGTCTTGAACACAAATTTTGTAGACAGTAGACTTGTCACAATGCCCAGAGAGTCCTGTTGCTGCACAGTTTCCCTCTAATTTCATGAGAAAGTGGCCAATGATTAAAAATTTTAAAAAGCACTCTCGTATCTGTACTACTATTCAAGGAGGGACAGGGCATTACTGCATGGTGGTAAATACACTCCACACTATTTATCACCAAATAGCTCTGTCATGTCACTGTGACTGGTCCTATACCCAAATCAAGGTTTACAGAACCGAAACTATCCTTTTAACTATCCATTGAACTTGTTTATTCATTTATTTTTTTTTGCATTTATTCAATAAATATTCATTGAGTGCCTTCTATACACCAAGCACCAGAGTGGGTGCATAGTTCCTGGCATATGGCCAGCACTCAAGAAATGAGAAAGGAAGAAAGAATGAAAGAATATGATCTTTGCCACTTGACAAGTCTAGTGATGCTTATGTTAACAATCAAACATTATCAAGAGACACATAAAATTACATTTAGTGAATTCATAAATATAGTTTGAGACACACATATCATGCACATTGGCTGCATTTTCATATACCACCACATTAATAAAATTTGAAGTTAAAATTTGAAGGCAATAACTCAACTATCTGGAAAATTAATAACCTCTGAGATTTCAAGATTAGATGAGCATTTACAGTACCCAGTGTTGACTCCAGCTCTCATTTCCTCTTCCTTCTGGGAAGAAGAGGCGCAATGACAATTAATGTGAACCTCACATGAAATATAACTATCTTGCTTTATACTTCTTAGAATGAAAAACGCAGATTTCTTGTGCTCGAAAACCTGGACCTTGAAGCCAAATATAAGCTATGGAACAATTAAAGAATGAAGGTTACCAGACTATCCAAGTTTACATAGTTTACTCTACTCAAATTTATTTTATTTTTTTTGAGAGACAGGGTCTTGCTCTATCGCCGAGGCTGGAGTGCAGAGGCATGATTGTAGAGCTCACTGTAGCCTCGAACTCCTCGCTCAAGTGATCCTCTTGTCTCAGCCTCCCGTCAAGTTTAAACTATTCAAACAAACCTTCATTTCTTGGGTTTGGTAAATATTTCAGTCCTCCATTGACTGTGTCGTTCTGGCGCCCATCCACTAATAGATCCATGCACTTAGACATTTTAGAGGAAAAAATGATATAGATGCCTAATCAGCAATTTGTATGCTAAAAATACCGTGTACATTTGGACACATCTGGATATATTGATACACACACACACAAACACACGTCTATAAACTTAGTTAGCTCCTGGGTTCCATTCTTGTTGCCCTTGATAAGTAGAGCAGTTATAAGTATATAAAGGATATTTATGGGAGTGAAAATCTCTTAAGTCTTTCAACATTTGATTGCTTTACATAGTTGTGAGATTATGGTTTCGGGAGGGGGTAAAGAAGGAAGTTCCAAAATGTGAACGGTATTTAAATCTCTTAAATTTTTTTCTTCAAAGGAAGAGAAAAAGAATGAAATTATGTTTTCCCTCTTCAACAAGATGGCTTGCAGAAGGGCTGTGGGCAGAAAAATAACTTAAAAGAATATAAAGACCCAGTGACTTGAGTCTCTTTCATGAAATATGTGGGTTAAAAAAAATCCAATAACCATAAAACAACCTTTTCTTTGATGCTGAACAAAAAACAAGCTTGAAATTTAGTGCTGCTGAGCAAATGAATGAAAAATACAGATGTCTTTTACCTTCAGCTCAACTCAGATTTGCCATCTGAACAGCTCCATGCTTAATTTAACTCTTTGTATGACTGATCGTATCAAAGCATTTAGTTAACAGCAATGGTTTAAATTGAAACTTAAAAATATACATTTTTCTCTTTCCTTTTATTTCTGTCTTAGTGAATTAGAAAGTTCAGCTGCACCATATCCCTTTTCTTGTCCTCCCTGAATTACAAAACTTTAACACATAAAAGCAAAATATGTATGTCTTTTCCTGGTATTGTAATCTAGTCTGATTTTTAAAATTTAAGATATTGATTGTTTTATTGAAAATGTAGGACCTTGATGCTATTTTAATTTTCCAAAGTAAGCTCATAATACCAATTTCCCCAAAGGTCAAAAACAATATATTAAGGAAATACCACCTGCTACTTAGAGCTTGCACAGGAAATTTGCATTTCCACTTTGTAATGCATTATTTGGTGGTAGGAAATGACAGCCTGCTTCATTATCCCAAGGCTCAGAATCCCAATAGCTGCAAAGCAGCAGACAAAAGGAAAAAGAAGCCAGTGTCCATTTTCCCACCAAATATCATGGAAATTACAAATTCAGTAGGAGAAGCCAAAAAACATGTGTTGAAAGATGCCAAGCTCACCCTAAACTCTCTCTTCTGTCCCCATGAAAGCCAGGCTTGCCTGCCAGCCCACTTGAGTTGGGCTAGTTTCACAGAGGGCCAGGTACAGGCCCTGGGCACATTTTTCAATCTTTTGTAAATAGTCCCTGAAGGATGAAGGTGGTGGTCATGGCCCTACCCTTTAACCTGCCTCAAAGAGTGAGGGAGAGCTCATGGAGCTTGCCTGTCCAAAGTTCAACAGACCCTTTCTGAAGTTTTATTTACACACCAAACAAGGTTGAAGATAGATTACTTCCTACTGTCCAGCTCACAGGAAAGAAGCATTCTGTTCAGATATAATATATACATTAAGAAACAAAGGAGTTGCTGAAAGCTTCTCCTCTTGTAAGCATTCAACTATACTGGGGCTTACAATATATTCTACTCTGAAATAGGCAGCTTTTCTTGAGTGTATCATCTCTGTCCTCTTTCTTCTCATTGTCTTCCATCTTTCACGGTTTTCCCCCTCTACAGTTCTTACTGCTGTATATAAAAACTTCCATTCCTCGCCACATATCCCATACTTAATATGTGTGACGGTTAAAGCCACCAGTGTCTTGACACATTACAAAAATGCATTCAACTCATCAGTGATTTTATCCGGGTAAGGGCAAACAGTCAGTTTATCCAATTGTTTTTCCCCAGTGAGTCAACTGAATATCCTCTTTAAAATGAGATATTTTCAGTTGAATTTAGTTTAAAATTGAGTAGAAATGGGTATTCACCAAAGTGCTTGGTATAAGGTGCTTCATGTGCTTGAATAATTGGTGTAAGGTTTTGCTACCTACTTGTGTAAATTAGCTCCTTAAATATACATCTCTGTATAGATGAGATCACCTCTCAAGAGCCCTTCTAGCTTAAGAATTCTGGGATTCGGGATTTAAGGATAGGTCTTCTGCAATCTGAACACTCCCTTATTAAATTTGCAGATTTCTAAAATATATATATAATATATATTACATATATACATATGTATGTATATAAATATCTAATACATATATACATAGGTCTCTTTAGAAATATCAAGTCGATAAATTTTTTTTCAATGTTTTAAAACAAGAGCAAGTGTTTAAAATAAGGATTATCTTCAAAGAGGAAAGGTATTTAAATTTTATAGTCATAACGCACCATGAACAAACAAAACAAAACTCTGCTTTAAAAATCAAGTATGGGAAGGCTGCAACACTGACCTATAGAGCATGGAAAACATGAGAAAGTCTTGTTACTCAGAGAGATGGTTTGACAGACTTTGGCCAGAGAACAGTCCTCAGTATTTATGTAGGAAGGAGTTTTGAGAACCGAGAAATGTAGAACTTGTGTGCACAGTATCCAAACACCTATACAAAAACTTGGCCATGGCCAGGTGCGGTGGCTCACGCCTGTAATCCCAGCACTTTGGGAGACCGAGACGGGTGAATCACAAGGTCAGGAGATCGAGACCATCCTGGCTAACACGGTGAAACACCGTCTCTACTAAAAAACACAAAAAATTAGCCAGGCGTGGTGGCAGGCGCCTGTAGTCCCAGCTACTCGGGAGGCTGAGGCAGGAGAATGGCGTAAACCCGGGAGGCGGAGCTTGCGTGAGCCGAGATCGCGCCACTGCACTCCAGCCTGGGTGACAACTCTGTCTCAAAAAACAAAAACAAAAACAAAAACAAAAAGTTGGCCACTTCTCTGAATATTTTAATTGCGATTCTAAAAGTTTGCTGTGCATAGACCAATTCTTAAAATGGTAAGAAGATTAGAAAAATGGAAATCCCAAAGTAAGATACATACATACATACATGCATATATACAGTATACTATATATAAATATATATGCATTCTTTGTCTTTGTATCCTTTATGTATGTGTAATCTTTATACAGATATAAATACAGCCATGCACCACATAATGACGTTTCACTCAACGATGAACTGCATATAGTCCCAGAAGATCATAATGGAGTTAATTCCTATTGCCTACTGACATTCTGATGATCCACACCCTATGTGTGCCTAGGCACGGTGTGTGCTATATCTTCGTTGTTGACCAAAAAGTTTGAAAATTAAAAAAAAAATTAAAATTTTCAAAATAGAAAAAAGCTTATAAGGATATAAATACAAATATTTTTGTACAGCTACATAATGTGTTTGTGTTTTAAGTGAAGTTTTATTACAAAGAGTCAAAAAGTTAAAAAAATTTAAAGTTTATAAAGTAAAAAAGTTACAGTAAGCTAAGGTTAATTTATTATTGAAGAAAGAAATATATTTTTTTATAAATTTAGTGTAGCCCAAGTGTACGGTGTTTATAAAGTCTATATAGTGTACAGTAATGTTCTAGGCTGCTATATTCACTCACCACTCACTCACTGACTCACCCAGAGCAACCACAACTTCCAGTCCGGCAACTTCCATCCATGGTAAATGCCCTATACAGGTATACCATTTAAAAATATTTTATGCTGTATTTTTACTATACCTTTTCTATGTTTAGATATGTTTCGATACACAAATACTTACTATTGTGTTACAATTGTGTACAGTTTCAGTACAGTAACATGCTGTACAGGTTTGTACCGAGGAGCAATGGGATACACTGTTTAGCCTAGACGTTCAGTAGGCTGTACTATCTAGGTTTGTGTAAGTACTCTCTTTGATGTTAACACAACAATGAAATTGCCTAAAGATGCATTTCTCAGAATGTACCCCTATCGTTAAGCAATGTTTGACTGAATATGTGTCTTTATAAAATATATAACATATACATACACATATACACATACATTCATATATATACACACATTTTTAGTGACAGAAATACATATGCATATACATACATACATATTTTATATATACATACACATATATAATACATACACACACACACAGATACAGAGAGAGAGAGAGAGAGAAAGAGACAGACCAATAAGCCTTTATTTTCCATGAGGACAGATATTTGTATTATCTGAGGACAAGAGAAGTTTGTATTAATCCAGTAAAGACGTTTAGCTAGCTGAAAATACAATTAGCTGTAAGTCAAGGTTCTGGCTTCTAACCCATTTCCTGCTTCTAATAATTAGCTACAAGATCTTGGGCAAGTCTCTGGAACTCGTTAGGTTTCCATTTCTCCATCTCAAATGGGAGATCACTGTGACAATTTGCGATTTTATAAAACGTAAAGAACAGTTTGTCCCTATCTTCCTCAAAACTGAACTAATTACCAATTTTCTATCACACAGCCACTTAAAAGTGAAGAACTGTCTTTTCCAGTGTGGTTTTTATATTTGGCAGCAAAACCAAACATCTAGCAGAAGCAGAATATGGAATCAAAAGGCACATGTAGCCTTTGTTAAAGCAGCAGTTCATCTCTTCGGAAAGTCGTGATCCCTTCCTGGAGCCTGGTGTGGCCGTGGATGGTAGCTCACAGGATTAAGTTTCAGAAAATAAGCTTGGTTTTTCTACTATGAAGGGAATAAACTCAGTTCCTACAAGTGTAGCAATTAATGGGCACCCATGGCCATCCCACTCTGAGGGGAAAGGGGCCATTTTGTAGAAAAACAATCCAGGACTGGAACTCAGTTTGAAAATGGTGTTAAGTTGGGCTTTTAAAATGAGTGATAAAACTCCCATGTGTTGAAAGAAGGCCATGAAACACTGCAACTCCTCCTCGCTTTGCAAAAAAGTAACATCCACGCCATTCACCTAGGAGTCTGCAATGATATATCCTCCTCCCATTACACTTAAGCCGCAAAAAGACCCCTGATTACTGCATGGTAACAGTGATCAACATGGTCACGCAGAAAAACACTTTTCCTTTCCTTTCCTGGAATGAACAGGGTGCTGCTTCTGGAATTAGAGGCGGCATTTCTGTCACCCAAACCTCTCTCAGAGCCGCGTGTGTTGTGAGACAGCTGAATGTCTCACTGAGTGTTTCCTGTGACAATGAGGGTGTTTCAGAGCTTCCCGCTGCTGCCACAACCTTTCCTTTGTGATCTTCATGGTTAATGAGACTGTAAACCAGTATCCAAATCAGCATCTGCTGATTGAAAGCAGGTTTAAAGGGCAAAATAAAATGGTAGTGGTTTAATGATTAAACAACTTTTTACTGCTAAACATTTAAGTTGTTCTAATGTCTAAATCAACATACTTGCAGGATGCAAACTGCAATTAGGTGGAAGCAGAGTTTCACACTGTTGGAGTTAGAGAAAAAATTGCTACTATCACTTTAAATGTCAAACTTGTGAACTGGCCTTGAAAGCCTCTGCTCTGCCTCCGTCTCCCCACCTCCTAAGGCATTAATTCTATAGAGACAAGTTAGACACTTAATTTGTAAAACTACTGAGAAGTAAATTTCTTGTTCCAAGGTAACTGGAGTAATTGCCAAATGCAGATAAATCTTCCTCCTGAGTAGGAAGCGAAGCCCCACACTGTTTTGAAAACAATTCCTAGACTTTGTCCCTGTTGAAGCTGATTGAATGCTCAACCACAAGACTCCAGTGTTGGTAGATCTCACTTACTCTTTTTAGGGGTGGAGTTAACACTTTTCAAAAATCAGAGCTTCCCTAATAAATACAGTGATTTAGTGAAGATTTTGATTGTCTGGGGTTGGCATTCCTGAGGACAGAATAATTTATTTTGCTCTAAGCAGGTGTGTAATGAGAACAGAGGCTATGTTGATAAGAGATCCCTGGAAGCTGGTAATATATTATCTTCTGTAATTTCTTCCAAAAATAGACTTAATGGAAAAAGGATGCATAATATACCCCTTCTCAAAGGAAGTGTTCCCCAATACAACAGAAGCAGTCATTCTAAAAACAGCTTTATGGCTCTGCAGTCAATAGCTCTATTTTCTCCCCTTTCACAACTTCCTTCCTTCTGCTATGTAAGAACTTATGTGAGGGCACACACACATTCACATGTCAGTGCACACAACTGAAAATGCCCCAAGATCCGGATTCTCATTCAAACATCTGCAAGATCATCGAAAACTTAATGATTGCCTGACATGACTTCACCTGAGTAATTGATAATGCTTTTCACTTTATTTCATTTTTTACTCCAACTCTGGTCATGTACAACCATGAATTAACTTTGCATTTAATTCAGTTCCGGGAGCAATTTCCGAATGCCTAGTATGTTTGAAGTTTAGACACAAAGATATACAGGAAACGATGTCCACAAAATATAGGCTGCAAGCAGAACACTTCCCCAAAGGTAAAGATGGCACCAACAGCAGAACTGGAACTCTGGTGTCCAAACTGCTCCTAATTAAACGCCCAAGTTGCAAGTCAGGTTAATTGGTCAGGCTAAGGTCTTGGAAATATAAATGAATGTTCTATGCCTAAGATGTTTTCCTTAGCTACTTCACAAACTAGAAGAATAGGTCCTCCTGCTCAGGACCACCGAAATGCTTATTAGAAATTGTTCAAAGTCAATTTTTTTCAAATTTGGGACATGTTTTACCTTGAGCGAACAAAAGATATAAAGAGTAGTTAGACTCACACCTGGTGGCAAAAGCTTATAATCTAAAATGTAGCATATTTACTTTAGAAATTGTAGAAAAGATACTTTTGAGCTACTCAAAATTAATAGAGTTTTTTTAATTTGTAAAAATATTTTAACCATTCAGATTGGAATTTCACATTTGAGGAATACCAGGGTTTAATAAAAGACAGTAGATGGAAACTTTTAAGGAAGGTCTGTTTGGAAGCTTCTGGGCATTTTCAAGGGCTGGAAATTAATGGTATTCTTTCTTTATTCTGTTAAATTTTACCTCAGAACATATGGTTTCTCTCTTCTCTGATAGCTTTATTGCCAGCCCCACTCTAGAAATATGACAGAATGGCAGAAGAGGGATGGAAGAATATAGGAAGACCTGTTCTGAAAGGCTGGGAGAGAGTTGGAAGGCCTCAGGAAGTTGCCAAAGACTTCACAATTAAATTTTTTTTCTTTTTTTTGTAGACAGAGTCTTGCTCTGTCGCCAGGCTGGAGTGCAGTGGCAGGATCTCAGCTCACTGCAACCTCCGCCTTCTGCGTTCAAGTGATTCTCCTGCCTCAGCCTCCTGAGTAGCTGGGACTACAGGCATGTGCCACAACGCCCAGCTAATTTTTGTATTTTTAGTAGAGATGGGTTTCACCATGTTGGCCAGGATGGTCTCGATCTCTTGACCTCAAGCTATCTGCCCGCCTCAGTCTCCCAAAGTGCTGGGATTACAGGTGTGAGCCACCGCGCCTGGTCAACTTCATAATTACTGATATTTAGAGTGACTTTAGGGATGTGTGTGTGTGTGTGTGTGTGTGTGTGTGTGTGTGTATGTGCGTAGGGGGGTTTTGTGGTAAGCTGAGGCAACACAAAGGCAGAGGACAGTTGGGGATTTGTTACCCCATAGCATTTACAAAATTTAAGTCCCTCATCCATATTCATTTTACAGCCCAGAAATTTATAACATATTTGAGAAGTTGGGACTATCTTCAGATACAGCAAAAAGAACAATGGGATTAGAAGCAAGTCAGATGAAGAAATATTAAAATAATTTTATATTCTAATTTACGTTGGTTCGTTTTAACTGGGCTTCAATAACATGAAGAAGAGTGGGAAGTGGGTAAAGCTTCCACTGCCCTGAATAAGCCAAGACAAGATGGACCTTCCCTACCCTAAGAGGAATTTAAGTTACTATTAAACAGTATCCTTCCTAAGGTGGGCTGGGGGTGGGGTCAGAGAATGACTTTCCTGTTTTTTTGTTTGTTTGTTTGAGATGGAGTTTTGTTCTTATTGCCCAGGCTGGAGTGCAATGGCACAATCTTGGCTCACTGCAACTTCCGCCCCCCAGGTTCAAGCGATTCTCCTGCCTCAGCCTCCTGAGTAGCAGGGATTACAGGCAGGTGCCACCACACCAGGCTAATTTTGTATTTTTTAGTGGAGATGGGGTTTCTCCATGTCAGTCAGGCTGGTCTCGAACTCCTGACCTCAGGTGATCCACTCGCCTCTGCCTCCCAAAGTGCTGGGATTACAGGCATGAGCCACCGCACCCGGTGAGGATGACTTTCTTAAGGGTGATAAAGTCTGGCATCTCCCATCAGAGCTCTAGAGCTCCCATTTGAAGCCAGAACATAGCCCTTATGTTGCTGTCCTACCATACTCTTCTAGGTTCCCACAGGGTACAGGAGCCTACAGGAGTTTCAGTTATTCACTAAGTTTTTTGATCTTCAGCCTCAGAATATATTTTGTTGGACTGGTCCAGTGCTGTAGCTGGCAAGGGGAGCCCACTACTGTATCACTTATTCCCTGAAAGCCCAGGAACTGACAGTGGTCTGAATGTAACACAGGGAAGCCCCTAGTGGGTGTTGAGTGTTCCTTCATCAAAGAAACATTCCTCTTCCTCATTCTGTCCCCTAACCTCCAGTCTTTAGAACATCACTTTATATAAATCATAAAAATGGAGCTGCTCTGCTTTGGGAGTGGGAAAGGACCCAGAACCTTGTTCTTTTATTTCCTGAGGGGTCTTCTTTAAGAATGGCCATAGGGATTTATTTTTCTTCTTTTTTTACTTGATTGGACCCAAGTTTACCAACTAAATTAGCAGAAGGCCCATGCTGCCCTTCTTTGGGCACAACAATTGGTGGGATGAGCAGCTTCCCCTCGTTTCCAATTGAAGAAACTAGGGAAATGGTCATGCAATGAAGTTTCCTAAGGTTGGCGTATTAGTCCGTTTTCATGCTGCTGATAAAGACATACCCAAGACTGGGAAGAAAAAGGTTTAGTTGGATTTATAGTTCCACATGGCTGGGGAGGCCTCAGAATCATGGTGGCAGGCGAAAGGCACTTCTTACATGGTGGCAGCAAGAGAAAATGAGGAAGAGGCAAAAGCGAGAACTCCTGATAAACCTATGGGATCTCATGAGACTTATTCACTATCACGAGAATAGCACAGGAAAGACCAGCCCCTGTGATTCAATTATCTCCCCTGGGTCCCTCCACAACACATGGGAATTCTAGGAGCTACAATTCGAGCTGACATTGGATGGGGACACAGCCAAACCATATCATTCCTCCCCTGGCCCTTCTAAATCTCATATCCACACATTTCAGAACCAATCATGCTTTCCCAACAGTCCCCCAAAGTCTTAACTCATTTCAGCATTAACCCAAAAGTTCACAGTCCAAAGTCTAATCTGAGACAAGGCAAGTCCCTTCCATGTATGAGCCTGTAAAATCAAAAGTGAGCTAGTTACTTCCTAGATACAATGGGGGTACAGGTATTGGGTAAATACAGCCATTCCAAATGGGAGAAATTGGCCAAAATAAAGGGGTTACAGGGCCCATGGAAGTCCGAAATCCAGTGGGGCAGTCACATTTTAAAGCTCCAAAATGATCTCCTTTGACTCCAGGTCTCACATCCAGGTCATACTGATGTAAGAGGTTGGTTCCCATGGTCTTAGGCAGCTCCACCCCTGTGGCTTTGCTGGGTACAGCCTCCCTCCCGGCTGCTTTTATGGGCTGGTGTTGAGTGTCTGTGGCTTTTCCAGACACGTGGTGGAAGCTGTCAGTGGATCTACCATTCTGGGGTCTGGGGGATGGTGGCCCTCTTCGCACAGCTTCACTAGGCAGTGGCCCAGTAGGGACTCTGTGTGGGGGCTCTGACCCCACATTTCCCTTCCCCATGGCCCTACCAGAGGTTCTTCATGAGAGCCCTTCCCTGCAGCAAACTTCTGCCTGGGCATCCAGGCATTTTCATACATCTTCTGAAATTTAGGTGGAGGTTGGCAAACCTCAATTCTTGACTTCTGTGCACCCACAGGTTCAACACCACATGGAAGCTGCCAAGGCTTGGGGCTTCCACTCTCCAAAGCCACAGCCTAAGCTGTACATTGGTTCCTTGCAGCCACAGCTAGAGCTGCTGGGACACAGGGCACCAAGTCCCTAGGCTGCACATAGCATGGGGACCCTGGGCCTGGCCCACAAAACCACTTTTTCCTCCTGGACCTCCAGGCCTGTGATGGGAGGGAGGGGCTGCTGTGAAGGTCTCTGACATGGCCTGGAGACATTTTCCCCATGGTCTTGGGGATTTACATTAGGCTCCTTGCTACTTATGCAAATTTCTGCAGCTGGCTTGAATTTCTCCTCAGAAAATGAGATTTTTCTTTTCTATCGCATAGTCAGGTTGCAAATCTTCCAAACTTTTATGCTCTGCTTCCCTTATAAAGCTGAATGCCTTTAACAGTACCCCAGTCACCTCTTGAATGCTTTGCTGCTTAGAAATTTCTTCTGCCAGATACTCTAAATCATCTCTCTCAAGTTCAAAGTTCCACAATTCTTTAGGGCAGTAGCAAAATGCCACCAGTCTCTTTGCTTAAATATAACAAAAGTCACCTTTGCTCCAGTTCCCAACAAGGTCCTCATCTCCATCTAAGACCACCTCAACCTGGATTTTATTGTCCATATCACTATCAGCACTTTGGGCAAAGCTATTCAACAAGTCTCTAGGAAGTTGCAAACATTCCCACATTTTCTGTCTTCTTGTGAGCCCTTCAAACTGTTCCAGTCTCTGCCTGTTGCCCAGTTCCAAAGTCGCTTCCACATTTTCAAGTATCTTTTCAAGAATGCCCCACTCTGCTGGTACCAATTTACTGTATTAGTCTCTTTTCATGCTGCTGATAAGGACATACCCGAGACTGGGAAGAAAAAGAGGTTTAATTAGACTTTCAGTTCCACATGGTTGGGGAGGCCTCAGAATCATGGCGGGAGGTGAAAGGCACTTCTTACATGGCAGTAGCAAGAGAAAATGAGGAAGAAGCGAAAGTGGAAACCCCTGATAAACCCATCAGCTCTTGTGAGACTTATTCACTATCATGAGAATAGCACAGGAAAGACTGGCCCCCATGATTCAATTACCTCCCCTGTTGTGAGAGTCCCTCTCACAACACATGGGAATTCTGGGAGATACAATTCGAGTTGACATTTGGGTGGGGACACAGGCAAACCATATCAATTGGTAATAGGAGAATTGCATTTAAAGTGCGTATTCTAAACAAATCTACATGTTCCTTGTCTTTTTATCTTTTTTTCTAGATTTTCTATTATATTTTAGTAGGCCCTTGATGTTTTTGAGGACTTGGCAAGCCCCCAGATTCACAGTCTCTAAACTTGAGAATCCAGGAAACAGTTCACTCAGGTTTGGAGATTTCTCCTGAAACTGTATTACTATCTAGAGGCAAGCGTTTCCTGTGCACATCCTCATACCGCAAGTTAACTCCCTTTCCAGCTTCTACCCGGGACTCATCTCTCACTTCATGGCTATTTTCACAAAGAACTCCCCCATCACTAAAAAATGGTTTTGTTTCTTTAAGAGAGTTACTATGTAAACTCAAATTAGGAAACAAACAAGTCACATTGGGACTACCGGCTATGTGTTGGCTCACTTCATCCACAACTAAATGATTTTCTCCCAAACATCAGCTTCCTGGAGCCAGAATTCAACTTTGTGCCCAAGAAAAGTGACAAATTACTAAATGTCATGGACTTAAGAGTTCATTTTTGGTCATTAAAAGCTGGTTGCCTGAGGCCCATGGTGCTCTTTGTAAGACGCTTTGAATCCTTTGTGGATTGAGGAAAAGCAGGATAATATTAAATAAGCCACAAATAAACAGCAAATCTGAACACCATCTGGTGAAAGATTTGTTCTATTATGCTATTCATGTACCTATTCTGCCACCTATTTGATTCCACTGCATGTCTTTCAGTGGTATTGATGAATTCACAGACATTGTAATTCTTATCAATTTAATGGCGAGTAATAGAACATGCTATATCTTCCCACGTGGTTCTCTTTATCTGTCTTCCAGAGTTGAGAAAATGGCAGATTTACATAGATGTTTAAGAATTATTAGATTAGCCTTTGAAATAACATTAAATGAATTTAACATTTTGCTTAAATTCTTATTTCATTGGCAAAAATCTGCCCTGGCAACACCTGCCCTTACTACTAAAGCATCTCCTAGGTTGCCAGCTTACTTGCTCTTGCTTCTGAAGTTTGGGATTAATGGACTATAGGTACCTGCTTTCTGCAATCCTGCTCAAGGCTCCTCTGCATTCACCCATTGTTATGAAAATCAGACAAGAGCAGAATAGGAAAAGTGGGTCAGCATATATTTGGTTTTCCAATGGGACCACTACCATTTTTTTAAAAATTAGATATTTTGCTTAATTTACTTTTGCTTTCTTTTGAGCCAAGAGCTCATGGACTACTGCTGTATTTTCATTAGTGATACGGTCTTATGTATCATTTAACAAGTACACCAAAATGCCTAATGTATATGTTAGGGTGAGTAATAAAGACTGGTTTCTCAGGGCGCCAGTCCATATTTTTTATAGTGCTTTCTGTCTTCCATTTTCAGGACTTAGCAAGTCTATGCTGTGTAATGTTCCCAAAGGGATGTGGCTGTAAAATGTGTGAGGTCTGATAAATGTTCTTATCTGAGGTTTGCCCATCTTCTGTGGGAAAATTCTATCAGATGAAACAAGACTGTCTAGACCCTTTTCTTTTTCATCCTGCTGAGAGATTTATCAGAACTGTACCCCTTCCCTCCTGCAGAAACATTTTTTTTACATCTCAAGGTGCTTTGAAAATTGCAGTCAGCCCACTGGTATCTCTAGCTCTACAACATCATTGATCTCACTCCTAAAAACAGGAAATACTGCCAGGAAATGGATGCAAACAATTCTTACATATTTAATAAAATAAGTAACATTGTTACCTTTTCCAGCTATTTCTCTGTTGCCCTTATAGGAGCATCTGTGGTAGAGCATTTTAAAGTTACATACAGATGTCATCCATAAGACTATTTTCAGAGTCTCCAGCCTCCTGAAATTTGTCAACACCATTCATCTTGATCTTTACCAAAATCTGAGTTTTGTTTCTTCTCTTAAAAGTTTGAGAAAAGTGCATTTAGGTGTTTTTAAAGCATAAGAAGGTGAAAATTACATTTTTGATGTTTTCAAGGGCCATTTTTCTTATTTATGTCATCACTGCATACAAAGTGGTTGAAAATAAAAAAGTCGAAATTTTCCAAGCATTCAGCATAAAAAATCTTACAGATTAACTACAGAACTATTTTCCAGTATCAAAATTAATTAAACGCCACCACCAAGTTTTCTCACCAGCCCTGCTTCCGTTTCCCATGTGCACATTTCTCCTTTCTAACCAAGCTCCACTTCTCTTTATAAGTCCTTCCATCACAAAATCAAAGGAACATGTGATTTCCCTCCAGAACGACACTGCCTTTAATTCATCTGCAAATGCTGACAGGTACTCTTACGAAAATGGAACCAAAAAGAGGTGAAGGAAGAGACAGAGAAGCATATTTCAAATCATTTCGACCCATTTCTTCATTTTGCTAAGATTAGGAAGGACATTTTGTGGAGCTAAGTCAGAAGGCCATTTCACAAGCACTTCATAAGGGCATTTCACAAGAGGGTCTTTGAGAGACGAGACAGGGGTTTGAGTAAATTACTTAGAAAATCCAAGTTTAAAAGCCTCTTCTGAGTGAAGAATAAATGTTTTAGTTTGACTTATCAAAACTGGATGTTTTAACTGACCAAATTGCTAGATAATTCTTCATTTTTTAGAAATTACTGAAAACGTGCTTTCTTTCTCTCTACCTGTTATCAAGTATAAAGTAAATGCTTGTAGAATTGTATTAGTTACTAAAGAGATACACAATAGTAGTTCTTGTCTTTGCTAAGAAACTTAAAGTTTCATCACAGAGACAAGATGAATGTCAAAGAAACAACTAGAGATACGAACAAAGTAAGGGCCAAACCCACAGATCGAGGGCTCCATAATTGCACACTCCAGGAAACCCCGGCCTTCTTCAGTCCTTACTGCTCTTTCCTTCCCCCTTCTGTCTCTTCCTTGTCCTTCTTTTTCTCAATTCCTTTTCTCCCTTCTGCCTGTTTTATGTGTTTGGCCTGTCAGTGATGCTCACAGGCACTGCTGAGTACTCTGCTTTATGAAAATGCCCATGTTTCTATATTTGCTTACTTGCTTGATTCATTCATTCACTTATTCCCTCCCTCATTCGTTAAACCAACACTATCTTATAAAGCTCTGTACTAGAGAGCATGGAGGAAACTATCCAGACCAGACGCAGATTTGGCCTTGGTTTCACCTCTCTGCAGTCCTAGCTTTTGTCATTTGCTTTTATGGAAGCTGTCAAACACCATGGCTTCTTACTGAACTTCTTAGCGACTCCCCCGTTCCAGGGATCTGTGTTGCCTTCTCAACATTCTCACGGCCTCAGTGGCAGGGACCTTAGGCCCTGGGACTCCTCAGATATTTCTGTCTGCTTTTTCTTCCTTCTTTTAACTTCTCCCCCTCCCTCCATGCGTTACCACTTAGTGCCCCCAGGGCTCAGCCAGGGGTTCCTAGCTCATCTTTTCCTTCTCTACTTATTCCCTTAGTGCAGCCATAAGGATTCAATTACCTCCTATACTCAGATGAGCCCCAGATCCCCATCTCCAGCCCTGACCCCTCTTCCTCTTTTCAGTCCCTTATTTCTCAATGTCTACAAAACATATAGGCTAGACATTTCATTGCCATCTAAAATAAACATGTCAAAACCAGATTTTATTCTCTCTCCGCCCAAAGGCGCCTCTGCGGGCTACCTCACCGTAAGCGGCCCAAGTGCCGCTGCCCCAGCTGCCAAGGTCTGCCTTCACCAGCTTCCTCTTTCTATCTGTTGTCCCCTTTTCCCTGCATCCTTCCCTCAATTCTTCTACTAAGCCCTACTAACTCTTTCTCTCTATTATTTTCCCAGACCCAAGCCTTCAAGGCTATTTCCATAGCCAAAGAACTCTTCTGGATATTAACTATCTCAAAGTCAAAAAACATAAATTCATACACTCAAAAAAGTAATAAACAGGAAAACCTTCTTAGGGTATCCTGCACATCCTAAGACCGATCAGGAATAGCTCCTGTCACGTGTTTTCTAGTGATTTATAGAGCATTAAAAAAATGCTTCAAGCTGGAGTTATATGCGTATTGTTTAAGCTTTTCTATTTACTTAATAGTTGTTTTTATATTATGTTCCCAGGGAGGTACCGGCCTAGCAGACACATTAGAAATAAATGCGGAAAAATGCAGACAAGATTAATTTAACAATGGAATTGCAAGCATATCCATCAGAAGACCTATCTGCAGTCCAGTACATCATGCTGTCAGGAAATTTTGCCTCTGGCTTAACTTCAAGTTTTCCACTTCTTAATCTTCATCCCCTTTTACACATTTTTTTTTATATTAAAGTATTCTTCTACCTCCTTGAGATGAATGTAAGAATACCTATCAGTTACTGAACATGGGACCAGCTTCCTGAGACTTGCAGCTTCATTGACCACCAGAATCAATTTGGCCGAGCTCTGGAAAATGTAATGGTCCACTGTACTCCCTTCCTGTTCTATGGGGGACTTGTCCAAAGTTGTGGGCCTAGTATAAAAGGATCTTCTTTTCTGGCAAGGATGACAGCACGGTATTCCTCTTAGAACGACTGGACTCTCACCTCCTTTGAAGGTTATTAGTGTGTAGATTATCTAAGACTGATGGTCACCCATTCCCCCTTTCCCTCCAGCACCCTGGGTTAGGTCATTTAGATGCTCAGTTAAGTCATCTCTAGAGGCGTGGTAGAGAAGACGGGGAAGTAAAGTTAATATGAATTAACTATCTAGATTTTGCCAATTTGCTATTACTAAGAATCTGTTAATAGAATGAAATTTTTAGCAAAATCTATTTGGGTTAATACCCAAATGCCCAAAATTTAAACCCAAAGAGTAATTCCACACACACACACAAAAGTGTAAGTCAAGACAGGCATTCAAAGGTGCATCCATAGAAATAGCTGGAACTGGTAGGAGTCATGGCAGCCCATCTGAAGCTGGGAATGAAATGTTACTGACAAACTGCACAGAAGATAAAAGATACAGGAAAAGACCAATGGAATGAGAAAGGAAGGTCATGTGATATTACATGGCACTGAAGAGACAGAGACAGTGAATACTTTTTAAGTATCTGTTTTATGAAATCAAACCACATCAGAGCCACACTGTGATTTCTGCAAAAAGGTGGATCCCTGTACAAGAGTGACTGGAGTTCAGCCCACCCTCTACTCTCTAAGCTGTCCCCCGAGGCATGGCTCTGCATGTGCCTAGAGTGAGTACCTTTTTCAAATTTGCACAAGGGTGCCATATGGAATGGCAGTGAAACTGCATCTTGGGATGCAGACTTCAGTTGGAAATCTAAGAAAGAATAATCCAGTGTTTTGAAATGATCTGAAGGACACCCGATCAGTTTCTATATGAAGAAAGCCACACACACAAGGTTCATAGATGTAACAGACAGTTCCTCAAGGTGAAAATAAGATCAAGAGCTATCCTGGACTCCTCCAATGACAATTAAGTGACTCCTTTTGATACTGTTTCCCAGAGATGTTTTCTTCTTGGGGCTGGTTCTTGGTAGTAGATTGTCCCGTGGATACGACATCAGGGTGGGGCATATGGCATGAATACCTCAGAACAGATCTAGTGATGAAACACTAATAGACATTTTTTAGACCAGGCGCGATGGCTCACGTCTGTATTCCCAGCACTTTGGGAGGCCAAGGTGGGTGGCTCACCTGAGGTCAGGAGTTCGAGACCACCCTGGCCAACCAGGTGAAACCCCATCTCTACTAAAAATACAAAAATTAGCAGGGTGTGGTGGCGGGTGCCTGTAATCCCAGCTATTCAGGAGCCTGAGGCAGGAGAATTGCTTGAACCTGGGAGGCAGAGGTTGCAATGAGCTGAGATTGCGCCACTGCACTCCAGCCTGGGCAACGAAAACAAGACTCCGTCTCAAAAAACAACAATAACAACAACAAACAACCAAGACATTTTTTAAAAAGCATCTTGTGGGGGGATGAATAAAGATAATTATTTCAAATTCTCAACATTGTGTTCAATCCTAGGCTCCATAAGTGCCAGGAAATAGTGACCTGATGTAGAGAAGAGTACAACAAAAGGGAAGAGGAAGGGTAACCAACACTTTTTAGAGCACTGATGACACATCAGGAACACCACACACATCAGCTGTGATGAGGACCCTGTGAGACAGGTCCCATGAACCCCACCTGACAGATGAGGGAACTTATGTTCAGAAGTCATGATCTCTGAGTCAGGTCAAACAGCTAGTAACACAGCCCAGATTCAAACCTAGGTCTAACTACAAAGCCCATATTCTTTCAATTACACCCTGCTGCTTATTAAAAGGCTGAATAATACGCCTTATGAGAAAAAGTTAAAGGAAGTTCTATAACTCATGCTTGACAAAAAAGACTGAAAAGTGATATAATGTTTTTGAAGTACTGTCTAGGAAGGACTAACCTAAAGGATGGTAACCAGCTGTTTTGAAACGGGCTCTGAAGAAGTAAGAATAGGAAATGGGCTTCAACTGCAACAAGACAGCAAGTTTCCTTACCAGAAAGATTGCACTTATTTGACTCAGTGGCTGAGGAAGACTGTGGAATCTTCTTCCTGTGCAGAAGTCAAGATGACTGACCCCGGAGAAGAGCGGGGCAGTGAAGTTTGTTTAAAATGGGGAAGACCACTGAAGGAGTTGACCAGAAAAAAGGAAGGAGAGGCAAACGGCCACAGAATGGTACAAAATGGCAGAAGGAAAAAATAGCACAAAATGGCAGAAGGAATGGTGGAACTGAAGAACTGTTGGATGGAGAACTATACAGAAAACAAGAGACTCATGATTATAAGTAATTAATTAATAATGTCTAGTGTAACTGTGCTTGTGGAGTAAATTCCTACCACATCTCCTTTGAAGGTATTTTCAAACAATATAGATTTTTTATCTGAATGGAAGAATTTAAGAGTGGTCCTGCCTCAGAGCAGGACATAGAAGTGCTAAAGGACTGCTTTGAGAGTTTTTGTCATCCCTAAAACAGCTTCTTTTTTAACTTTATATTTATATAGATGAATAATGTTCTCATTTTGGAAACTAAAATGCCCCATTCGGCATGATCATCCTATGACAATCCACAGTTTAGACTTGTGAAAACTGTGGGCCAGAGACAAAGAGAGACTCATCCGGTAAATAGCTGACGGAGCTATGGCTTGACATTAAATCCAGGAAGAGATTCCAAATCCAGGATTCTTTCCAGAATCATAACCTATGTTTTCAAACACATTCTGAGGGTTGGCTGTCTGTGAACAACACCTCCTCAGGTTGTTCCTTTAACTTCAATGTGAATCACTTATAACTGCTAAATAAAACTGATAATTCAGTATGAACAGGACAATGCGAAGGACCCAAGTATCCAGGACTCCCCTGCCACTCTACAGATTGGAGGAAATGAGTTTCAGAAGGGTTCTAGACAGAGCAGAAAGCAAGGTCTAGAAGCTTTTGTTCTTTATTTTGCTGAGGCCCACTTCGAAGAATGCTCCCAGGGGACATTATTTCTTTCATTTGCATATTCATTCATTCATTTATTTAAATTTAAAATACATGAGGTCACACTTTTTGGCCTATTTTTGCAGCACTGAAAATTTTTAAAGCTGTGCACTTAATGAAGAAATAAATGACAGAATATAAAAATATATCAAGTTCACTTTAACATAAAAAATTTGATTAGCTTACCAAAATAATATGCATAAATTTAAAACTTTCATATTTATTATCTACCTGAAGAATCATTCTGTGAAGTGTGGTAAGGGTTGCAAACTATTGGGTGTTTGGGGATTGTAAAGAGAACATAAACAGAAAGACTAGTGGAAAGATATAGTTAATATAGTATCTAAATCAGGGATCACCAGCCTGAAGTTCTGACACTAGAACTTCCATACAATGTATTATCTATAAGTGTAGATATAGCCAGATCCATCGAGAGTAGACTTTTAGTACAGAGATGCCACTGTCATAGTTTCATTTCTGTTTGGCCATGCTTGTAACGTAATTTTTAGAATGGAATTGTTAATAAACATACAGTTAAATGTGGTGAACCCCACATCCTGGAGATTCAACAGTACTGACCATTTACCATGGTAAGTTCTTATTTCTACACGGATGCCCTGGCTCTGTGTGTGCATAAGGGGCACTTAGAGTATAAAGGGTCTCATCATCTCGGGTATGACAAGAAAGACCAAAAGGGATCCCAAATGTAATGCCATTTGGTATTGATGAAAATTCTAATGACCGAGTGCTCATTAGGAAGATTGGCTTTCGGAATAAGCCATGTTCGTGGAATCGAACATGCTAAGGGAGTAGAAGAAATGGACAACTTAGAGCATATGACCGGGCCTTGCTTCCTGGATCTTAATCTTGCTGTCATCACACAGCTTTCCTTGGAATCCTGCCAAGCAATGTGCCAGCAGAGAAGCTGCTCTGTTGAGCAGAGGATGTGGATGCTAACTACCCTATCACCTGTTTCCGGGGAAGACTGAAAGCATATTAAGGTTTTTAGAAGGATGATCCTCTCAACAACCAGCCCATTATTAAGCTATCTTCTTATCTAAAAACTAACTTTAAAGTCAAGTGGTAGAGATGGTTCATCTGTTATTCCAATCTTTGAATATCTATTTTTCTAACAACAAAGACCAGCTGCTCCCTGCCTCCAACATTTGAATCTAGAGGCATCTTCTAAAATTTGCTTGTTCCTTAAATGCTAATGTAAGTCATCAAAGTATACCAACTGAGTTGGATACACGGAGTGTCGTTTTGAAATAAATAGTTCTATTGTTCGATATCAGCTTTTAAGATTAGAAAAGGTCCTCTGCGTATCTGAAGCCTTATTTCTTAATATTGTTCCTCTCGAAGATCTTGTCCATTGCTGCAGAATCTGTGGGGGCTCTAATGCTGAAAGGACAAAGGTGACTAGGAGAATGGGGTGGAAGGAGCTAAATACCAGCTCTCTCTACCGCTGGCATTCAACAACTACTAATTGCTACTAACCTGTCTATACAGTTCAAAAACTTGAATTTGAGCCTTTGAATTCAGTCAACCCTTGGAACAAAGGGTATTTAGCCTTTTTTTTTTTTTTTTAAATAAGGGAAAAGGAAACATATAAGAAACCAAAAGAAAACCACGGAGATGCACATTTCAGTTAAAGTTGGACAGGACTCCAAGAACTAATAAGATGTTTTAAAAATAAAAAAAGGAGAAAACTGTGAAAAGTGTCCAAGGATCTAGTACCCCAAGTTCCTACCAGAAGATGTCATGAACACTCAGGGACCACAGACACTGAACAGAGAGAAATGCATGCAGGAGCAAAGGAAAAACAGCAAAATCTTATGTAGAATTATGAACTACATGTGTTTATATTCATGGCTAAAGATACAGAACATCTTACTCAACAATCTATAAAATTGGGACAATAGAGCGTATGTTGTAGGCATGAGGAGTGAGTACGATGTAAAGATTTTCAAGTAAGACATAAAAGATTTAATGCAGTACCTTGGTCAACAGTGACTATTGTTCATGACTACAATGTTAGTCTTTGAGAGAATACTCGGATTATAGAACAAAAAAGAAAAAGACCTGGAGAAGGTATCTCCTCTTGGTGATGGGGACCTGTTTCATGAGAATGGCTAGGCAATGACTGAATTAAGAGACTGAGCAGAAGCCCCTTCCCTTGACTAAGGGCAGAGAAAGAAGCATGTTTTCAGCTGTGGCTGAGTAAAAATGAGTGTAAGAACCACCTGGAACACAAAGAGGGGAGGCGGACAGGAGCCTCGTCTTCATTGCTTTGGTCTTTAGCGCCTCTAGTTTTTTTTTCTCTAGTATACGCTCTCACTCCTTCCTTCCTCTCTACCTCTTTTCAATATATCCTCTTTTGTGCTGTTAGCTTTATTTGCCCTTTTTACTGGTCCTAGTGAAAGTGTTCTGTACATTCAACATCCAAGATGATATGCATGCAGCCATCTCCTAAGAGAGGACTACGTGAGCCCAATTGGTCACTGAGGGTGTGAATGTGGAAGCCAGAGTTCTCCACCTGAACAGCTGGGTTTGCATGTGTTTTCCTCCACAGGCTTAAAATATAACATCTTGGTCCTCTAAGCAGGGGATAAAACTGTGTTCAATGGATTTACAGAGATGAGGTTATATCTCCATATTCATGCCCGTGGATGTGCTGTTCCTACATTCACATCTATACAGGCAAAAAAGAGGCAAAGATATCAGGTTTGAAGCTTGATGGTTTTTGGTTAAATTAGGTCAAAACTCCCTATTTTTCTTCATCATCCTTTTTTTTGTTTGTTGGTTAGTTGGTTTCTAAATAGACTCCTTCGGATAATGACATCTATTTCCCACTTCGCCCCTAGCTTTAGATATTTTTCATTCTCAAGTTAGCCTGAGAGAATAATAGGATTTCTAACTTTGTCTTCCCTATGACTGAAAAATTCAAAATATGCCTGTAAAATGATTAAAATTAGGGATGCTAAATATGCCTGTAAAATGATTAAAATTAGGGATGCTAAATATTCCACATTACAGGAATAAATCGGAGATAAAAAAAAAAAAAAGAAGGCAATCTGTAGTTTAAATTTCCTGCCTGCAGGGCACACTACACCTTACATCCTTTTAAATTCCACAGGTAATATAATTTATATTAAATGGGGCAGGTCCCAGCAGAAATTTGTGCTGGCGCCAGACAAAACAATTACTTTGATGTGCACTTTTGAAAGTATTGTGGCTCCCAGGTATGGGACTTACATACAAACAGTAGAGATTTAGATGTACTTTCTGTTATTAAAATTACTACATTGCTAATGTGTGACTATTGAGCATAATAAGCAAATTAAAGGTAATCTATTTACTTTTTAAAAGTTAGATCAACAGTTAGAAAGTAAGAAAAATTAAAGTCAGACAGTCTCATAGTTGGCTAAGCTACAATTTCCTAGAAAAGAAAGCAAAACAAATCTTCTGCCAGCGGATGTGTTCAGAAGTAAGCCTTTTTAAGATGATGGTAGGATATATGTTGTAAAGGTAATTATAGTGGAATTCAGGTGGGGTCAAAGTAGATCAAGATTAGAGTTTTGTAACAAAAAAAAGCCTTTTGCCGTAGTTGACCACATTGCAGAAACTCCTCAATCTATATGGGAGTTGGGTTGCAAAAGTCTGCTTGTGAATTGACTATCAGGAAAGCAGAATAAACTTACTAAAATTACAATGGTTAAAAACATAGGCATCTATGAAGTCCCCATTAGATGCCAAGGAAGATGTTAAAGATGAAACTTCCTTCAAGGAAGAAATAGATGCATAAACAAATAATTTTAACACGGTGCACTAAAATAGCTGTGGATAAACGAAGAAAGTACCAATACTTCCCAGCAACAACTGCAGACATATGTAGCTCATTTTGAAATTGTAAAAAGGTTAATAATAAAGAGAAAGGCAAAGGAAAAAAAAGGAAAGGATGTGAAGGGAAATATCTAGAAGACAAGTGAATGAGACTTTGAAGAGATGAGGAAAAATCTAGAGATGCTGGAATGTATGAATAAGAAATCACACCGAGTAGAACAGACAGACTGGAGAATAGAACTACAATACGTGTGTGAGATATGCCGAGCTAAGGAGAACGACTCATGCCAACAGTTCCCCGTGCCTGTTCCCAAGCGGCAAGGGGAAACCCAGCCTGTATACAGGCTGCCCTTCACATGTAATGGCTGTTTGACAGTCAGGTACGAGTAATGTAAAGTGTGCTTTCCATGCAATACCATAACTCACCATGAAAATAAGCTAATCTTCAACAAAATTATACCAAACTTAGGCAAATTCTTGGTCCACTTGATTGTCTAATTTGACCTTCTTTTCTCCACAGTGTGTGGTTTCCCCTAAATGCTTAATTGGCAGACTCTATGGATATCTCAATTTTATTTAAAGGACACAGATTTGAGTAATTAAGTGTGAAGAGGCAGTCAAGCTACCTTTGTAATGGCTGAAAAGCAACGGTACAGCTGAAATGGACTGCCAAAATGAAACTCAGGTCACACAGTTGTTGAAACCACCCAGAAGCAGTAGAAGGACTGGAAATTATGTTGGAAACCTAATTACATCATTACTATCCAGTGCAGCTGCTTAATCCCATGTCTACCACTTCCCAGAACCACGCGGCCACAACAGGATTGTTACCTAGAAACATCCTTACTGGAAATATTAAGCACTTGTCCAATAATTTCCTGTTAATCACCAATTTCCCTAAATGTTGGCTTGTGTGCCTTGTAAGTGGCCACTCTGTCTTTCAGTTCTCTATTCTCAAATCGCTGTCATTGATGAAGAACTCCCCAAAGAATAGGCCTCCCAGGTCCTTCCAAAGAGGGGCACAGACTCCTCTCTGAATTGCTCTTTCATGCTAGTTAATTGATCATTGAGTGATCCCCTAACTTTGGACAAACACTGAGAGGCCCAGAACTCTCAGCGTATGACTCCATCAGAGCACTTTACCTCCCCACCCCCACTTTTTTTTCTGAGATGGAGTCTCTCGGTCTGTTGCCCAGGCTGTAATAGAGTGGTGTGATCTCGGTTCCCTGCAACCTCCACCTCCCTGGTTCAAGCAATTCTCCTGCCTCAGCCTCCTGAGTAGCTGGGATTACAGGCACGCATCACCACACCTGACTCATTTTTGTATTTTTTTTTTTTTTTTTGGTAGAGACGGGGTTTCACCATATTGGCCAGGCTGGTCTCGAACTCCTGACCTCGTGATCTGCCTGCCTCGGCCTCCCAAAGTGCTGGGATTACAGGCGTGAGCCACCGCACCTGGTAACCCCTTTTTATTGAAGTTAATAGTTCACATGCTTGGCTCCCACTCGTTTTCAGCTACAGGGAATGCCCATACACCTTTGCAGTCAAATGCTAGCCTCGCACAGGTCCTGGCACACTGGAGGTGATCAGTAATTGGAAAAGAAACCCATTTCCGCAGGGTCTTGATCTTTAATGTTTGTAGCTATTATGGCACTATATTTGATGCTGAACCTCCAGAATAACTATTAGACAAAAACATCAGCTGCTAAACTTGTAATATCTTATAAGCATGATTTCTGCCCTCAAAGAACGTACAATCTAAACAAAGAACAATTAAAAAAACCTTAAAATCCTTACTCTACAGAACTTAATGTTCAGCATAATTTGTTATTTTTAACCTCTTTCTTTACGATCTTCTTCTCTAAGACCCTGTTTCTTTTCCCTTCTACCCTTCTAGTGGGTACCACTAGCCCTAATCAGCATCAAACAAAAATATCCCCAAGAGTATTCTATGAGTTGAACTAACTCACCACCCGGATTCTAAATGCTGATGGTAGGGAAGACTAGAGAGTCACCTTCTCGCTGAAGTATGGGAAGTGAAACAACATACTAGCAAGACATTTGTGCTTAGCTTTTTCCTTGTAAAGCTACAGAGAACATGAATAAACACAAAGATGCACCTAAACACTTATTAATGAATGTTGCTGGGCTACTGTGGACCCATTTCTTTAGAAATCAACCTTCAAGAGCTCACATAAAATGGCAACTAATCTGTATGCCCGTAAGATGCTATCATCAGAGGCACTGACCCCCCAAGTGACCCCTGACAGTCCCCTCACCTCTCCCACAAGACTTCCAAAGGAACACCCCTCCAGCCATTGTTATGTGTGACCTGACGGCAACTTCCCGACATGAGTTTAGCTGCAGGCTGATGTCTAAAAGTTCACGCACTATAAAAACTGGTTTATTGGATGCAAAAGAGAATTAGGACTTCAAAGACTCTTACTCTGTCAAATTAAATTAACATATGGAACAGCAACTAAGCTATGACTGGTATTCATGGCATCAGCTCTTTGGTAAGGCTCTGGCTGGTTTTTAATGCAGTTTGTTCACTGTTTTAAGTGAACTATTGCTGATCTATTCTGGTTACTTAGAAGAATATTTAATGACTTGGGAAACACAATATAATGTGAAGTGTAAAGAGCTGAATACAAAATTACACATAAGGTATAATCCATATATTCTGAATGAGACTCTATATTTAGCTTTTAAAGTTGTTTACTTCATAGATAAAAATTTACACTAAAATGTTAATATTTTAGTGTATAAGAAGATATATTTATTTAGAATATATTAATATTCTAAATAAGAATATATTAATATTTTAGTGTATAAGAAGTAAATATAAATATTTCTTCTGAGTAGTAAGATTCAATAATTTTATTTTATTCCTTCAGCTTTTATGAATTATCCAAAATTTCCAAAGACAATGTATTAGTTTAAGATTATATGTATTTTCAAGGAAAGTATTTTTTAAAGAAAAATATTCCTTATGTAAGTAGAAGCATGCAAAGAGTACTGTGCATATACAGGGCAGGCACTGTCATGCACACTGTGTGGCTATCCTCAGAAGAAGTGGAGTTGAGTGACGACACGTCTGTGCCGTGGAGTTAGTGTCCACACACAGGTTTGGACATGAGGTATTTTATTTGTCTTCTGCTTTTTCTTTCTATTCCTCAACCTATAAAACTGTAATAATGAACAATGAAAATATTTAAATATTGGTAATTTTTTTTCCATTTTGTTTTTCTTCTGGAAGACAGCTTGGTTTCAAAATACAATGGAATCCCATTGAAGAAGCTTGATAAACACGTAAACAAAATTAAGCAGACTAAAGCATGAGAAACAGACAATATTCAACAATTTTTTTTACTTACAAAAACAGCAATTTCATTTGGTTTCACTGACTATATCAATATTGTTAATTATACAGAAAAATGCCCACTTTAGTATTCATCCTCATTTCCTGTTATATATGTGTATGTGTTTGTGATAAAGTCAATTTATTATAACCTACTCCCAAAATAATCAGAAAGCCACGCCTCCAAGAAATAAAAATTAGGACATGCATTTCAAAGACTGATATAAATGACTTTCTATTTATCTGCAATTAAAATAAATAAATATATATATATATTTTTTTTTTTTGATGGAGTCTTGCTCTGTTGCCTAGGCTGGAGTGCAGTGGTGCAATCTCGACTCATTGCAACCTCCGCCTCCCGGGTTCAAGCAATTCTCGCGCCTCAGCCTCCCGAGTAGCTGGGATTACAGGCGCTCGCCACCATGCCCAGCTAAATTTTGTATTTTTAGTAGAGATGGGGTTTCACCATGTTGGCTAGGCTGCTTTCAAACTTCTGACCTCAGGATCTGCCCGCCTCGGCCTCCCAAAGTGAAAAAAATTTTCACTCTCTACAGTTTCATTCTAATTTACGTAACCAAAAGCTGACTTGGCTGTAGAGTTATATATATGTAAGATGTTTAAGAGTTTTAAAATAAGTAATTAATATCATCAAACTAGCCAGAAATTTAATCTTCAAAATGTCAAAAAAATCATTGGAATCAATTAATAAACAGCGTCATTCAGAATCATCAAATCAACCAGTTGGGCATATCAGAACCATTCTCTTGCACCTTGTTTTATTCATTTATAAAACAGTAATACTTTAGTTGTAAAGTTATAGCAAAAAAATCAGTTAAAGAACAATTGCTAAGGAACTGGAGGAGGTGGCTTGTGCTGTCTTGATTCTGGATGCTTTCTACTGTGGAAAAACAAGATAGGTCACAATTCTATGTGGAAAGAGTATACCTGATAATTGTGTAGTGCTTGATATTAGAAGTGGTTTAAAAAATGAATTGCTCTGCAGCTTCAATTGTGAGATGAGTCTATAATCTAGAGGTAGATGAGACTGCGGTGCTTTGGTCACTCAATGAGCCAAGGGACACACTGGGTGGAAACAGTATGTCCAGATTCTAGGCCCAGCCTCGAAATCCACGAGTTAATTCTATGACGTTGAACAGATCTCTCAGAAGTCCCTGACCCAGGGCCTCTGGAATATGAAGCTAATGATTTAAAGTTCTCTCTAATTAACTGGTGCTTTACAAATTACTGTACAAATTCAAGATATCATTACTGTTCATGGATCACTACGTGATGCGTTTGATTTTGTTATTTACTACTACGTACTGGCAAATCCCCACCTCCCCCAAATAAAACATTTCCTCTTTATCTCCACTAGGAAATCAAGCGGCTCTAGGCCGTTATCATGAATGTAAATTTGCCAGTGTTGGGTCTTATTTCATTCCAGCAACAAAAATGGATGTTATCTCTTATCTGCTAGTTATCCACAGAAGCCTATTTCTCACCAATCAAAAAGCCGAAAGACCTAACATAACTCTGACTTCAGAAATCCTGTGATGGAATCTCTATTCTTCCTCAGAATGAAGAAGCACTACTCTTGGAACACAAACAGCCTCTGTAGGTCCATGGATACAGTGTTTGACAGGCCTGTCAGAAACATTTTGCTAACATTTAACCTAAAAAAAAATACTCACTGTGATGTCTCGAACCTTTAACTTGGATCCTTCTTACAGTGGCTCCTGTTTACTGGAGACCCTTACTCTGCCCCCACCTCCCCAGCAATGTCTCAGTATGTTCATTCTGCTCTTGTGACTACAGTCTTTTTGGCTGTCCCTAAAAGGTAATTTTTTCCCCACTCAGATCCTTTTACTGTGAACCTATGCATTTCTCCAAAGTTTCCTAATAGTCTGCAATTTATGTTACTCAAACTGATGGCTGAAAAATCAATCAACTGATTTAAAATCCTACATGTCCCTTTATTTTCTAGCATACATTGGCCATATATACATTTAACTTTATGGCATTTGTTTTTAGGAACTGCTTTCGTGAAGTGACACAAGTTTCAGTCTTTTCAATCAGCAAAGCCATTAGTTTCAAATGTGTATTTGGTGGAGAATATATTTATATGTATATAAACACATTCTAGACCAGGACACAATGAAATATAAAGCAGCTGAAGGGAAATGGTATTCCCAGTGACATCTCATATCCTGGTGCTTGTTTCTTTAAACAAACAAACAAACAAACAAAACTAGGCAACATTTAGACCAATATATACAAATAATGTATTCTCTTTCTTCTTTTAGATCCTACTTTAGCTTGCTTTATTTTCTTTCTAATACTACTACTTGGTTTATATAACTATCTCACTCTACAAAATTTAGAAATAAAATTTTGAATTAGTACTGGTAAGTAGCACACTGATATTTTGTATGGGACAAGAGGAGAGTGAGGAAGTTGGAATTATCTTAGGCCACAGCGTGAGTTTCACAATTAAACCCTGTAGTATCAGCAGGTCAAAAATTTGCTTGTATCAGAGATGACTAATGACATCAGAATATGGTTCTTTACTTTCTTCTGAATGTAAAAAGATACCAAAACATACTGTCTGTTCCATTTCCTCATTTCTGGGCAGCTGTTTTCTCAGACTCTGCTATCTACTGCAGAAAATGGATCTGGCCATCCAGCTGTCACTTAGTTTTATTCTCACACTTGATGAAAGCATTTCCCCAGGCTCAGTGTCTGTTCAGTAATTTAAAGGAATATAATTTTTGATTGTTTTCTTTTTCAAGGGCTCTTGGGATAAAAGATTTTTTCAGAAAAGACACAGAATTTTTGAGTCAGAAAAACCTGAACTGAAATCTCATATTCATCATTGATTACCAGTATAATGTCTCATTTTTGTGTAAAATGAAGACATTATAACTGAGCTCACAGAGATTTTCAAAAGATTAGTTTTGAGGAATGTGCCTGGTATAGAATGTGGCATATAACAGGTGTTCGATATTGTTTGTTTATTACTATCTACGGAAGACAAATTAAGATGATCAACGGTCTTCACAAATTCATGTCGATTCTCCTAAGAAACTTAGAATGGCTCTTTACCTATTTATTTGGAAAGAAAAAAAAACTCTTAAAAGTAGGATGATCCATATTAGAGCAAATATTTAAGCTCAACCTGGGGAACAGGCACCAAGTCCTCCTTAAATCTGTGCAGAGCCCAGGACAAAGTTTTCTACATAGTTGTTTCTCAGAGAATAAACTCAGGAAAGTTTTTATAAAGTAAGTTAATCAACAGCATTCATTTTTACTATATTTGAAAAACATTTCTATGGTTCTCACATAAAAGACTTCATTTTCACATACTTCAGAATATTATGTTGGTGGAGATCATGTTTCTTAGGCTTGTGTGTGTGTGTGTTTTATTTTGTTTGAAAAGTTCTGCTTGTGTCCTTCGAATAACAAGGATCTAAAAATAGGACTCAACAGAAAATTGTGGGGGATTTCTGAATTTACGTCATAAGGCATCCATTGTCTTCCATTACCTAGTAAATGTTTAATGTCAGGATCTTTGGGAGAAAAAACAATGTGTGCATATATACATATTCATAAGTTTATTATAAAATTTGTGATTTAAGGAATGTTTAGTAAACAATTGACAATTGATAATAAAACATGTAATACTGTTTTAAAATTCCATACACCTGTAACTTGTTTCACTTGCTATTTCTTGCAAAATTCAGTATCAGTTTTTGTAATTCGATTACCAACAACAGTGTCACAAAATCAGACAACAAACAAATGCTTGGTGACTATTCATTTCAGCAAAGAAACAGCTCATGTCATTAACAAATAAGTGCAGTTTCAACATGAACATTGGTTGATATTTTTCTTTACATCAGTAAGTAAAACCAAAGTGAAACAGTGAAGTCAGAACTTTACTCATTCATCAATAATGTGAGTGACTTCTTTGCTAAACTGGATGATAGTTTTTGAATACCCAAGGAATATTTCCTTAAATGTTTTATGCTATTTATAATGTAAAGGCTGCAGATATAACACTTTATTAAGTTTAACCTGCATTATTAAAATGTCCTCAATAATTTTTTAAAGTCTAGACAATCATCAAAACAATGTGTCAAGTCCTATTCGTAGCATTTGCCAATTTCTGTGGTGTAAATGCTCCTACCATGGTCAATTTCAGCTGCTAATGTGTCATCACTAGACACAGAGCTGGAAAGAAATGGGAGGTGGCACACCATTATGTAGTATTTCTCCACATAGATACAATAAACATAAATACCATCAAGAGCATATATAATAGTAAAGTCCAGAAGAATAACTTGGAAATGATGAGTTTTACACATTGACTGTTTTCAAACATAATTTATTTAATTATACATGTATATATGTTAATTTTCAGTAATGGCTGTGTTTAACAACCAGCTCCCAAACTTCCTAAAAATGTAACAGTTGGCTCCAACCTGCCTCCAGCACACAAACAAAATCTCCCTTAAAAACAATGGCCAGTTTGGGTATATTAAACTGGCCTATGGGTGTATTAAAGCCAGTCTGGCTTTATTAACTGAATTGAGTGAGTGTTCAGTAATTACCAGGGCTTCTACTACAAAGATTGGGCTCATTTTGTTCTTAAGTGGTCTTTTAGAGAACAGGAAAAAATAAAATTGTCCCTGTGGTCTCCATACCCCGCTCTGTGTATTCACTGCAGTCCACAGTGCTGGTCAGTCCCCTTTGATACACTTGGTCCTTGGCTAGAGGCTGCTGTGAGCTTGCTGTGGCTACTAAGAGGGAAAGTTAATGACACTTGTCTGGTTTCTACCTGAACCAGGTTCAAGATTTGGGTCTGGTTAAATTCTGCTCTCTGGCATTCAGCTATGCCGTGACCTAGGAACAGATTCTACCTTGCTTGAAAACACCCTGAAAAGGAGTCCAGGGGAGAAGTAAAACTAAAAACAAGCTTCTTGGAATAGTAGCATGCCATTTAGTCCTGTAAGATGCAGTATTTTCATAACAAAATCTTCATGTACAAATTTAGAGTGCGTTAAGGCCCTCCTAGAGAATGCAGAGAAGCTGATCATTAGTGGCGTTTCTCTCTAATGGAGAGGTAGTTATGACTGAAATAATCCAAGGAGACCTCAATTTGAACAAATCGTTTTCACTGACTACAGAGTAAACATGACCTAATTTGCTTACAGCAGTTAGAAAAGCAATGCAAATTACATATACAAGATAATCTAAAATAATGAAGTCATTATAAGTATTAAAATATTACCCTATCCTATAAAGATTTTAAAACCACAAAATATTCAGATGATTGAGATGAAAGGTTTCCTTCCACTTTTGATTTTATTATTCACTTAAATTCCCTGCATAGTTGTCTCAGTGTCTAACTTGAGTAGTAGAAAAACCCCAGGTGTCAGGAAACTACTTAGGTGGCAAAAGTGCTGGCAGGTAAAATGTGATCCAGTAGTTTGGAACTAAAAATATCAGCTTTCCTAAGATGCAGTGGGATATCTGTAAATTAAAATGAAAACTATTCAGAGTTAAAAGAGCTTCAATTCTCTTCATAAAAATAACACGACCTGGGAAATAATCACTTTCTTCCTCAGAATATAAGATCCTAAAGGGTACAGACCATGGTAAAATGTCTAGAATGCAGAGCAGTCTAGAGTGAGTTAGGCTTTTCCTTAACCGACATTCAGAAAGCTGGCCAGAATGTTTCCAGTTCCTTTCCCAGGCCAGAATTCTTCTCATCCAGAGATAAACTTGATTCAAACCCTCATCCCCCTCTACTCCAGCCTTCTGCAATTCAGAAAACATCCTGCAATTATCATATCACAAGGCAGATTTTTCCAAAGTGTGCGTCCTGTGACAGATAGTAAGTAAGAAAGCCAGTGAAGTAATGGAGTGAATACTGAATCAGGGAGAAGGAGGATCGGAAGTCATTATGGGGGAAAAAAGTTAAATGTAGGTACTATAGAGAATAAATAAACATTGGAAAGAACTTGCTCCCAAATGTGTCATAAACTACAAGCTACGAAGTATAAGGATATTTGGTAACATTCGGATGTTCAACTAAACTTTTCAGTTTTCATCTGTTCAGAAACACGAGTTATAAACCGACGAGAAGGTAAAATAGGATGAACACAGCCAGTGCCACTTGCCAGGCATCATTGGAAACTGACTCCATTGTCTTATAACACTAGAATCTCCCTGAGCCCCAGTTTCCTCATCTTTAAAATGGGAAATGGGAATAATCGTAACATGATTTGGCAGGGAGGCTAGGAGGATTAAGGATAATGTGAATCAAGTGCTGGACATAGCAGAGTTCATTGTATAGTGGCTACCACCAAGATTTTAGTAGATATAAAGGATATTTAAGCCCTTAAGGGCTGTTGAAAATGTACTATAACCATATATATGAAACATGTGAATATCAGATAACACCGATATTTTAAAATGCATGATATTTTCTTCATGGGGAAAAAAAACGATGCCCCGTTAGCACCTTTCCAGGACTGGGTAATGGGGCCCCGCAGGGAACACAAGCCACTGCAGATTTCCATTGAGGCTGGGAAGCTCCACCTTTCAAGTTGCAAAAGTCATTGAAAGATCTGAACCCTGAGTTTATGATTTACAATATGTTATACTGAACAGATGATAACAAAAAGCATTAATCAAAAATCAAAACCTGAAAAAAGAAATGAATAAAGTGCTGCTCTACCAAAGGGAATGATTTTCTCTCCTCTTTGACTAGCTGTCAAACTTTTTCCCATCCGACTTACAGCATGTGGATATTTTAAAATGTACTGAGGTAGGGATTTGGGGACCGTTAAATAGCATCACGAAACCTTGGCTAGACAGAAGCCTGGTGTCCTGTTTGTTATTTAGCTGGAGGCCGAAACTCATATTAAAATACCTACACTTAGCCCAGAAGTCATGTCAAAATTAAAATGAAGAATTGGCATCAGTGGCTGGCGGAAATAGGAGGGCACTGTGCTATCCCTTCCGATGGATGAATCATTTAACTTTGTTTTTTTTTTTTTTTGTTTTTTTTTTGAGATAGAGTTTTGCTCTTGTCACCCAGGCTGGTGGTGCAATGGTGCGATCTCAACCTCCACATTCTGGGTTCAAGTGATTTCTCTTGCCTCAGCCTCTCAAGTAGTTGGGATTACAACAGGGGCGTGCCACCATGCCCGGCTAATTTTTGTAATTTTAGTAGAGACAGGGTTTTACCACTTTGGCCGGTGTGGTCTCAAACTCCTGACCTCAGGTGATCTGCCCGCCTTGGCCTCCCAAAGTGCTGGGATTAGAGGCGAGAGCCACAGCGCCGGGCCTTTCTTATTGCTTTAGGAGAAATAATAAGCACTGCTTTTCACCCACCCTCCCTTAACCTAACATTCCTTTTGACTTTTAAATCACTGCTCTGCACACTTGCTCACTCTGTGCTATCCCTAACTACTCCTTTTTGTCCTTTTGCCTGAGCCCCAGTATTCAGATGGAACATAAGAAAATACATGGTAAGTAAGTAGAATTACCTCTATCAGGATGCCTAATGTTCCACCTATTCCCAAATTACTTCACAGAGATTTCCATTTAAAATAAGAAACTTTTTCCTTAATTTTTTCAGAAACTTAAAAATAATGTCGTTAATATGATTGCAAGTTCTCTAGTTTGTACTGTCAGTTTCTTTTCATCAAAAAACAGTCTTATGCAACAGGGTGACTATTGTCAATAATAATTTAAGTGTATATTAAAAAATAACTAAGAGTATAACTGAATTGTTTGCAACAAAAAGGATAAATGCTTGAGGTGATGAATACCTCATTTACTCCGATGTGATTATTAAGCATTGTATGCCTGCATCAAAATCTCTCACACACACCACAAATATGTACATGTACATACCCACAAAAATAAAAATTAAAAAAAAATAGTGTTCGTCACTTCTAATAATTAATTCTAATTTCACTTCTCCACTATTGCAGGAATCAGGTTTCAACTAATTTTTGTATTCTTTTTAGAAGCAAGTAGGATACAACAACAGTGACTGGAGTTACCCCATTCAGTCTGGCATTGATAACACAGTCAGGGATATACCATCACAGCAGCCACATGAAGTCAAATTATTGTGTTAAGTGTTTATTCCCACAGACTCATTCATCTCAACTACCAGATACTTTCAGTAATTAAATGCCAGCATGTAAGAAAGATCTCAAAATCAGATTCTTCATGCAGTGTTCTTCCAATGTTTAATCAATTAAGAAAACACAGACCTCCCCGCAGGCTGTGAAGCTACTGTAGATCAGATCAGTTTATAGAATCATCTTATGTTCAACAAAGGCTTTGCCATTGGCCATTGACTTATGAGTAGCAGCAAAGGTCAGAAGATCTGCTTCTAGAAATGGCCATGCTGCACACGCACACAAATGTGCATTTATAAAAAGAACAGGCAGAAGAGGAGGAAGAAGGAAAAAGCAGAGAGAGAGAGAGAGAAAGAGAGAGAAAGCACCACACTCCCCCCACAACAGCAGCTTTGTGATCCCTCTGGTAATGTTACCCGGTTTTGTTTATCATGAAAAGATCCCATTAATGCCTCAGCCCCATCAAACAGCAGACCAAGTCCATGAATGGCACCTATCAGAGCCCAGGGCAAATCCAATGATTAGAGGGAATTCGCCAAAGGGCCTTTGTAGCTGAGAAAAATGCCTACTCCAGAGAGGAATGCAGAAAATTCCTGGGAGCACAGGCCCTTCTTTGTTGGCAGTTGGGCGGTATTCTGGAGCAAATAAAGGGACAAAAATGGGATCTCAGATGCAATGAACATTTGAAGAAAATGGTTTTCAAAGACCTCCTTGAAACATTCCTTTTCAAAAACCCCCAAAACCATTACTCTGATAAGGATGAACTACAGAACTTCTACTCAAACCACCATTTTATAGTATTGCATAACCTTGGAGATTCTCAACAGGAATATAGTTTTATTTAGTTCTCCTTTGTCCTGCTGAGTTTCCTGGTTAAACAGTAAGCCAAAGTTAAAACTTTACAGATAAGAAAACACACACATGCACACGCACTCCTCACTTACTCTCTTCAACTTTACTGACAGAATAAACTGAGATTTAGCATAACACAGAAGCATTAGGCAAGGAAATCAGAAAGCATATACTACTGAATCGAGTGTACTAGCCGTCCTTAGAGCGGAACAAAGCATAAAGAATAAGCTGAGCTATCACCATTATCCAAATATGCATACAACCAGCTAAAAAGAAGTCTGCTAGGCAGACTAAGTAGGATAAAGAAGGTAAGTTAAGGCACAGGGACCCTAGACATCAGTAAGCTTTGCTTTCATCTACTTCTGTGCACAAGGAGGTATTTGTGTGCTGAAATCCCCTAACTAACATATGGCAAATATAACATGCCTATATTGTTTTTATTATACAAGAGCCGGGGTCTACCAGAGCATGCAAAAGGAATGCCAGGTCTACTATACCTCTTTAAGTATGTTTCCCAGAGAAACAAAATCTTTCAGTTTTCTCTGGTAGGAAAAAGCTGCCACAATAGAGAATGAATCAGAACCTTTAGGTACAATGGCTTTTAAAAACCTAAAGCCTTAGGTAATCATAAGGAAGGCATTTCGATACATCTGAGTTTCTCATTTTTCTCAAAAGGGTTTTTTTCCCCTTCTTAAGGCCCAAACAATTTTAATGACTTTTCTGCACAATGTGCCCCTAAGTGTAATACCTTTCCTCATAAATCTTGTTATAGACTTGCTTTATGTTCCATTTTAATGTTTGCTGGGTTGAGGGAGGAGCGAAGCAATAATCATGTAATTCTAGTTGAAGGTTTTCCTCCCCTTTCTCCTAGTCTGAAATCTAATAAAATATTATTTATTTGCATCTTTGGAGAGCTATTCACTAACATTTTTCAAAACTGTAGTAAAGTGGTTGCAAAGGTGGTGTCTTTATTGCTTTGCAAATGTTGTTCATTTTACAATTTGTTTTAAATGCCATTTTACTGGTACCGGTGGATTTACATTATAAAGCTGTATTAGGATGCTATTTGGGGTATACACAACAAATGCAAACCTTTGGACCGTGCTTCTCCTCACTCACTTCTTATTTGCCCATGTAATCATATAAAACACTTCTCCCAGACTTCCCTTCCAAATAATTGAGCATACATAATTGTGGGGTTATTGCATCACTGTTTATGGCCAACTTTGCCCTTTCTAAGAGTTACTCCAATAAGTCTCTACCTTGGGGTGTACTTCCATAAAGTTTATACATCTGTGCACCAAAAGGGAGAGGTCAACTTTACTTTTGCACCATTAAATGTACAGTTTTGCAAACACTAATGAATGCAATACTTTCTCAAATACACGATGGCTTGAAAAACAATTGCCATACTTTCTTGATGCATTTTGCAAATTTCCTCCTATGTCTGGACTGGAAAAGCTTTATTATTACAGTTCTTATGAATAAAATGCTTAGATTTGCCAATGTAAAAATGATCCATTTGAAAGAAATGTCCAGAGCAGAAATAAATTTAAGCACAAAACAAAATAAATGCTCTGAATGACCCTGATTCAGGATTCCCTATAAATGGAGTGTACTTCTCCACCACTATAGAGTTCTCTGAAATCCTGCCAGATGCATAAATCCTTGAAACATCTTCTAAAAGATAAGAATGAGCTTGGAAAATAGATCATCAAAGAAATATGCAGTGCCTATAAAATAAACCACACACATACACACACAATTTTCATTTACTAGATCCTCTTTCACAAATCTAGCAGATGGTAGAGTTTCAAAACTAAGTTTTTCAAATTGCAATCTGATTTTCTATTTAAAACAGAATCCTTAACATGTTAGAAAAAAAATGCGGTGGATATCATACAAACACCAGAGGCACACAACCAGGCTCACGATAAGTTGGCCAACGGAAGAAATGTATATAATTTAATCAGAACTGTGCACTCAAAAGCATTATACCAATTGTTAGCTAGACAAGTTTTTACTCCCCTCTATGTATCATTTCTTTATAGTACTACAATCTACAAAAAAAAAAATTGAATTAAAAAATATCATCACAAACACTCTTCTTCAGCCAGTGACATTTTCAAGTGCTCTGAGCCATACCAAACAGGAGAAGGAACAGCTACCCACGTGAAGGCTCTACTCTAAATACAATGGGAAAGTGAAACATCAGTTTTGCCTTTTCTCCTCTTAGAGGATTCAAACTATCCTAATATCCTTCAGTTCCATCCTTATCTCCCAAAATTAGACGAATTAAACTTTGCAACTTAGTTGCTTAACTCTTAGAATAAAGCTCATTTTGACCTCTTTACCAGTAGCGATTCACCCCCTGAAATGCAGGACAGCTCTAAACCTTGAAGGTGGCAGTCGAACACAAGAGGGTTCTCATCAGCCGCTACCTCTGAAACCCTACAATGTTCGCCAAGGATGAAAAATCTCCAACAAGGAGGTGGTTTCAAAACCCAGTCCTGGTCTGCATCCATTTGTAGATACTAATAAAGAGGTAGATTCAATGCTACCTTAAAAAATTTTCACATTTGAAACTTGGACCCTCAGGAAGAAAAAGAAAACCATTTTGAAGAAACAGAAACTAAACAGATGAGGTGGTTTGTTCTTTTCGCATGTATCCATTTGGTCTTGTTGAATTCTGGAGTACCCTGTCATGGCAGATCTTGTCATTAAACTAAACGCCTTAGGTTTTAGCTGTGACCACACAGGGGTGAGGAGACAGTAGATGTTGCTATGAACAAAATGGGTCTTGCTGCAACCCTTAAAGGTCCTCCTGTACTAACAGCAATTAGAGAGTTGAGCTGTAATTTCACCCTCCTTCATGCAGGACCTTGTCTCCCCTTCCACAGGAAACGGGGGCTGAGTCAGTGGGGCATGACTATAATAGGAGCCTGTGACCGGGGTGCAGTGTAGCCATCAGTATAAATCTGTCATAGACACGCTCACAGAGGAAGAGGGACTTCCATACACTGCCGTCTTTACACTTTTTGATGCAGATACAGATTTATGACACACGGGAAGCAGAGAGTCTTTGAGCCAGAGGGGCTCTGTGAATCAAGGCCATTTTGTAGGTTTCCGCTGCTTGAAAGAGCTACACATTTCTAATTGTGCTTAAAGTCAGCCCCCTTCCAGCCCCAGGAGGCAGCACCATTTGGTTGAAATAAAACTGAGGACTTTTCTCAACAGCTGGCCAGCTCTAGTTTTAAGTTTTAACAACAGGATGAATGGATTGAGGACGGCTGAAGGCATCAGAAAGTGGTATGCCAGACTTTTAGGGACTCTTCCTGACGACCCAGTTCCCATGGATCAGATTTGCTCGGAGATGACAAACTCTACTTTGAAGGGTCCCTTTGCTTTCACCCAACACAGATGACTCTTTCACCAAGATACTTAAAAGCGATCCAACTGAGACCTTACAAAAATGTCTAACAAGTTTCAGGAAAGAAAAGAAAAGAAAAGAAAAAAAAAGAGTCTGCTAGGAGTAAATGAAAAACCTGCCCAGAGTTGGTGTTAATTAATTAAAAACACAATTTCAAAGCATCCCTAATAGAAGACTTCCTCCATGCAGCCAGTATCTGATTCAGGGAGTGACTCAAGCAATAAAATCACAGTTGGGACGACTCTCGTGGTGCTGGCAGGCCAAGTTCAATATTTTCCCTGTGAGGCATGCCTGTACTATAAAAAGAATGTGATGTTTGAAAATGAGTGTCTCTGCTCTGTGTGCTGGCATTAAAAGTCTCTCCTAGCCCTCCTGCCACATTTTGAGAGTACAGTATGAATCACAATCATGTGACGAGCACCTCCTTGCCAAATTCTTTCATGCTGCTACCACGGTATGTTCCCTCTTAGGTTTTTGCCAGCAGCCTCTGTCCTCCAGCCAAGACCATCAGAGTGAGCGTCGGCGCAGAGGCAGAGCATTCCGGTCCAGATTCACCAGCGAGAAGACAAGGCAGCGCATTATTGTACAAACTGTAATCTCTGAATTGACTAAGTGAGCAGGAAGGGACAAAAGTCAGCTAAGAGATGCAGCAAACAGGCTGCCAAGAGAGGATGAAACACATAGAAAGAGGGATTGACCTTTGGAGGGTAGCCTCTGTTGTGCTGGGCACGGGACTAGGCTCTTTAAACTCATGCTTTTATTTAATACTCCTGAGAAATGATCACTAGTACTATGAGTGAGGAAACTGAGACCCACAGTTATTAGATAAGTCACTTGCTGCAGCCACGCAGCACAGGGCAGCAGAGTTGGGGCTGGAACCCAAGCTAGTGTCCTGTCTCTTCTCTCTCTATTCTGCCACTTCTGATTCTGCAGCTCAAACTTGGAGAAGCCGGGAAAACTGCTCTTCTCCCATCTTGGGTATTTTAATATTTACGCAACTCTCTTAACTAGCACTGTGCATCATGTCACTTTCAACAATACATGTTGATGAACCATTTGTCAGCCAGATTAACAGCTGTAGGACCAATCTTACACAGCCATGACCACAGAACCCACCCCCAAGCCTAACTGTCTTCCCCAAATGCTGCCCCAGGGTCACAATGGGAACTGGGAGAGTGTGTGGAGGAAAATATTATTGTAGTTCAACACCATGAATCACTACTGATGGAACCACTCAAAGTTTATCCCCTACTTACATCTGCATTTCCTTTGTGTTCATTTATTGCTGTGGTTAACTACAGATTAATCGACTTGCCAGTTTTCTGGCTGAGCCTCCTGTAAGCCTAGCACTGTCTGGCCCCTAAGAAGCAGAAATGGATCATGAAACCAGAAAGCTCCCTGGAGTTACAATGCTTATTTATCCCAGTCTTCCTAAATGGCCTGGTAGGTACAAGGGTTTGGAATCAAAACAGGGTTAGAGCGGCTGAGTTTCTATACTTTACATTAAAAAGTCAACTGGTTCCAATCGATGGAAGAGGAGGTAAGGGAAGAAATGGAAGGCTCAATTCACATATAAGAATATATTGAAGAAGTGGGCTGGGAGCTATTGCTCACGTCTATAATCCCAGCACTTTGGGAGGCCGAGGCAGGCAGATCACTTGAGGTCAGGAGACCGAGATTAGCCTGGCCGACAAGGTGACACAGTGAAACCCTGTCTCTACAAAAAATACAAAAACAGCCGGGTATGGTGATGTGTGCCTGGGACCCCAGCTACTCAGGAGGCTAAGGCAGGAGAATTGCTGGAACCAGGAGGCGGAGGTTGCAGTGAGCCGAGACTGTGCCACTGCACTTCAGCCTGGGTGACAGAGTGAGACTCCATCTCAAAAAAAAAAAAAAAAAAAAAAAGAATATACTGAAGAAGCAGTAAAATAGTCCTCTCAATCTCAGCTTAACCCAAGAAGGACTTCCATTTCATGGATTTCAGATCTATCTGAAAGCTGGGTATGTGTTGGGGGGCGTTGTGAGGGAGAACAATGCTGATTTTCATGGCATATACAGCTTGCTTGAGTCAACTGTGTAATACAGCTTCCAAAACAACAAAACAAAAGATATATACCTTAGGCAACATTATAGAAATATATTAAATAGTATTCAGGATAATATTAGATGATGCTCTTGCTCTTCTTTACATTGATCAAATCACAAGAATATATTAATGAAAGATTAAGCACAATTTTTAATTTTTAAAAAACTAAAAGCTAAGACCTGTTAATTTATTCAGTCCATCATTCATCCAACAAGCATAAATTGTTGAGGAATATGTCTCAGGTGCTGTGGTAAGGGCTGGACATGCAAAGAGACATAAAACATGGTCTCTGTCCTGTTGAGTTGAGTATATGGGGATAACACAATGTTTTAAATAGTGGCCTATTTAAATGGCTATACTTAAATAGTGGGCTGAACTTGGTAACCACTAACTTTGTGGCATAATGATTTTCAGGACTTGGGCAACTCTCATTCTGCTTAGTGTTTTGCTGATAAAATTAGCCCAGAGGAATTTGTAAGGTTCTTTGCTATTTTGGTACTCTGTGAGTTGACAATGTTGTTGTTGTGTAGGACCATTTTTGTAGCAATTATAGAAGAAATACAAGTGGGTAAGAATTAGCAGGAAGACGGCCTGGATTGTCTTTTTTTTTTTTTTTTGAGACGGAGTCTCCCTCTGTCACCCAGGCTGGAGTGCAGTGGAGCGATCTTGGCTCACTGCAAGCTCCACCTCCCGGGTTCACGCCATTCTCCTGCCTCAGCCTCCCGTGTAGCTGGGACTACAGGCGCCTGCCACCAAGCCCGGCTAATTTTTTTTTTTTTTTTTTTTTTGTATTTTTAGTAGAGACGGAGTTTCACCGTGTTAACCAGGATGATCTCGATCTCCTGACCTCGTGATCCGCCCGTCTCGGCCTCCCAAAGTGCTGGGATTACAAGCATGAGCCGCCGCGCCCAGCCTGGATTGTCTTTACAGAATAAGACAGAACTTTTCAGACTGATTTCCATGTGAGTGGGGCTAGGATGTAGGGAGAAATAGGAAGCGGAACAGTACAATTCTGAAGCCAGCCTGCCCTGCCTGGCTCTTTCATTCATCAGCAGTTGAGTCCTGCAGCAGATGACTTTACCTTATTGTGCCTTGGTTTGTTAATCAGTGAAATAAGGATGATAACAGTGTCTACCTCACTGAGTTACTGTGAGAAAGAAATAAGATAGTCCTCACAACAGCCCTGATACGTACTTTCCCATGACATAAACCACTTTCAAACTAAGGTTTGTCAACAACTCCTCACCTACCTACCTCTTTAAAGTCAAAGCCCAATTCACTCACCATTCTGCCAAGCTGGAATATTCTATCTTATTCCTTGTTGGCCTTGTGTACTGTGTTTTCGGTGAGCATTCTTGGAATGGCAACTTTCTAGAATATTCACTTATTAAAAATCTGTGGGTATATATATATATAGGCATATTTACCTATTAGGTATGTATTTACTATATATTAACTAAAAGGGTCCTCTGTGCACATCTATATCTAAGCATTCCTGGTTCAGTGCTAAGGTCACTTTGTTGGAAAAGATAAGGAACAAATGGTAAATAACACTGGCAGCTCGTGGTATGCTGAAGTTTGATTTGTAGGAAAAAGCCTTTTTCTTTTCTGGGACTTGAGGAGAACAAATAGTGATCCTGTATTAATTCCAAAAATGAGTCTTACCAAAAGCCAAATGAAAGCAATCTTAAATATCTAGTTGAACATTGGACAAAGGTCATAAAATTTAGGAGATTAAAACGGGCACAACTAATATTTCTTTTAAGAAACATTTAATAGTTTGGATAATTTTTGTGGATAAGAGTAGGGTGATGATGAAATTCAACAGTATAATAAAACAAAGTATCAAGCATATATCCTTCCTCCTAGTGTGGGCACAGAAGGCAGCTGATTATTGGTGGAAAGTGCAGGCTCGAAGTTAGACGGGCTGAGCATGGTGCACCTCTAATGGGAGGGTGGTCCCTGGGTCCCTATGTCATCATTGTCATAAGAGTTAGCACACCATGGGCACTCTATTCCTATTGGATGAATGAGTCTATTAGTCAAAGATAGTTTTATTTGAAAGTTTCTTTTCTTTTATTTCTTTCTTTTCTTTTTTTTTTTTTGATACTGATTCTCACTCTGCCTCCCAGGCTGGAGTGCGGTGGCAATGTCTTGGCTAGTTGCCACCTCCACCTCCTGGTTTCAAGCAATTATCGTGCCTCAGCCTCCCGAGTAGCTGGGATTACAAGCGCACACCACCGTGTCCAGCTAACTTTTGTATTTTTAGTAGAGGCAGGGTTTCACCATGTTGGCCAGGCTGGTCTCAAACTCCTGACCTCAAGTGATCCACCTGCCTTGGCCTCCGAAAGTGCTGGGATTACAGGCGTGAGCCACCACGCCCAGTAGGTTTGAAGGTTTCTTTTTCAGAACATATTTGTGTCTCCCCAACTCATAAACTATATCCTATGTTCCCAAACCACCACAGAAAGAGGATTCATAATCTCGGAAACACCAATGGCTAGGATGTGTGTGTGTGTGTGTGTGTGTGTGTGTGTGTGTGTGTGTATGAGAGAGATGGAGAGGAAATTCTAATAGAAAACTTAATGGGGTCATCTAAAGACACATTAATGCCTTGGAGTGATGGCAAGGAAGGGGCAATTAGATTAACAAACTCAAATGTTGTTGTCATTGCTTTTTTTTTTTTTAAATTTACCTGTGGCAGGCTAATATTGGTTAGTAAGGTATCTTACTGTAAAGCTCCTAATGACGCAACTCCAAAGAATCCTTAATATTTAATTATTTTAATTATAGAAGGTAAGATTTAACTATTGTTCTTCAAGATTTTTAGGATTTTACAAATCCTAAGTGCAATTTTTTTTTTTTTTTTTTGAGATGGAGTGCAATGGCGTGATCTCGGCTCACTGCAACCTCTACCTCCTGGGTTCAAGTGATTTTCCTGCCTCAGCCTCCCGAGTTGCTGAGACTACAGACTCGCACCACCATGCCCGGCTAATTTTTGTATATTTTTAGTAGAGATGGAGTTTCACTATGTTGGCCAGGCTGGTCTCAAACTCCTGACCTCAAGTGATCCACTGGCCTCAGCCTCCCAAAGTACTGGGATTACAGGTACACGCCACCACACCAGGCTAATTTTTGTATTTTTGGTAGAGATGAGATTTTGCCATGTTGCCAGGCTGGTTTCGAACTCCTGACCTCAGGTGATCCACCCACCTCGGCCTCCTAAAGTGCTGGGATTACAGGTGTGAAGCACTGTGCCTGGCCTAAGTATAAAATATTTTTCTTAATCCTCTTCCATATGGTGACTCATTGGAATGCCAACTCGAAAAAGAATAGCCAAGGTAAGTTTTCATTGCCTTCATTGAACTAGCCTTAGGCCAAGTCATCAGACTCTTTCGTCTTTGAAATGCCTCACTAAAATATCATCCATTTTATGAGGAAGGGAGGTCAGCGTTTGTGTAATGAACTCTTTATAGAAAAGGCATCATTTAAATTGCCAAGTAGAGTTAGGTGATTGGCTTTCTACATTTTTGGGCCATGAAGAACAGGCATTTCTTTCTAAATTAGCTCAGTCATTAATCCCAAGAATTTCATAACCTGTAGTTCAAGTCTTGCTTACTTATTAAGGGAAACTGAGGAAAGCAATGAATGAAACAGAAAATGTGGAATTCTACAGACTGTGCCTTCAAAAAGCAAGAGTATGTTCAAGATAAGACAGAGTGAAAGTGACCGCTGTGGGTTGGGTCTTGGCTGGTGGGTTGAGAAGCTTTGTCTGGAAATTTCTCTGGAACTCAATGGTCTGGCCTGGTTTGATTCACACCTCCTTCCTCGAATACCTCTGTGTTGTCTTTTAGCTCACGTCCTTCTCAGTAATTCCCTGCAAGAATGATGAATCAAAAGAAAAGGAGGAAACAGGGACTAAGGGTGACAGGGAGTCCCTACTCTTAAGTGAAATGTGAGCTTGAAAGCAGTTTAAGAACAGTCCGGTCTAAATTCCATTCAGTCTCCTAACCTCTTAAATCTGTGTATCATTTAGTCAATGAACAGTTTTTAAGAATGGTGAAAATAAAGCAACATATAACATATATAATATATATGTAAACCAAGTTTTCAAAGTCTGATCTTTTTCTTGATTCAGTTTAACCTAGTAATTTTTTTGTAAGTGAAAGCAAGTTTATTAGGAAAGTAAAGGAATAAAAGAATGGCTACTCCATAGGCAGAGCAGCAGCTTAGGCTGCTGGACTAAGGATACTTAAAGTTATTTCTTGATTATATGCTAAACAAGAGGGTGGATTATTCATGTGTTTTCCAGGAAAGCAGTGGGCAATTCCCAGAACTGAGGGTTCCTCCCCATTTAACCGCGTAATTTGCCTCAAAACAAAACAAAATTTCATGGCATAGTTGATATCATCAGCTCAAATATCAAAATAATTTTGAAAATCTGACTCTCAAATTAAAGTCACTGGTCATAAAAATCTTTTCTTATCATTGTTGTTATTATTATTATTTGGACAAAAATTTGGGGAGAGGCAGCCTATCTTAAAATCACTTTGACAAAAGGCAAATGGCTTGAGATACGTGGCATGTGCTGTCAGGTGCATGAGCAATCCTGCTGCCACCAAGTCAACCATTTTCCAACATGCTATTTGTTCCCAGGAACTGCACACATTCCAGATGCTATCACCAGGGCTGCTAGTGCACAAGAAAATAAGCAAATGAGACACACATTGGCTCATGTGGCAAATCACCGGGTTTGCCAAATGGAAAAGAACAAAAACTTAGAGGGGAAACATTTTGTTTTTCATCTACAAGGATATTAATAAAACTCAAACCCAGCATTTTGTGGCTACATTTCCCAGGAAGATGAGTGTCTTCTGGCCAAAAGAACATAACAACAATCCTTTGTATCTGAGAAATATGTATCTCGTGATGTCATTTAAAAAACCCACTATTTATCATGATCAGGGCTGAAAACATGTTTCTCTAAGACTTGGGCACCAGAAAAAAAAAAGGAAGATAAATTCTACCTAAAATAATCAGTAATTCAGAGAAAATAAATTCAATGACTGTAATTTCATCCATTATATGTCACAGCTTAATATCAAAAGCTTCTCTAGATAAAGTTCTAAGGGATAAATAAGCAGTTAGAAATTACTTACTACAGAGCTAAAGAGAGGGTGAAGTAGAAGAATGAAAATTTCTTAGAAGACTTTCTATGCAAATTTAATTTGTATACATGAAAGGGAGATGAAGGAAGCAAATTATATTATAGAATATATCAATTAAAATAGAATCAATTGAAAGTCACAAGTGATTAGTACAATTAATTAACACATATAGCACTTACTATGTGCCAGCTGCAATTTGAAGCACTTTACATAATTAACTCATTTAACAGTCTCAACAGCCATTATAATATGATTATACCATTTTCATTCCCAATTTGCAGCTGAGGCAACTAAGGCCCAGATAGATTTAAGAAACTTGTCCAAGTTCATACAGGTAACGATTCTAGTACATATTAATCTGGATGAGTCTAATTCACAAAATTTCAATGATACTAATAAATACTGAGAATTTAGAAGCATAATTCCATTAGGATATGAAAAGTCTTCATAGAGAAATTTCACTCAGTAAATAATGCTGACTATTTGGAGTTTTTACCTTGAGGATACCAAATTACTCGCATAAATGTACAAGTTTCCTTAGAGTTAAAGACTAGTGCAAGTAAAGTTTAAATTTTGCCCTTGACAGCAAAAGTACATATACTCGTGCATTAATATTGATTAGTCATTATCAATTGGCCAAGCACAATTTGGTGAATGTGTTAACTTTTCCCAACAGCCATGAGCGTGCAAATACAGGCTGAGTGTCTGAAATGCTTGAGACCAGAACTGTTTTGCATTTCTGATTTTCTTCGGATTTTGGAATATTTGTCTTGCACTTACAGATTTCAACATCTCTAATCTGGAAATCTGAAATCCAAAATGTTCCTATGAGCAATTCATTCAAATATCATGTAACTGCTCAAAAAGTTTTGGATGTTGGAACATTTCAGATTTCAGGTTATCAAATTAGGGATATTCAATCTGTATATCAAAAATACGAGAGCTGGGCCTGGTGGCTCACACCTGTAATCCCAGCACTTTGGGAGGCCGAGGTGGCTGGATCACTTGAGGTCAGGAGTTCGAGATCAACCTGGCCAACATGGCAAAACCTCATCTCTACTAAAAACACAAAAATTAGCTGGGCGTGGCGGTGCGCGCTTGTAATCCCAGTTACCTGGGAGGCTGAGGCGAGAGAATTGCTTGAACCTGGGAGGTTGGAGGTTGCGGTGAGCTGAGATTGGGCTACCGAACTCCAGCCTGGGCAACAGAGTGAGACTATGTCTCTAACAAACAAACAAAACCACGAGATTCTTTTTCCCAGTTTTCAATTCTGTCCTGAACTCTCTATCTTAAACAATACATAGGTATGAGAATTACAACTGGTACATTGATTTTAATAGGGAAGAATTTATTTGGAAAGCAATAAGTTTGTTGTAAACTGTGCCTCTTTCTGGAAATATTTACAATTTTCAAAGAAGTGGCCTTAGCAAAACTGTAAGTACAGCCCTTGATTTGCAGGTGAACAAAACAGCAGTGCGCATAGACATTAACCTAAATTCAAGTTAGGATTAAGGTTAACATTAAGGGGTAAGCAGGACATAGCACAGTGATTAAGTGCATAGGAGCATTTATTAATTGAGTGATCTTGAACAAGTTATTTAACTTCTGTCTAAGTCTCACTTTCCTCATCACAAAAGGAAGAAATATTTCATAAAAGTTGTTGTGGAAACTGAGGTAATAGAGAGAGTACTTTGCACAATACCAGACACCCAGTAAGGGCTCAAGAAATGGTATTGCTGTTGTTATCCTTGTCTTTAACAAGTGAATCACAACCAGTTAGTGTCAGAACAGGATGCAAAGCACTTCTGGAGTATCTGTTATTAGTTTATAAACTGAGTTCCCTATCCTTTGCATCTATCTGGGTCTAAGGAGGCAAGATCACATAGCATTAACGTTTTCTTTTTTTTTTTTTTTTTTTTTTTGAGACGGAGTCTCGCTCTGTCCCCCAGGCTGGAGTGCAGTGGCCGGATCTCAGCTCACTGCAAGCTCCGCCTCCCGGGTTCACGCCATTCTCCCGCCTCGGCCTCCCGAGTAGCTGGGACTACAGGCGCCCGCCACCTCGCCCGGCTAGTTTTTTGTATTTTTTAGTAGAGACGGGGTTTCACCGTGTTAGCCAGGGTGGTCTCGATCTCCTGACCCCGTGATCCACCCGTCTCGGCCTCCCAAAGTGCTGGGATTACAGGCTTGAGCCACCGCGCCCGGCCAGCATTAACGTTTTCCACAAATGTGGTGTGATCCATCGCCTCTCTTCTTTCACCTCCTAGAGCAAGCCTTCAGCCTCTTAGGACGTGTTTTCCATCAGAATGTAACTTTGAAGTTGAATATTTTAAACTCTGTTGGGAAGGTTCAGACAACGAAGATAAACAAAGATTCGGGAAATCTAAACGGCGAAGATGCCACGGCTCACGTTACCTGCTTCCTCCTAGTTGGAGCTGAGCTCTTCCTGGAAGTGGTGCACAGTCTGCCATTTGATTAGACATTTCAACATCAAAGCTGAACAAAAACATATAATCAATCTGATCTTAATTCAAGTGTGCCTACCCCTCCTTGTGAAAAGTAGCCTTGCTTTAAAAAATATTTCCCTAGCAGATCAGGCATTTATGAACAACTCCCTATCTTTTCTGCTTCACTTCCATCTCAAGTTCTGGTTCACATAATTAGACAACACTTACTGAGGGCCCATTAAGTGGCCGGGCACTGTGCCACATGCTTTGTTTATACTTTCTCATGTAATTGTCACAACAATTCTTAGCGGTATCTTCTCATCCCCATTTTACAGATGAGATGGAGGCTGGGGAGAGTAAGCCACTTGTCCAGGGTTACATTGTTAAAAGCTGAGCAATTAAAACCAAACAGCAGTGGGGACAGGCCCTCAGAAGACATTTCTACTCCTGGCTTGGTCACTGCTCAGATATGTCACATGTCCTCTGGGCCTCAGTTTCCCGGCTTGAAGAGGATGCAGCCTCTCCAGAAGTTGCCTTCCACAGCCTGCGACAGCTTCCCAGGGCGGGCGGGCTGCTTTGTTTCCACACTCAGCTGCTCTGGCTGGGGCCTCCCTGGGCTCTGCCCTGTTTTGTTTTTGCTGCTGGACCTACTACAGACGCAACCCTGGCAGCGCAGCCCAGAGCACAGCCGAGGCTTCCTCTTTCTCTCAGTTCCTGGCTGCTTCAGTATGAACAGAAAAGGTGGGCAGGGGCCAACTGGCAGGAACCTCCGAAATAGCAGCACATGATCCTCCTACGAGCAGCAGAAAGGCCAGCCCGCAAGACCTCGCCGCCTGCCCAACTCTGTCATTGACTAAGGTTGCTTTTGTCAGTACAGCCGCCAGGGGTTTCCACGCTCATTCCCCTCCAGACAGGGTGGACAGCTTTGGTGATAGACAACTGGGAGGTAAAACTCCACAGAGCCATGCCAGCGACTGACCGCCTAGGGACAGGAGATGGAGACCTTCAGCTGCAAAGGCTACGGAGGAACCCCCGCAATTGGAATCTCTCCATGTCTTATGCAGCATGGAACATACTCCGGGACCTACCCGGGGCTCTCTCTGGCCACCTCTGAGTGCAAAGGAAAAGAGTGCAGTTCAAGGAAGGGAATGTGTCTGTCATCCCACCACATGCGCACAAGGCCAGTTCCAGGATCAGCAGGCTTCCTTCACCAGCACGGGCTCTTCATTAGCAACCACTGGGAGGGAATGTGTGCGGAGTCAGTGAGTGAAGCTCTCCTTCAGCAATTTCTCTCCTCCTCTCATACTTATCTCTCTCTCTCTCTCTCTCTCTCTCTCTCTCCCCCCCCCTCCCTCCCTCTCTCTCTCCCCCTCCCTCTCTCTCTTTTTCCCTTCCTCCCTCCCTCTTTCGCTCCCTCTGGGTCTAGGACAATACTCAGGCCAGGACAGTTCCAGTCATAACTGGATCTTTCCATTACTTGGTAGCACACAGGAGGATTTGTTGGAGTGGTTTTTTGTTTTGTTTTGTTCTGCTACTATTAAGCAAGATTGCTTCATAATCCTTTAAGGGGTTTTTAGCCAAGTCTTATTTACATATCCTGGCCAGCAAGCACGTGATTAACCCAAGGATGTTGGAGGGAAGGCAGATGCTACATCTGAAAAAATTTTGATTCTGTTTCATTCTGGAGACACAAACAGCCGAGCTGTCAAAAGGACAACAGTCTCTTGGGCCAACATGACACCAAACTCAAACTCTGGAGACCCTCAGAGACAAGGAGGAGGAGCGGCTGAGGTAGGGGCACGGATGCGAGGAGTTCTTGTCCCTCTCTCCTTCTCTTTCACTATCTCCACTCTGGGGGCAAAGGCTCAGGATAGCCAGAGGTACACATAATCTAATACATGGAAATGGTGGTAAACTGCCTGTCAATTCACTGCACCACCATAATATGTCTACAATGTGGTGCCTGTCTACAACTTACATACCACCCAGAAAACAAGCTGCACTGGCATTTCTGCATTGATAGAAAGGACATTTGAAATTTTTCCCTACAGGCATTATTTCAACCGATATTTACGAGTGGTTTTATGGGATAGAATCATGCCAGTCGTATCAAGGAACTTTTCATATCTTTCACCCCATGCTAAGGATAAATAGAGCCAGTTATGATTATTCTCATTTCTCGAAAGTTACCGAATGATCCACCAGAAAGTTAAATGGATCTTCACTTATCAGAGGAATCTTTTTGTTTTTTTAAGTAAAAGAAACCTAAACTCCAAGACCTAGACTCCTGGAATAAGAATCTCTCCACCAATGAAAATTCTTAAACATTAAATAAGCATTTACCAGGAGATATCAATGAGGTCTTAACTGTATATTGTCTGATTCTGAGGCAAAACATACAAATACAAACACTGAACTAGTACTTCTAATTCATCCTTCCATGCTGCCTGCTGTGTAACCTTAAGTCATTTATCTTCCCTAAGTATACATTTTGTTATCTTTAATATACAGGGACTGCGTTTGATGTCTCTAATTTCCCATATAGCTCAAAATGAAATATTTGTTTAATGAAAGAATCTATTAACATTGTCAACAGCAGTTTTTATTTTAATCTTTAAATACAAAGGGCAACACATGTTTCATGGCACAAAAATCCCTCATTGCCATAACCTCTGACAGAAATATTTTTGCAAAGTTTTCTTGCTCTTCTTGGGAAGAAACAATCATGCCATTAGGTTCTGTGAGTGAGGAGATGCCAGTGATACAGGATGAGGGATAGAGGTTTTATTTATTTACTTTGACCTGAAATGCTTTCATAGTGCTAGGATTTTCCCTGTGGAAAATGCTTTGCTTCTAATATTATCTCCAGCGATCAACAGTTAGTGTCAAAGGTTTGTGAATGGATTTCAGAATGTGCAAGTGGCACCTCCCATCGTTAGCTGTCTACATTTTTTTATAACCACTTGCATACTTTTGGTCAACCACTGTAAAATAAACAGTCCTTCCCAAATGTTTTTGTTTTCTTTGACAGCACAGCAATAATTCACTTGGAATGCTACAGAATAGAATAGTACTTTAATGCTGTTGTAAGGATGGCTTTTATGATTTCTATTCATCGAGTTGTTTTTAAGTTAAAAGATACCAGACTGAAAAGAACATAAAGCCCTGTGGAGATATGCTTAGATCTTTGCTCCCTGTTCCCACCCAAGGATATATACATAGAATATATGTATAAACACACATCCACACATGCATAAATATATGTGTACATATATGCTTAATATAGACATTTAAAACAACAGTCACCTAAAGTGTTTACTGTTTTTGTTTTTGTTCTTTTGTTTTAAATTTGAGAAGTATGGCATCTAGATTATGGTAGAGTTTTGTGTTCATGCAAATCAAGATGTAAAGTAATGTTTATTCCTACCTAGAAAAGTTTCATGAAAAAAATGTCATAACTCACTTTTGCTTACTTGGTAAATACTCTTGTTCTCTTTTTTCTGGTCATGGACATACTAAATATGAAGTTTAGAAGAAAAAAATCTTTATATATAGTTTGTTTCGAATTTGATATATTTTGGTTAAAAGCGCTTTATTGCCAGGCATGGTGTCTCACACCTGTAATCCCAGCACTCTGCGGGGACAAGGTGGGTGAATTGCTTGAGCCCTGGAATTCGAGACCAGCCTGGGCAACATGGTGAAGCCCTATCACTACCAAAAAAAAAAAAAATACAAAAAATTTGCTGGGTATGGTGGCACATGCCTGTAGTCCCAGCTACTTGGGAGGCTGAGAAGGGAGGATCATCAGAGCCTGGGAAGTCAAGGCTGCAGTGAGCCATGATCATGCCACTGCACTTCTGCCTGGGCGACAGAGCTAGACACTGTCTCAAAAATAAAAATAAAATTCTTTTTTTTTTCTTTCAGAGGGAATGGTTGATTACTGTCTCAGATGTACATACCACAATTAAGTTTATATCTATGTGTCAAAAATGGAAGGATGAAAATTGACTTGAGAAACTGCACAGTTTCTGTGCAACATTATATAGGATATCTTTACAAAGGACATTCGAAGTAAGAAATTGGAGCTTAGGCAGTATTATACTTTCTATCTTACCTATACTACTCTCTGAGAAACCCATTTCTAGCCCGTACAGCACAGCTTGCAAACTGTGATCCTCGACTAGTATGAATAAGTCTTATGTTGAGTTTAATTTCCGAGGCCGAGAGTTTATCAGCTGAACCATCTCACCTGCATTCCTTGCAAGTCATCAGAGCCTTAGATGCCTGGCTTGGCTTTGGGCTTCTCCAGCAGAGAGCAGTGAAACACTGTCAATAAACCTAATTCTGGAAACCAGAGTAGATTCCAAGTTGGGAAAAAAAGCAAAGGCAGAACTGGCAGGCTCATCAGAGTTATAAAGAAACTGAGGAAACTGGGCTTGTAGATTTTTAAAAACAGATATGTGTTAAAAGTTTGGTGTCAATATTATGGCAATACATATATTTAGATATTTAAATGTTATTCGAAATATCACTTCATACCAAGGTAGATGACCCAAAAGAAAAAGTGTGCACTTTCCAAAATTTGCTTCTTATTTTAATCCTGCAATTGCTATACTGTTACACGTTTATAAGCTTTACTATTACACATGTATTAGGTAATTTCCATTTGCATTCAGTGTTAGAACAATGTCAGCTCTTCAATCCCAATCTCTGGCTACCTAGCTTGGCAGTTCTTCAAGCATCCCTTGTTTACAGGGACCACTTGGAAAGTCAAGTACATTATAACAAGTTTATACATCCTCATTCTGTAAGAAACATTGTTGCAGAGAACCATTTTAAGGAGCTTAGAAACAGTTTTAGAAACAGTTTTCTATGGCTCAGGTTCAAAATGGGGTTCATAGGGGGGATGTGTGAATGGCGCTTCCAGGTAAAGTGATTTATTACATTACACATGAACTTGTTAACAGTATAACACAAAAGTGTGAACACTCCCCAGGACACCTCACCCTTGGCTGGGGTGCAAGTAGGTTCTTCTCCTTCCAATCAACAGTAGCATGATGACAGAGAATATTAGTGAATGCAGTATGTTCACAGTTGGCTGCTCTTAAACAAAACATATTTTCACAAAAGGAAATATGAGCATTTACAATCCCATGATATGGAACATAGGATCTGACCTGTTTACTTCTCTTGGATGAAAAATAGTTTAATGTATTAACTTTTTTTGAAGCAAAGACAAAAGGGAAGAGGTCTAAAAAAAAAAAAAAAAAAACAAAACAGGCAGGTCATCCATTGCTCCATTGACGTGGGAGATAATACCCTATGTATAACCAATGACTTGAAGAGTTCCCATTTTGAAACTTTTTTGCTCTCTTCAAAGCACTGGGCTCAAATGCCAGCCTCTGTGTGCAGGCTGCCAAAATACTAAGTGAAGCATGGGGCACTACACATTAAAGGAGAAAGGTCAGCATGGCACCATGCCCAAAATGCATGCTGTACAGCAGGATGAACTTTGGAGAGACCAACTTACATCAAGTCACCGTGTGTTTTACATTCTCCCAGTGGCCGGGGTCATTTTACCTCCCACTGGAATCTCCTCTCAGCCATTATGTATCCCAGCTCTCAAAGGAAAACCTCTCTCCTTGACCCCTCCTAAGGCCTCTCTCCACAGTACCATTCTAGCAAAAAGGAACAGCTCCAAGCCAGGAAACTACTTCCACAGGGCAAATAAAGCTTCCGCCAGCACTCCTAATGGCATTCCCTGCCGCTGCAGCAGCCAGCAGACACAGGGCTGCATTGCTTGGGAAAGTGCAGCCTGACGCTCCACGTCAACATTCCACCCCCTTAGCTTTTCCCAAGGTCTCAGTGAGAAAACCTTTCTTTTTTCTTTCTTCATTTTTTTTTTTTGTTCTTATCAGTTCAAACAAGAACAATGAATTCCTCAAGCCTAAGCAAGAATGTGACAAGGTGTCAACAAAGCCAACCAGGAAGGTGATGTATGGCCCATAAATCACTTCACAAACCAGGGCTGCAAAGCAAGCACCCAGCAACCCAGAGTGAGAGTCTTTTCTACTACTAAACCTTCACACCCCCACAGCCACCCTCCTCCAGCACCCTTGCTGACTGCTCACCTGTCACCCCTCCACTGACCAATTGGTCTACTCATGGGGTAATACAAGTTCTCTTCCTTCTGTGGCAAATACTGGGCATCTATGGTAGAGCACCATATAATATAATGTGCTTTAGGGACATGTGTTGCTATGGTTTCCAGAGGCTGTCTGGAAAGTTCTACTCAAAACCTTAATTTGAAAGGTTTATGAATGGTGAAAGTATTTGTTCTTAGGGTAAAAATTTGATTTAGAAAGTTTGGGCTTAAGTGGTGAAATGATTGTATGGTTTTCAAAACTCAGAGACCAGAAATTGCTTTGCCTGCTTTATAAATGATACAAAGAGAAATAGAAAGCAACCAAATTAGAATCTCTTTTTGGTGTTGTAGGATTTGGTTTTCCTGAAAGAAATATTGAATGTATAGTTGTGTACATATTAAGATTAGGAACAGAAAGAGTATTCACAATTGCCTTATGCAAAGTAACTTATTGGCTAATACAAAATTACCAAATATTTTCTTTCACCATTTTAATAGATGTGACTAATCATACTTTTCATGCCGTGGTTTCAGAGTGAGTATATGGTGTAAATTCCTAATGCAAAAACTCCTGAAAAGATTTAAATTCAAATGATTGGCTAATTTTCAGCAACTCAGTATCCATTCTGTGAGTTTCTATTTTATATATATATATATATTTTTTTTTAATGGGCCTTAAATACATATTTAACTAACAAGCTGGAACAGCTAAGTAAATCATTTATAAATACGCATTTATATAATGGAATTACCTGTACCTACTATATTCTTATATAACCAGTTTGGGAGAAAAAGCAGAAACTTCCAAAGAAGCAGTTTTGTTGAAAACTGAAGACATCAACAAAGAGAAAAACTCACCAATCCCCATGATAATGGCAACCAAGGTCAGCCTAGTTGAATACAGTTTCATTTCTTTCCTCCAACCACTTTAAAAAAAAAAATCAGATTCTAAAAATAGCTGAAGTAGCAGAGATGAGCTCATTCTCTACTAAATAACTTTGCCCATTCTCTAATGATAGTAAAAATAATTCAAAGAAAACAAGCAAATAAAAAAAGAAAAACATCCACCAAGTTGGTAGTTCAAACTCATAGATAGTTGACTGATGGTTTACGTAGGCCATCGGTATTAAAAAACCAGACAAGGCCGGGCACAGTGGCTCACGCCTATAATCCCAGCACCTTGGAGGCGAGTCAGGCAGATCACCTGAAGTCAGGAGGTCGAGGCCAGCCTGGCCAACTTGGTGAAACCCCGTCTCTGCTAAAAAATACAAAAAACTAGCCGGGCGAGGTGGCGGGCGTCTGTAGTCCCAGCTACTCGGGAGGCTGAGGCAGGAGAATGGCGTGAACCCGGGAGGCGGAGCTTGCAGTGAGCTGAGATCCGGCCACTGCACTCCAGCCTGGGCGACAGAGCGAGACTCCGTCTCACAAAAAAAAAAAAAACAAAAAAAAAACAAAAAAATAGCCAGGCATGGTGGCACATGCCCACAATCCCAACTACTCAGGAGGCTGAGGCAGGAGAATGGCTTGAACTCATAAGGTGGAGGTTGCAGTGAGCCGAGATCACACCACTGCACTCCAACCTGGGCAACAGAGAGTGACTTTGTCTCAAAACAAACAAACAGACAAAACTGAATATATGAAAATCTGAATAAAATATTTCTTTGCAACACAGTATAATCTTTGAAATAATAAACTAACAGTTGTTATAAACTGCAAGTTCCAGTGTATGTAAATAGATCAACTTAGAATAATATCATTTACTCACTCAGGAACACAGCTATTCAATTAAATAAAATACATCTGGTATTATTGCCAGCAAGATAAGCAAAGCAAGCAAGTACTAAGCCACTGTCAGTATATTTTCTCGTATGAGCATGAGGGAGTAAAAATTAATTTGGGACTACTTTGAGACAATTACTTGTATTAACTCTATTTAAATATAAGCATTTCTTTTTATTTTTACATCTGTGATTAAACAAAACAAGACAAAACCCATTATGGCCATAGCATCAAGCTACATGATAATTCTAAAAGAGTATTACTGGTGGGGGGAAACCTTTCTGGTTGAATAAAGGGAAATGAGAAGATAAAATAAGTACTGCAGGTGTGTGAGATCCCAATTTTCTTGCTCTGGAAAAATCTGTAGAAAGAGCTACATCTGTCTCAAAGTGTGACTCTCTTTTTCTGAGATGGAGCACCAAACTGGAAAAGGGAGACGAGCCCATTGGGGCAAATCTTTAAACTCTTCTACTATTTTTAAGCTTACTTGTGAAAATGTTTACCTGTATGTATGTATACAGAAAAACAAATGAGTTTGAACTATGATTATCCATTACTTTATTTTTTTTTTAAAGCTATCTTGCCAAGTCTTAAGGTGGTTCTGTGGGTAAATCGGGGTAGCGAGCTGCTTATTATAAAGCAGCTTGAAGAACAAGTACATAGAGGTCACCTGCACTCACTTCAACAAGGTTGGAGAGGCACCTGGAGTCACACTACACCTCCTTCTGAAAAAGATTCTAAACAATTTCTAAAGGGCACCACATCTTCAAATGGTTTGCTTCCTGCTGGAAACCTAGGCTTTGTTGTATGAGCGCAATTCGTTACCACTGAAAAGAAGATGATTAAAATTTCTTGAGTATTCACCTCACATCATTAAAGCCTTTTATATATATTTTCACTCAATGTGTCTCAGCAAGAGTGACAAAGTCTTCAACTAAGTAGTAGACTTTATATAGCTTTAAATGTTATACATTATATATACCTATTATTTATATAGCTTTATTATTTATATTATATATTTATTAATTTACATTTGAAGTTTACAAAACAAAAATAAGTTTTCTTTTCTTGTAGATGATAAATGAGATCTATGAAACTGTAAAGGATAAATTCTTACTCTTATTCCCAACAAGCTGGTGTCAACAAACACAGCCCAAAACCCAACTCTAGTTTAATGCATACAAGGAAGAAAGTGTAATTGAAAAATTAGTACAAATTTGCTTCTGTTTTACTGTCCACTCATTCAGCAAATATTTATCCAGTGTCTGCAAAGTGCTATAGTAGGCTATCGAGAGATTAAAAAAACAAAATCTCACTAACTGTGTGCCATTAGTTGGCATACCTCAAACCACCCTATATTGTTACCTACCTTTTTTGGTGTGTGATTTTTGAATTCTGTAAGGGCAGCGACCATATGTTAAACCTCCATGGGTGTCCTGCTCTTTTCAATCATCTAATAAATGGGTCTGCCATTATTTTTACTGTTGTGCAAGCACGGGCAAATACCACAAGCAAGACTTGAAAATAAATCCTCAGTTCCCTGTCTTTATTACTGGAGGTAAAACAATGATTTCGTGAGGATGAATATAATAAAATAAAACATAGAGTAATGTGATAATGGTCACATTTAAATATATGTATGCATCTACATATATACATGTATACATATAATAAAACACGTAGACATGCTTTATATATCTTACTTTCTACTAAGCTCTTTTCACATTTACATGGGAAATTAAAATATAATATATGTGATTCACTAATAGTGACATTGGACATCTCTCCTCTTTTCCTTCTTTCTTTTTTTCTAAAATAAATATTATCCTCCAATCCCACAAGTGCATTTGACTTCATGAGTGACTATTTATAGCCATCTACACTTAGCCCAGATTCAATACGAAAAAAATATTGAGAAAAGGAAATAAACCTTTTCTGCTGATGGCTTCCCTATTTGGTGCTCAAAGCACTATTTATTTCTAACACACCAGACAACAGAATCTAGAGGGCTCACAGTATAGGTGCAGACACATGGCTTGGACACATTCATTCCTTGGATATTTTTTATAAGACACACACTATGCTCTGCATTGAAAATACAAAGATAGATGAGACACAGTCTCATGCATGAAAAACATGTAAACAAATAATTATAGTAGACTTGGAAATGTCCTTTACCTCAGGTGTGTGCAAATTTCCATGAGGCAAAGAGGAAGGAAATAATTGCAGGAGGGGTTGGGGGGGCACCATATTTGAACTGGGTCTTGGGAGGTGTGTTGAGATCGGTCCAAATGGAAGTAAAGGTAAAGACTTCACCAATCAGAGCACAAGTGTGAAACACCTAATGTAAGTTTCAGAAAAACGGGTCTTTCTGTCCTAGGGAAGTGAAGATTTCAACTGGTGGGTGGTAGGAGGCAAGATTAGAAACTAGGCCCAATGCTATAATCAACATAAGAAGTTCAGACTTTATCCATTGGGTGAATGGTAGCCAGTGACAATTTTTGGCAGGAGAGTGATTGAGTGTCTGTTCTGAAGAAAACACTTCCAGCAATAATGGAGGCAAGCTGGACAAAGAAGAGTAGACACAGCAGGAAAACTAGTAGGAGGCTGGTGCAAATAGTTTAAGTGAGAGAAGATAAAGACTTGTACAAAGAATGTGGCAGTGGGGAAGTGGGAATGGAGGAAAAGAAAACTCAAAACATATAGCTCCAGGCACCTTTAGGAGTAATAAATAGCAGAACTTTGCAAATGTTGAAATAGGAGACTGACAAGTCAAGGATGACCGGGTATATGATGGCACTCAGATAAGCTACGAATACAGTCAGTCAATGCAGGCAGTGACTGAAACACAGATATCATGGAGCTAACTCAGAATAACACCATGGAATGAAAAATAGAAGACCTCAGATATAACCCTGGAGACGAGCGACGTGCAGAGGGCAGGTAGAGAGAGAAGAGCCTCCCAGGTGCAAAGAACTTCTTGACAAGAGAAGAAACACAGGACAGGTTTACCTTCAGGCATCCAAGGAGGGCAAGTCTGAAATAAGGAGGCGCTGCTGATGTGTCAGATATTTCAGAAGAGACATCAGGACGAGGACTGAGAAGTGTCTGCTGGATTTGGCAGTTAAGAGGTTACTGGCGACCTTATTTAGAGGACTTTGTGTAGGGGGACCCTAGGAAGGATGAAGGGGGCAGAAGCCAAGTCACACTAGGCTCCGGACTGGATTAAAGATCTGGAGAGGTGAGAATATGTTTCATTTGGCTGGCATCCTGTTGCCTCCTTACCACTTCAGACTGGCTTCAGTCTAACAAGGACAGGCTGTCACACCTTCTTTTGCTATGCCCACAGACCCCTAAACCCAAGAAAGTGATGATGCAGTGAAGCACAAAGCTACAGAGCACATAAAGCAATTGGTTATTTTCTGTGACATCATCATATCAAATAGGAAAATTAAATCTATTGTTGGTAATCAAAGGTTATTCTGCTATTCCCGAGCCTTTCTGAGGAAAACTAACAAAATAAGGTATGGGCAGAAGTCAAACTGGAAGTGATTTTTAAGAGGTCTTAAGAAGCTTGTGTGACATTGTTCTGTGTATCTGACAGCCTGAGTGTGAACTAAAATGGAATCTGCCTAGAAAAGGAATATAGTTCTCTCACCTAGAGGGAAAACCACACCTTCAGAATCCCCGTAGGAAGGGGATATAGTAATGGAGAAAACATATTCTGCCTCATTATTCTTTAGCCTTGAGAATGTAGATACAGGACATTCAAAATTCTCATGAGAAGGAAAACAAATAATACCTGGAGGCCAAGCTAAAGGTTTCTTGCTTCTACTAATGAACTTAAATTCATTTTCCATTCACACACAAAGGGAAGAAACCTATATAAATGGATTAAGAGGGCCAGAAAGACGCAATAGAGCAGGAGTCAGCAAACTTCTTCTCTTAAGGGTCAGATGGTAAATAATTCAGGCTTTGTTGGGCAGATGGTCTCTGTGGCAGGTACTCAATTCTGTCACTGTAGTAGGAAGGCAGGTGTAGACAACACGTGAACCAATAGGTGTGACTGTGCCCAGGAAAACTTTATTTGTTGATACTGAAATTTGAATCTTACATAATAAATATTATTATTCTTTGTTTCAACCATGTAAAAATGTATAAACCTGTATTATAAACACATATTTTAAAAGCTGACTTCTAAAGAAGAAAATTAGGGTAGCAAATAATTATGATGCATTGGTCATTAGACTATGGCTTCTGACTGAGCCTACGTTTTTTCCAAATCATGTCGGATTTGACCTGTCATTCTCTTGCTTAGAAATCTTTAATAGCTTCCCATTTCCTGCAACGTCCAATCTCTTTACGCATGTATGCACGGCCCTCGTGACCTGCTACCACTAAGCGTTTAGGTTCACTGTCCACATTCACTCCCTCACTCATGGTATGTCTCTAATGTACACTATCCAATCCAAACTAGCTGCCCTTACTAAATACACCCTACATTTCCCTGCCTCCATTGATTTACTCCTACTTTTCACATGACATGAAAGGCCCTGTCACAGGAAAGTCCTCTTCCAGCTGTTTTGTTTGTTTTGTTTTTAGATGGAGTCTCCCCCTGCCCAGGCTGGAGTGCAGTGGCACCATCTCGGCTCAATGAAACCTCCACCTCGTGGGTTCAAGCAATTTTCCTGCCTCAGCCTCCGAGTGGCTGGGATTACAGGAATGTGCCACCACACCCGGCTAATTTTTGTATTTTTAGCAGAGAAGGGCTTTTGCCATGGTGGCCAGGCTGGTCTCAAACTCCTGACCTAATGTGATCTGCCCACCTCCCAAAGTGCTGGGATTACAGGTGTGAGCCACCACGCCTGCCCCCAGCTGTTCTATTAGAATCCTATTCATTCTTTAGGGCTCAGCTGAAGTGTCATTCAACTCCTTTGTAAAGCCTTCCTTATTTTACCTAGTTGGAATAAAGGCTTCGCATATTGTTTTTTACTATTTACATTTCGGCAAAAATATTTCTGAAACCACTACCTTACATGGCTCTTGTAAGGATTAAATAATAAATCAAGACAACGTGCTCAGCGTAACACCTGACACATAGTCGAAGTTCAAAAATAAATAGAAGTTGTATGGATATGCATATCTACCCCTAGACTGTAAGGTCTTAAAGCTAAGGACCATATTATATTTACTTATACACACACCTGTAACAGTGACCTGTATATACATGTGTTGTGTTCAACAAATGTTTATTGAATATAGCTGGAATATTGTACACCACTTTTTTTTTTGTTTTTTGTTTTTTTCAAATCGTGACCAATACTTTAATCTTAAAGCTAAGTGTGAGAAGGGCTGAAAAACTGTTAAGATTTTTTATAACCTTTCTAACTGGGTTGGCCATATGGAGCAGAAAATCATGGACTTTGGAGTCTGACAGACCTGCGTTCAAAATTCAGTTTTATTACTTTCTAGCTCGTGTATCTGTGCAAGTTACTTTAATTTTCGGAGACTTGTTTTCTTCATTTATACAACTGTCAATAAAATGTGTTTTTAAAGGTGTATTTTGAGTTTCTAGAACAGTGCTGGGCTTGGTAGGCATTTAATAAGTACTGGCTAAGGATATTAAACAGGACTGTCTTTAAATGCCCCCATTCATATTACCTACATGGTGAAACATTGTCAAAATGGTGTACATCAGAAAAAAATGTGAATTGTATTTTTTGACCATTCTTTCTTAAATACATAAGGAGAGCTGTTGTCTCTAGCCCATTTTGTGGGAAAGAGTCAGTGCAATGGAGGGTGGTTCACTATGATCCCTCAGAACTGACTCCACTGACAGCACCCTCTTTGACTTTTCCCTGCTAACTTCAGCAGGTAGCAAGAGGGGAGTGTGGGCTATGGTGTCAGATTACTTGAGGCTCCATCAACCACCCAGATGGAATTTTAGGAGCTATGGTAATTCCTATCTGCTGGGTAGGGTTCCTGAAATACAACCATGGTGTTTCATTTCCTAGTTGTTGCTGTCATCTTTCTGAGTTGCTCTGTGATCCACCATATTCCTTCTCTAATCTTGCTTTGATTTACGAATGTACATGATGATGGTGATGGTAATATCCTATTTTAAATGATACATACTCGAACTAACTTGGCCCAGAGAACCCTACCAAAAAAAAAAAAAAAAAGAAAGAAAAGGGAATGAATGAGTCAGATCCTTAGAAGACAGTTCCTAGAATCATTCTAGCTAATCTTTTCATCAGCTGAGTGTTTTGCAAAGGGGTTTCTGCCTCATTGATCAAGAAAATGTAGTGGCTTACCAATGCCAACCTCTTAAAGCATTAAGTAGAGGAACTCAACGGTAACCTACTAGACTCACTTGTATGCAATGCATTGGCAGTTTGGGACAGCATTAATGTTTATAATGTGACCTTGTCTACATTTGGGGTTTGGCATAAATTATTACTTTACTTCTCAACTCGAAATTTGATGATTCCCTTATTTTGTCAAAAATAACCAATAAATACCACTAATCACCTAGTCGACAACTTATTAAAATTTATGCTAACAGTTCCTATAGATTCTAGTGAGAGTTTAAATGAAAGAGTTAGGTAGAAACAGGCAAGACTGATATCACCTGTATTTTTCTGCTATATCATGATTCCATAAGCCATCCCTAAAGACGCACTGAATTGGATAAGAACCATGGAGAAAATGGTGATTATGTACACAGTACCTATAAAAAGAAACTCTTGCTTCAAATTTCCTCCATATTCAACGTAGGTGGTGCTTTGGGCCCAAATAAGGTGACTCATTGCCTCAGTTCTCCCTTTCCTGTTTCACAAGCAGACACAGCAAAGCCTGGAGAGTAATCTGACTCCTCCCTGATCGTAGTGGACTACATCTGGGATGACATTTAGTTTTCCTTCTCTGTGGGCTCTGTAAAATCACCTACTGCTCAGAGAAGCTCTCTGACATGTTCTGAACTCTAAGAACAAATGAAAGCGGCATTTTGGAAAAAAAAAAAAAAAAATGAAGCCAGACCAAAGAAGTCAGAAACATGATACTCTAAGATCAGGCACTTATCTGCACTGCAAATGAAAAAAGTTTCAGACGCAAAGAATTAACAATTTAACCACTAGTTTTCCCCTGAGACGTTACTGTCACAAGAGATCCTTACATTTCCGGTGGCATTCAGCAGATTCTCCTCTTTAGGGAGGCCAACGGCAGAAAGTTACTGAATATTTGCTCCCTCTCAGATGCAGAAAGATTATTTTCTAAGCAATGTTGGAGAGAAAAAGAGCTCAAAAGGAAGGTGAACATCAGAAGAAAAAAGGGACAGATCTACAAGGTGCTTGTGACATGTTTCCACTTTGTGCTATGGGCAGTGGCAGAGCGGAAGATAAACCTTTAATCAACTTAGCAACATGGTGCCCATGTCCAGGTATTCAAGTGCTTAGTAAATACTGTTACAGAGTGCCCAACAAGGAACGTGGGTCTTCAGGGAATGTGTAAGAAAGAGAAGGCACGTTCTTACCCTCGAGATGCTTCTAGTCCTGTTCAGATGACAAGCTTTATGTATTAATACGTTAATTCAGATCTTTTCCTCACTTCCTTCAAAACTCCATCCAAAGTTCTTCTCCTGCAGGCAGCCTTACAGCTCTGACTAATAGCTCATGCCTCAACTCTGTGTCCCCACAAGACTCATATCCTCCACTTTTACACAACTTGAACTTGGCAGAAGTGTTCTTCAGTTGATTCATGTGTGCTCAGTCCAACTGATTTGTCAGTATCATGAGGATACGATTTTGGTCTTCTTGTTCCTTTATGTCTTTTCACAGTAATTAGTTCTGTAGCTTAAACATAATAAACACTCATTAAGGGAAAACTGGCCAGCCAATTCTGACTCCTCCTGCTCAGATAACACTCCAAGTGTGCTGGTTCCTGGCTCTCCCACTAACAGATTAAGTTCCTAGAAGTTCCCCTTCCTGAGAAGGCCTCTGGATTTTCATGCTGCCTTTGTATCCAAAAGCAAAGATGTTCTCAACAGAGCAAAAAGTTAGAAAAGAACTCAATGTCTCAGTGGGCTAGATTTCTGCTCATTACAAAAACAGGACAAGCGCTGTTTCTATGTGGCTTGTGCCATTAGCTACATTCAGGGATACCAGTTAACAAAAATGGCAGGCTCTCAATTTAGAGTGTCAATTTCTTTGTCATTATGTGAGCTAGTGATTTAACTCCTTGCTAAGTTATCTCATGCATCTCTTGCCACTTCTTTCCTCACACACTCTCCTCTTTCTTCTCTACTTTGTTCTTCTGCAGTGTTTAGAAACTAGAAAATCAGAACTGATTTCTGCCCCCTCACTCTCTCAATCTCTCTCTCTACTAGTGTCAAGATGGGAAGGCACATGTTCCCATCTTGATAGCAGCAGAAAGAAAAACGGCAGCAGAAGGAAAACAGCAGCAGAAAGAAAAACTAGACTCAGATGGGTTGAGAGGGCAATGGCAAGCAATCTTGGTACATGTCAGCTGCATCTCAGCTAAGTGCTAGTGATTTTTTTTTTAAGTTAGCACTGCTGAAAAGAAGAATGACTGTTCACATTAATAATTGCCTTCTTAAATTTGTAATGATGAGAAGCGGGCTAAGGTAGAAGAGGTAATGTTTATTTCACTTTGAAGCTTATAGGTAGTCACACGAGTATCACAAAAAGAACAGATACAATGAATCATCTTGCCTTTTACATGACTGTTAGGACACCTGCAACATCTCTCTTGAATGTTCCGCCTAGTCACACTCATAACCGAGGGGAAAAAGAAGACAAAGGTGAATGCTCAGTTAGCCCCTAACCCTCTCATTCTATCTGCTGTTAATGTTGCCCACAGGACTACCAGCTGCAAGGCTATCCATGACCTCCTCCGTCAAGTCCACCCAGACTCTCTGATCTAAAGCAGCCTTGCCCACTCCAATACTCTCCATTACATTAACTTGGTTCACTTTTCTTCTTCGCTCTTATCATGTCTTGAAATCATCATCTTTATTTTTTTAATAACTATGCCACCATTTGTAATCCCTCTCTAGAATGTAAGAGCCACAAGACTAGAGACCTTAGGCTTTTCCCCAGTGTCTCTCCAAATATCTAGCACAGTGCCTAGCATTAGCAGAGTGGGATAAATGTTTGCTGCGTGAGTGAACAGATGTTTCCTTAGGAGTCAATCTCAATTTCCATTTATCCTCAATGTTTGTAAATTTTCTCTCTAATATAGAGGTCTACCCTCCTTAGACACAAAGGAATTATAGTTATACACTTGCTATGATTCCCAGAGTTCACAAATTTTGATGCTTCATCATTTTAGCCAGTAACTATAGCTTGAATATTAGTGAAAAATAGATGGGGATACAGACTCTTAGAATGTGTGCCTTCCCATCTTGACACTGGAGAAAGGAGAAATGTTATTCTAGTGCATTCTGCTTCACATTCCAGTTCAAATTTCAAAACCTTAGAAAGCCTGAAGACTAACTTAGGTTTCAATTTAAATATAATTATTTTAGAACAACAGTTATAATATTTTTACTGTACATACATTCAATTATTACTAAGTACTTTCATTTCTATCTGTAAAAGTATAGTATAAAAAGTTCACCCTCATGAAATCAGACACAAATACAATTGACCCTGGAACAATGCAGGGGTTGGTGCACTGACTCCCTGTGAAGTCAGAAATCCAACAAAAATCCACGCAAAACTTTTGACTCCACAAAACTTAACTACTAATAGCCTACTGTTGACTGCAAGCCTTACTGATAACACAGTCGATTAACAAATATTTTGTATGTTATATTATTATATACTGCATTCTTACAAACTACATGTAAACTACAAAGAAGAAAATAAGAAGAGAAAATTTGTTCACTATTCATTAAGTGGAAATGGATCATCTTTATCTTCTTCATGTTGAGTAGGCTGAGGATGAGGAGGGGTTGGTCTTGCTGTTTCAGGGGTAACAGAGGCAGAAAAGGGAGAAGAGGTGGAAGAGGCAGGAGAGGCAGGAGCACTCGGTGTAAATTTTATTGAAAGAAATCTGCATATAAGTGGACCCGTCCAGCTCAAACCTGTATTGTTCAAGGGTCAAGTGTGCACTAATATGAAAAAGAGATGAAGTGAAAAAAATGGATCAAAATATTTCTAATCATAGTTAAATAATCTAAAAAATATAGGCCACTGACAATTTTATGCTTCTGTTCAACGGCACTGCACATACAATCCATAAGAAAAGCTACTATGTGTGTTAAATGGAAACACTATAAAATCACTTTAGTGAGTGTGTCCTAAGAGGATTATGTGAACATTACAATATTAATGTTAATGAATTTAAACCTTTTTTCCCTACTATGTTAAATATTTCCCTGTATTACAAAAACTGTGAGCATTCATAACAAAGCTGGTGTTCTCTGCCAAATGCAAGGTGAACGTGTGCTACCTACAAAATAGTCAACAGTGGAGTGAGTAACATAACAGGGGATTTCAAGGAGATGCAAGACAACACTATTATTTTCCTAATGCTCATAATTCTGTTTCTGGCTATGTAATTTTGTCTTTATAACACTACTCAATTAAATTTATGTTTGGGCCAAAAATTATCATCTTGGCTGCCATGTAGCACTCTTCAAATCTCTTAAAATCACTTGCTTAAGTTTGCTTTTGCTGAAAAGCACTTACCCACCTCTCTGGGGTGTTTTTTTATGAATTAGGAATCCTGGAGCCCTCAGAGTCTAAGCATGGTTGGCAGGTTGGAAGCAAATAAGCACGATGGAAATGGGCCCTACTTAGTTACTATGGATACCTCAGATATAAAGGATTCCTATTTGTAGTGCTCATCAACAACTACTAGCACAAAATCCCTCATGCTGCTTGGACCTAAATACGGTCATAAATGTTTACTGCACATACATAATATTCATGAAACCATTCTAAGATTGCAGAGCCATAGTGTGGGAAATGATATTTCTTTCCTTTGGTGGATTTTCATATCCCGTTTTCCATCTGGAGAAGTGAAGATATTGTTTTGCAATTAGCTTTACAGAACAGAGCATTTTTGTTGGACTACTAAAATCGCTTAGCCAAAGTTGGGCATAAATGCAATCCCTGCGCCAAGCCAAATTACCTGGAAACATCACACCCTTCGAAAGGTTTGAATATCTCATGCTTTGGGGTTAGGGTTGCAACTTCTGTAGTCTGAAGACAATGTTCCCTAGTCAGTCAGAGAGACTGAGCTGGGCACAGGATTTAGTATTCCTAACCTCCAAGATCCTGTCCATGGGAAAACCATTCAGGCCTTTTCTTGTAAATGAATTCCAAATTACAATTTAGTTTCTCATCATCTGGTCCATGCAAAGGATATTGTGACTTTTTTTCTTTGAAATCTAATGATCCCTGAAGACAAGGCAGTCAGTGTAAACACACCAGGGATACTGTACTCTTCTTTACAGATGTTCACCTCATACTGCAGAAAAGAAGGTGCAGCCAATTCTGGAACCAGGACTTGCACTTGTGCCCTGTTTTGGCTTAACAGCTTTAGTTTGAGGCCAAGGCAGTCAGTTTAAACACACCCGGGACATTGCACTCTTCTTTACAGATGTTCACCTTGTACTGCAGAAGGGAAGGTACAGCCAACTTCTGAAGCCAGGACTTGCACTTGTGCCCTATTTTGGCTTAACAGTTTTAGTAAACCAACAGAAATGCTCCATTCTGTAAGGCTAATTGCATAACAATTAACTTTTCCAGAGGGAAAATGGGGTGTCACTAGATATGAGTTAATGATCTGGCCCCAAAAGAATTCCAGTTTCATTCCCCAGCTCTCCTTAAGTGCTGATAGGGTCGTCAGGATTTAGGGTTCACTGCTGTTGTTGGCTATCCCAATGGTAAGCTCAGTCTAGTGAGCTAATAGATATGAAACAGCCATGTCAATTACCATGAACCGAGCATGGGTGGAGCAGAGCAAAGGAAGCATGCATAAGTTCTTGTGGACGGTGGGTCAGCTGGAGAAGGATGTAGTAAAGACCACTGTTCCACACATCGCTGTTGGCAGTTGACAACATATATTATTTCCTTTGTGTGCAGTGGTCCCCATATTCCCTTTCTTCTCCACTTTTTATATCACGTTTCATTTTTCACATTCTCTTGGGATCTTTATCCACAGCCATGGCTTCAGCTACTGCAACTCGTGGCTCCATCAAGCTCAGCTCCCTCTCCTAAATTTCACACATACTAAGTACATGAGTGTTTCATCTCTATCTTGAATTCTAAATCCACTCTTCCTCTTCTTGAGTTGCATGGTCATCCACCAAGTGACCCACGCTTCTAGTCCAGGTCTAACCCTTGACATTTAACACTCTTTTAATTTTTGGAGTATAAGAGATTTCTAACAACTGGCTTTCATTTTGTATACCCAAGCAGATTAATTGTTCTAAAGTAGTATTTTAAATGTACTTTCAAAAATATTTAGTTTTTCCTCAATTACTGTGTAATATAAACATGTAGAATTATAAGACATGTAGGCTTATTTGCAGAAAATTGATAATGCTATAATAAAAGCAAACTGTAGTAGTGGTAGTGGTACTGACTGTGGAACACAGACACAGAGAGAATCCCATTTTCTGTTGTTTGATGTTGTGTAGTGTGTGTGTGTGTGTGTGTGTGTGGTGCGTTTTGGTAAATTTGTTACAACATTTGAAAAAAGGTAAATATATCCAATGCTTATTATTTTGTTAACTCTCTTAAAAATCTGAAGTCATACTGTTCACTTAGAAACATGTTGCACAAAAATGGATTCTTTTTTCAAAAATATGTTGGTATATTAAATGTTAAAGTACATCTGTAAAGCCAGTTCATAGAGAAAAAAATTTAAGTATAATCTATATTTATTTAGTCAATTTACTCTTAAAATTTTATCAGTTTGTTTTCCATGGAACTATAAGGTACTTAAATTAAATATATATAGTATCTAGGTTGTTTTTACCAATTTAGGATAAATCAATATTACCTAAAACGAGATGAAACTACCAATCCAATGTTTTGAAAAAGAAAAGTAATTTATTTTCTGAGCTCAGTATTCCATAGTGATCCACATACATAAAACGATGATTAAACAATAAGAAATATTTTTATGTACAGGTTTTGTCACATGAAACTCTGTTTTATCTATCCAATACAATAGCATGTATTGTTTCTTTTAATTATCTTTTTTTTTTTTTTTTCTTTTGAGACCGAGTCTCGCTCTGTCACCAGGCTGGAGTGCAGTGGAATGATCTGGGCTCACTGCAACCTCCGCCTCCCGGGTTCAAACGATTCTCCTGCCTCAGCCTCCCAAGTAGCTGGGACCACAGGTGTGTGCCACCATGCCCAGCTCGTTTTTTGTATTTTTAGTAGAGACAGAGTTTCCCCATGTTGGCCAGGATGGTCTTGAACTCCAGACCTCATGATCCGCCCGCCTCGGCCTCCCAAAGTGCTGGGATTACAGGTGTAAGCCACCGTGCCTGGCCTAAATTATCTTTTTAAAAATCAATCATAGACACATTTTTAAAAAAATTTCCAAGAAAATGCCCCAAAGTAGACACATCTCTTTCCAGTTCTGCAGAAGAGTGTGCCATGAAATCAAACACCATGTGTGGCAGCTTCAGCTTAGACTATGTCCCTGAACCAGGCCTAGTAAGATATTCTACATTTTGTTATCTTTGAGGATATTTTCCAACATCTGCTTGTACATCTACTTTCTATTTTGTAATCTTGTTGAACAGTAGCAGTGCTAATGTCACTTATATTTATGTCTCTAAGTACTGAATCCAAAAGATTAGCAGCAGCAGTAATTCCTCAGGGTACAGTAATTAATGACATAATACTGTGGACATACTTTTTTGAAAAAACAGTAACTTCCAATTACGCAGTTTAAAGAAATTATTTTGTGGTAATGACCTGAGTAGCCTAGCCATGTATTTTTTGTTCTTCATTTAACAAATATTGTATTAAGCAGTTACTGTATACTACAGTCCTAGGTTTTGAAGAAAATACAAAACTGTTCTCAAGGAATTTACAAAACTGGTAAAAATAACTGTTCAAAAATTACCAGTACAAGAGAAAATAGAGAATGCTATAATAAAAGCAAGGCATTCATACAGACAGTCCCCGACCTATGATGGCCTGACTGGAATTTTTTGGCTTTACGATGGTGTGAAAGTGATACACGTTCAGTAGAAATTGTACTTCAAATACCCATACAACCATTCTGGTTTTCACTTTCAGTACAGTATTCAGTAAGTTACATGAGATATTCCATACTTTCTTATAAAACAGGCTTTGTGTAAGATGACTGTAGGCCAATGTAAGTGTTCCAAGCATATTTAATGTAAATACGCTCAGACTGTAGGCAGTGTAAGTGTTCTGAGCATATTTAAGGTAGCCTAGGCAAAGCTAGGATGTTCAGTAGGTGAGATGTCTTAAATGCATTCTCTTCTCTTCTCTTCTCTTCTCTTCTCTTCTCTTCTCTTCTCTTTTCTTCTCTCTTCTCTTTTCTTTTCTTTCCTGACAGAGTCTTGCTCTGTTGCCCAGGCTAGGATGTTCAGTAGGTGAGATGTCTTAAATGCATTCCCTTCTCTTCTCTTCTCTTCTCTTCTCTTCTCTCTTCTTTTCTTTCCTGACAGAGTCTTGCTCTGTTGCCCAGGCTGGAGTGCAGTGGCACAGTCATGGCTCACTGAAGCCTAGACATGCCAGGCTCAAGCAATTTTCCCACCTTAGCCTCCCGAGTAGCTGGGACTATAGGTGCGTGCCACCACACACCTGGCTAATTTTATATATATATAAAAAAATTTTATATATATATATATATATATATTTTTTTTTTTTTTTTTAGAGATGGGGTGTTAGTATATTGCCCAGGCTGGTCTCAAACTCCTGGGCTCAAGCAATCCTCCCAGCTCAACCTCCCAAAATGCCGGGGCTACAAGAGTAAGCCACTGCATACGGCCTAAATGCATTTTTGACTGACGATATTTTCGACTTCCAATGAGTATATCGGGCCATAACCCCATGGCAAGTTGAGAAGCATCTGCAATGTCTGTTCACCCTCCTCCACGGATGAGACAGCCCAAATCTGACTAGGGCAGTAAGGAGCTAATTCATAAAAGGGTGCCGTCTAAACTGGACTTTGAAGATTAAAGAAGATTTTAAGCAGTTGAAAATGGGAGAAGGAAATTGCAGGTAAAAGTGAAGGTTAGAAAGTGTTTGTCCTGTTCATGGAATAGAATGTTTACTCTGAGCTATTTCCATATTGGAAATAGAGCTTTCTGCTACATATATATAAGAAAAATGGTAAAATGAGAGCCACATAATTGTATTTATGGGACCTGAAATATTTATAAATTATTTAATCACAAACCAAGACCCAGTTAGCAGTTTCTGAGCAGAGCAACGACACGCTGGAGTAATGACAGAGGAAGAACAATCTGGAAGTGGCCTCAGAACACATGTGTAACAAGAGCAGGAGAGGGACAAAGTGTGCATTTGAAAACAGGCAGACTGTAGGTAGAGTGATCATACAACTTACTCTCCAAATTAGGCCACTTTGGGGAGTGAAAGGGGTGCTATTGATAGTTACACTACTTGGAGGCTATAAGTGAATTCGGTAGCGAAAGGAAAGTAGTGGGACAGGAACCTGATGACCTAGCAGGACAGGACATCTTAGGTTGATTCCTATTTCTTCCAGCGCAGAACTGTGTCTTGTAATTGTTTCAGTCCCTTACCAAGTCTGGCTTATAGCCAGTGCTCGATAAACATGGAGTCACCAACTGATGACAGATAAACACGATCCCCAGGCGTCATGCCTGGGAGATGCTGTCTACGTTTCTCCAAAAGGTCAAGGGCGGCAATATCCCAGAACTGTCAAGATTTTCCCTTTTATGACTTTTAAGAATGTTTCTTCAAAACCTTGTTAGCAATCTACATAAAAATAACGCAACAGGCCAGTTGATTAGAATAAAAAGTAGAAACACTGTACAAGAAGTGCTGGCTTTTAAAAAGAATGAGAAAGCACAGTGAGCAAGACTTTGACTCTTTGGCTTTATTTTTAGGAGGTTTTTTGTGGTTTTATGTTAAAGTATTCACCATTATTGCAATATTTAATATACATTTTTAAAAACCCCTGGAATGTCGAATAACTAGGCTGTGCATAACTCTCTCATGAATTCAATATGTAAAGGTATAAATATAAGGTGCCTGTTAAATGACAGAGAAAAATCAAAGAAGCACAGCACAATTGTTAGAGTGGTTTTTTTTTTATTTTTCATTTCTTGCAATGTTTCATTCTAAAAGAAAAATTATCACAGGATTGAAAAACAAACTTTTTTTCCCTTTAGATCATACATAAAACCTGACTATTATTTAAAGCTGATAACAGAAATTGGTGTTTCCAAAGATGTCACTGAATACAATACTTTTAGGAATTGCTAAATCAAATTTTCCCTTTCTCTCTTTCTTTCTCTCTCTCTTTCTTTTCCTTTCTTTCTTTTCTTTTCTTTCTTTCTTTCTTTCTTTCTTTCTTTCTTTCTTTCTTTCTTTCTTTCTTTCTTTCTTTCTTTCTTTCTTTCTTTCTTTCTTTTCTTTTCTTTTGTAAATGAGAAAGGTAGGTAGAGAGAACTGTAAAATCAGTCACAAAACATATGGAATACTGAGGGATGATTCAAACAATCTGACTTACTCTTGTATGTATACACATTCATTTTCTCAAATTAGTACATACCATTGGAAACTGCATCAACCCATAAAAATAACTCATACACCTATTATGTTTTTCCATTTTAAGCTTATAATAGCAATAACAACCTCAGCAAAAGACATTTCCTTAGAATTAATGGCTGACTGGGAGGCAGAGCCAAGGGCCACTGGTTCCTCCCAGCTGGTCATTAATCCTCAGGAAATGCCTGCACCTCCATCATTATTGCTAAAGCACCATTATAGAAAATTCTCACAGTTCCAATATATGGAAATTTGAGGCTATTTTGCAAGCCCATGATATTCATGTGAGTTAATAGGCCACCACTGAGCACAGAGGACGTAATTATCAAAACGACAGAAGGGAAGAAGGGAAAATATTGTTCTCCTAGGTCTGTAAGATTATAGGAAATGAGGAATAGCCTTATGGGAAGAGGTATATTTGAAACTAGAAGACATTAATTTAAAGGGAGATTTGGAATCACATATACAAAAGTCAATAAAAGATACAGCAATCCATTCCCATGACTTCGTTTAAAACTATATTTTTAAGGTACAAATAAAGGTTATTTGGAAATTTCCTCCCAAATTGATAAACTAATATTAAAGAGAATGCAGTCAGGAAGACTATTTATACACACAAATTATTATATTCAACCAGTGAAGTTTGGGGGAATGAATACATTTGACAGTGCTGAATGAGAATGGGATTTCTTTCTTTTAAATTTTGGTTTAAAAGTTGAATACACACCATTAAATATTATAGAGCAAACATTTTATTCTAGACCTTATTACTGCTAAAACAAACAAAACCCCTAAAGTTCTGTCTTTTTGTCTTAGCTAGAGGCTTAGCACATCAAACAAGCATTAATAAAACTGAAGGCCAAAATGATAACAAATACAGTGCTGGTGCTCTGTGAAACAGTTTAAGTTCTCTGCAAAAGCTTTTGCTAGCTTCCAGCCTAAATTGAAAATAAAAATTAGGTGCTTTCAGGTCTATTCATTCCTTCCTTAAAATAAACTAAACCCAACAAATGTCTTCAAAAGAGGGAATTAATCCAAAAATCACACCAAAAACAGTCTATAAATCTTTTCAATGTGTTATTGTAACAAACTACAAATGCTGGATATGATGCTTTACACTTAATGAAATTCACTGCAGTTTCTCGTTATGCATTACACATACCAGCCTGGTTCTAACAGGTTTAAAGTTAAAAAGAACTCCTATAGGTTGAATTGTGTCCCCTAAGAAGATATAGTGAAGCCCTAACCCACCTTGTCTCTATGAATGTGACCTTATTTGGAAATAAGGTCTTGGCAGGTATAATCAAGGTAAGATGAAGTCAGTGGGGTGGGCCCTAATCAAATATGGCTGGTGTCCTTATAAGAGGAAAAGAGACACAGACACACGGGAACTGCTGTTACCACCATGTGGCAACGGAGGCAGAGAATGGAGCAATGCATCTAAAAGCCAAGGAGTATCAAGGATTACCAACAGCACCAGAAGTGAAGGGAAAGAGATGGAACAGATTCTTCCCTAGAGCCTTCAGGGAGAGCACGGCCCTGCCAACACCATGATGTCAGACTTCCAGTTTCCAGACTGTGAAAGAGCAAATTTCTGTTGTGGTAAAGCACCCAAGTTTATGGCACTTTGTTATGGCAGCACTGAAGAAACTAGCACAGGATCTGAAGGAAGAGATTCATCAGAACTGGGGTCAACATTCCCAATGGAAATCCAAGGAAGATCAGGTGAGGCAAGAGGAAGCGGCTCGCTACAGGGAAAAGCAGACTAGAAGTCAGGAAACCTGGCTCTTGCCAGAGCTAACAAGGTTGCATGGCCTTGAGCTGGACACAATTGCTCTGGGTTTTCATTTTGTTACCTGTAGAATATAAGAGGATTTAACTATATAACCTCTAGACCAAGTCTAGGTTTATAGTTGGGAAGACCAAGGACCACACAGTCCAACAATTTAATACTTCCAGAGTCACTGTTCTGGCATTGCTTGGACCTCAGGGACAGAAAGCAGGACACAGGAAACAGAACTGCAGTCTTCCATTTGCCTCAAGCCATGCCTACCGCAGTAGTGTGGTCACATTTATTTTGGTTGAGTAAGGCCCAAAGGAGTTTGCTATGGAAGCAACAGCAGCATGTGCTGATATTCTGTAATTATTTTCTTTCAAATATAACTTTTTCTGCACTTCCAAGATTGTCAAAAACGTTTACAGCTGATTCAAAAGCATGATTTTGTTTAAATAAGGTAATCGTTACCACCAAAAATAAAGAGTATCACTTGTAATTCGTAGAAATTTGAAGTGCCAATATTCAAAAAGCATTAGTCCAAAAAAAAAGAAAAAGAAAAAATAGTTATTTGTATGCCACAGCATAGCTGGGATTTAGGATCCCATAGGCCTTTGGGTCCAAATATGCTAAATGTATTCTCTAAAAGAATCCCATAATGATCACATTGATGGTATTGTTCACTCTTCAGTTATTATGATCAATCGATATCATCATCATCATCATCTGTGTTCTGGTTACCTCAGATTCTAGGAGTGACTAGTGGAATGCAATAGACCTTGGCCATTCTCAAATGTTAATATTCACCGCTTGAGCTGTTTGCAAATCCATTTTTTTCTCAGACTAGAGTGCAGGCCTGAGACATTTAGCCTGAAGGGGCAACTTGACCATCTGCCTAGTGTTTGCATCTTAGCACAGCTTTGCTCTGTGTGTGTGTGTGTGTGTGTGAGAGAGAGAGAGAGAGAGAGAGAGAGAAAGAGAGAGAGAGAGAGAGAGAGAGAGAGAGAAAGAGAGAGAGAGACATGGTTGTAATATGAAATTTTTATTTGGGGAACCTAAATGTTACAGTGGCATTCTCAAATATGGCTCTTCCTAAATGTGTCAAGATGACATGGTTCTACTATAATTGTTCTAGAGACTTGGGCAAATAGCCAAAGTACAATTAACAGGACAGTTTCCTCAGTGACTGTCTGCCCGCATGGACATTTAAAATCTATGTGAAACAAGGAATTTCCAGGGGATAAATGTATTCATCCACAACTTCAGGACGATACAGGCATGTGTTTCAATATATACCAAAGGGCAAGCCGGTACTCAAACAGGCCTGTTGTATGTGCCCTCAGGAAAAGCAGGTGTGTTACACTCCCAGGCCAATCCTTTCTTTCTTTCCTGGCCTCTGAAATTGGCAGAACTCTGAATGCAGTACAGAAGCGTAAGTTACTTCAGGCAAGCAGTTAGCTGTGTGCCAAGCCCACCTATGATTTTGCCAGGGCCAGCCAGACCTTTATAATGAGGGAATGTGAAAGAGTAACTGCACAGCCAAAGACAGGAATCATGGACCAGAATTCCTCTCCCCACATTCCTACAGTCATGCAAAGTTCTTGTGTATTTAGAGAAGACATATTTAGTGTATGTCACCATGGGATGTGCCACAAACTCCTGAGCAACTGACCGTCTTAAAAGATAATACTGGACACTTTGGGAGGCCAAGACGGGCGGATCACGAGGTCAGGAGATCGAGACCACCCTGACTAACACGGTGAAACCTCGTCTCTACTAAAAAATACAAAAAAACTACCTGGGCGAGGTGGCGGGCACCTGTAGTCCCAGTTACTCGGGAGGCTGAGGCAGGAGAATGGTGTAAACCTGGGAGGCGGAGCTTGCAGTGAGCTGAGATCCAGCCACTGCATTCCAGCCTGAGTGACAGAGTGAGACTCCATCTCAAAAAAAAAAAAAAAAAATACTGGAGTGGGGAGGGATAGCATCAGGAAGAATAGCTAGTGCATGCTGGGCTTAATACCTAGGTGATGGGTTGATAGGTGCAGCAAACCACCATGGCACACATTTACCTATGTAACAAACCTGCACATCCTGCACATGTGCCCCGGAACTTAAAAAATAATAATACCTCTGGTAGTGAATACATGAACCTACATGTGATAAAGTTGTATATAACCTGATGCTCACATGTACACACACACAAATAAGTACATGAGAAACTGGGGAAATCTAATTGCAATGAATGGATTGTATGAATGTCAACATCCTAATTGAGATCTTGTTCTACAGTTTTACAAAATGCCAGCGTTTGGGGAAAACTGGGCAAAGTGCACAAGGCCTTTCTCTGAAAGAAAAGGGGGCTGATTTTTCTCTCTACCAGAGAAAGGGCACGAAAGAAAGTTTTATGTAAAGAATTTTTTTATTTTTAAAAACATAAATGTGTAAGGCTATCAAAATGTTCCCTTCTATCTTGATGTTTCTCTTATCTAGAAATCTACAGAAAATGTGGAGGGCCTTCCTGCTGACCTTTTTGTAAAAGGAACAGAAGATGTCAATAAGATAACAAACAACGTAGTCAGAACACAGGATATCTCAAAATGTGTACCTCCATCAGCCACTTTTCATGACGAACACTTTGAAATGTCCCAGTATTACACATAGTTCAAAAATTCTGCAATAAGTTAAAACTCATTAATCCTGTAAGAGTTCTTATTATGATTCATGAGCATGGGAAGCCTTGTTGTAAATACAGTGCGATCATCTCTCCTACATTAACTACAGTGTCTGGAACTGCGTTCCCACACATCTGCCTCAGGTTTTACTATGGACTTTAATTAGGGAAGCTAATGCTTTGGTGGCATTCTCAAATTTGGATATTCCTATTTGAGATCCAGAGAGAGACGGGAAAAGCAACTGAATTTATTGAGCACTCACGATGCGCCAAGCACTGTGCATTGAGCTGCCTAGACCAGGAAGGGTGGGACCCATGTACGGCGAGGATGCAGGCTCATGCCCCAGACATGACATCACATTACCACTCTGCCCGCTCAGAATCACTGACTGAGGAGGCCAAAAACGATTAAGCCATTCAATGGCTAAGGTCACAGACAGCCATGGAGAAAAGGGCCTCGGGAAAACAGCATCTACAAATCCCATATGGATCACTGCGGCTGATTTTATTGGAATACTGAAACACGTAAAGTAATCTGCAGGGATATTTAACCACATTCCACTCTAGACTACTCAAACTTATGTACTTTCAGCCCCATAATTAAACATGAAACAAAACTGAATTGAGGCAAGGAAACCAAAAGATTAATACAGTACAAATATGGGGGGAAGTTTCTTGCTTCTATAAACTTGAACAGTATATTCAGTAGATTTAAAATATTAAGCCAGTATCACATGTAAATATTCATTTAAGCATTACCATGTTCACACTACTTTCTTTTCTCCCCAGTTTCAGTGCTCTTAGACCGTCCTCATGGTTCACCTTTCACACCTAGGGCAATCAATTATCCAACTGGTCTTCTCCAGTGCCACACTCCCAGTTCCCAACACGTCAGTCCGCAACCTTCCCCCTTAGACACAGCCACTGCAGACATGGCCATTGTCCTCTCCTGCCTGCGATCACTGTAACCTTCCAGGTCACTTCCACGCCAAGCAATCCTCAATGTCCCAAAGTTTCCTTCTCATTTAGACATGTTTTGTCCACGATGTTCCGTTGGAACTTGGCAATGAATGTCTTAGGAGACGAATTCTAAAATCCTCCTCTTCAAAGTCTACTGCTGGAGAGATCTCTTTTGCTCATCTCTCTCTCCTGGACACTTCACCTGTTTATTACCACTTAGATCATCTGGCTCTCTCTTAACCTCACCCAACCCTGCTTATTTATTCACTACTTCTGCACACGAACCCAGTACCTTTCATGTTGAAATTCTTTTGACATGTCTCTGTGATACATCTGAAAGTTGTCAGTTTTAGCCTTTCAATCACAAGAGCAGATGGAAACGGTAAAAGAGTAAATGCCTCATAAACCACCAGATAGGACAAGGGAAAAGCTGAAGATAGCAAGCTAAGTGTTAGAAGTTACATAAATAACAGGAACAATTTCATTCACCCTATTGTAGTGCAGGAAATTTTAATTATTATTATTTTTTTAGGCAGAGTCTTGCTCTGTCACACAGGCCAGAGTGCAGTGGTGCAATCTCAGCTCACTGCAAGCTGCACCTCCCGGGTTCAAGCGATTCTTCTGTCTCAGCCTCCCAAGTAGCTGGGATTACGCTGGCGCGCCACCACGCTCAGCTAATTTTTGTATTTTTTTCTTTGGTAGAGATGGGGTTTTGCCATGTTGGCCAGGCTGGCCTCGAACTCCTGACCTCAGGTGATCCACCTGCCTTGGCCTCCCCAAGGGCTGGGATTATAGGCGTAAGCCCCTGCGTCCAGCTAGTGTATGAAATTTTAATTGCTGATACTTACTGCTGTTACCTTATGATTGCAAGGTGCTTTATTTGTACATTACAAATTACTTTCTTATATTATTCTGACCACAACCCAGAGAGGAAGACAAAGAATATATGACAATTATTATCCCCCTTTTACATAAGAGCAAGCAGGTTCAAGGATAAGTCACCTGTCCAAGGTCATAAAGCTAGAAATTCATTAAGTCAGAAAGGCCTTTCATCACAAACGTAGTGTTCCATCTACCATATCATTTGAAGTCTCATTCAGAACCATGATTAGTGAGTTAGAAAAACAGGACATAGTAAGGAAGATTTGGGAATCTTATTGTGGAAAATGGAAAGCTGACAACATATTTTTACAGGGTTTAAAACTAATGATTTTTGTTGTTGTTGCTGTTGTTGTTTTGAGACAGAGTCTCCCTTTGTTGCCCAGGCAGTGGCATGATCTTGACTCACTCCAAACTCCGCCTCCTGAGTTCAAGCGATTCTCCTGCCTCAGCCTCCCAAGCAGCTGGAATTACAGGTGCCCGCCACCAAGGCCATCTAATTTCTTGGTTTTTGTTTTTGTTTTTGAGACGGAGTTTCACTCTTGTCACCCAGGCTGGAGTACCATGGCGTGATCTTGGCTCACTGCAACCTCTGCCTCCTGGGTTCAAGTGATTCTCCTGCTTCAGCCTCCCAAGTAGCTAGGATTACAGGCATGTGCCACCACACCCGGCTAATTTTTTGTATTTTTAGTAGAGATGAGGTCTCACCATGTTGGTCAGGCTGGTCTCGAACTCCTGACCTCAAGTGATTCACCTGCCTCAGCCTCCCAAAGTGCTGGGATTACAGGCGTGAGCCACCGTGCCAGGCCAAAATAATGGTATTTTGAGCATTTGCTAGGTACTGGATACTTTAGCTAAAACTACAATGGAGATATTACCAGCCTCATTTCACAAAAGAAGAAATTTAGTCTCAGAGAGGTAACAAAGGCCTAAGGTTAGTAAGTGATAAGGTTCAGACTCAAATGCAGATATGTTAGGACCCAAAGTATGTACACTTTACAGTACCCCAAGTAGGAAGATATGTTTTGAAGAGGAACATAGCAGATGTTCTCTATCACCATTAAGAATAAGACAAGAGGAAATGGACTAAGAACCGTAAAAGGAGAAATTCTAGGTTGAATACATGAAGACTCTCCTGCCACAGGAAAGATGATTAAACTTGTACACCACTGTCAAGGATACTCACGAAATCTCCTTTCTAAATGGCTTTTTTCATACACATAAGGATGGTTTTCTACAAAAGATAACTTCAAGACTACAAGTAAATTAATCTAAACATTTTCTTGGACACAAAAGTATCTCAGACTCAAAAATAAAATAAAACCACAGGATAAAACACCCAAATTTTCACACAAATCGGGAAATTCTGTGTTTGCCTTATGGATATAAAATATCAGCTTCTCTAAATGTTTATTGTGATATATTTGCTTCAAAGATAGCAAATAGTAAGTCTGAATACTTACCACATTATTACAATCCCAGCAGAAAAGTCTTTTTTTAGTTAAAAAAAAAAAAATCGTTCTCTCTTCATACTATGACTATGTAAGGCCAAACTCTCTCACACTATACAATCTAAGTGCATTCATTATTCTATTAAAGCAATAATATACATAACCCATTTGCTTTATCATAGCAGGAAACAATGCAGTACAAGTGAGTTGAGCGTGAATTAGTTTCCTATAAATACTATGGCTCCCTAAGAACTTCCAACAGTGTAAATAGGATCATAGCTGTAACAGTTTTGTTTCCATAGGTCTTAACAGTTGAAAAGGATCCCAACTAATCTCCACTAAGATAAGCAATTTAATAGCAAGGCGGACTATATGTTAGAAAAAGTTACCAATTTACTGCTTATAAAATTATGAATTTTAAATGGTTTTATGTAGCTCATCAATTGTTTAAACAGGATGGAAAGCACAAAACTTTAAGCCTGGCTGATTTGATGACAAATTTTAATATCCACAAAAAAGTCAACTACCAATAGAGGAAGGGCAATACTAAATAAAAAATATAGGCTGGGCGTAGGGGCTCACGCTTGTAATCCCAGCACTTTGGGAGGCTGAAGCAGGCGGACCATTTGAGGTCAGAAGTCTGAGACCAGCCTGGCCAACATGGTGAAACCCTGTCTCTACTAAAAATACAAAAATTAGCCAGGCGTGGTGGCAGGCACCTGTAATCCCAGCTACTCGGGAGGCTGTGCCTCAAGAATCACTTGAACCCAGGAGGCGGAGGTTGCAGGGAGCCAGGATTGTGCCACTGCACTCCAGCCTCAAAAAAAAAAAAAAAAAAAAAAAAATTCAGAGCCGACCATTGTCTTGGTTTGGCAGTCTGGAAATAAGCACTCTCATTTAGGAAAATCTCAATAGCAATCCAAACAATGTCATTAAACTCTACAACATAGCTATGAAAGAAATTATAATAAGGAGAATTAGGATTGGGAATGAGATAATTTTCACCAAATATATATGGAAAATATATAGTCCAAACATATGAAAGGGGAATAAGGGATTTCTTTATTGATTTGTAAATCAAACTATACTTTCTTTTAAAAGAGAAATTTTAGATTTAGCAATAGCACAGAATGAACATGTTATAAGATCACTCACTGCCTTTTCATCCTTTCCTTAACACTCATAAAGTGTGCATCCAGTGCCAAGAATGTCCATCTCTCAAGAGAATGAGGGGCCACAGAGATGGCCATGTTCATGCATTCTAACCCCACCCCCAGTTCTATCAACTGAGAGTGGGCCCAGGCATGCAAATGCCTCATCAAGTTTCCACTAGAGAATGTAAGGAACACTGAAGTTGGACTACCTGAGAGAATAATGGCAGGAAAGAAAATGTAGAGACAGAGACCCTGTAATAAGGAAATTACACTCGAGGATCAGCTTCTGACACAAACTGCATAGGATGTACTTCTCTGACATCACAATCATTCTGAACAGGAAATAATAAGACACCGCAAAACAAATGGTGCTTTCTAGAACATTACCAACCATAATCGTATGAGTCCATGTTCCTCCATGCATGTAGAGTTATTATCTCACCTCCTTGGGATCTAGTGCTTCCCGCACTGGGACACTGCCTTAATAGTGAAGATACTTGGGTTTTCTGGGAACTTGGTAAACCTGAACTTCCATTATTGGTAATGCTTAAACTTTTAAGTTATGTAACATTGCTAGCTATTATTCTCACTGTGAAGTACTTACTCCCATGTTGATGTAAGCCTAGCGTTTCAGATTTTTGTCCCCAGTAAATCTTTAGTTGTACACCCTACTGCCTTAATGTGTCACTTTAAGTGCTTTCAGATGCCCTCAAAAGAAACAAATAGAGTTACTTTTACTTTTCTTTATTCTCATGTTAGTACTAAAAATTAATAGAAAGAAAATGGGACACGAATAGGCCATTAAAATGAGTTTTTGTAAAACAGAGAGAGAAACTACCTTAGAAAATTAGTTCATGAGGTTTGGCCAATAAAACTGTCTTCTGTTTTTCTGATGATCCAAAATTGTGACAAAAATCCTTCTAAGGTACAGCATAAGAGTCTATTTTGGAAAGCAGAATGCTATTTCCAGGAGTGAGGGAATGGAAATATTAATATAGGGCAAGACATTCAAAGTTTCTATTGGGCCTGGTTGATAGTGGCTAGCAGCTTACTTCTTTAGCGGAGAGGCATAAGATGGAATTCAAAATTATTACAAATCTGCTTTGATGCCTATAGGTTGTGCTTTTTAAAAAACAAAAAAACCTAGTGTAGCCTCTTTGGAAATACAGATCATCTGTTTGGTTTTTTTCTTTTTTTAAGTCAAAGAATGTAATTCAAATCCACACTCATTACTGGAAAACAAAAATTCAAAAGCCATGCTTTATACACACTAAAGAAAAACTGTCATCCTACTCACCGAACATTTAGTAAGCACCATTATGGGCCTGGGACTGTACTAACATCAGCAATTATGACCTATTGAGAGCTTGCCACATGCTGAATAAAGTTTTTTTGATGGCTTCTCATTTAATTCTTACGAAACAATCCTACAAGACAAAAACTATGATTACCCTTTGTTTTACACACAGGGAAACAGGGGCTGGGACCATCAGCAACTTGCCTTGATTAAGCTGATACCTGAACCCAGGCAGTCTGAGCTCTTAATCGCTTTGCTGAATTTCCTCCTATGTCCTAGGTGCTGAGGGTGAAAAGATAAATACGAGATATGCACCCTACCCTCAAAGAGCTCATTTTAAAACACAAAGGGCTGCACTTTTCAGAAATATTAAAGTATATAATTAAGTTGCTATAAGACCTGGTGATTTAAAAATTATTTGATAAACATAAATTATACTGAGTATGCACAAAGAGGAAAAATAAGATCACCATATGTTGAATGGCTCACCAGAATTTTCCTGGTTTTTCTGATTCCCTTTTTCTTCCTCTTTTTGGAGCTGGGACCTGACGACTTAACACTCATCTTTTTGAACCTATACTAACTAGATGAAATTTGACTACTTTGATAAATCAAATCTGTACACATTTTGTATTAGCTTTAATATTTGCTGTGATGATAATGAGAGAATGTGACCCCAGGCGCACAGTACATAGTACAACCAATTCGTATATCATATATAAGTGTGTGTGTATGTGTGTATATATATGTATACATGTACATGTACATTCAAATTATGGTGTTAATATAAGTAAATTCCAATAGTGTGTTGTTAGGATTTGGAAAGCAGTATAATTACTTCTATGGAAGGATTTAAATTCTAAAGAGCTCAAAATACTTGAAAACTGTCATTTAATTTAACCTCCTAACATCTGAAGCACAGAATAATAATCTACCTGGCAGGCATCAGGTTATCTCTTTAGAACTCCCCAGACTATAAATTCCCCAAAGGCAGTCCCACCTATCTTGTTAACCTTGACATCCCTAGGACCCAGCACAGGCTTGATTCATAATAATGTCAGATGGCTTTGGCAAAATGTTTAGACAAATGGGAAAATCACAAAATCAAAGGGTCTCAGAACTGGAGCTCTAGGGTTTAAATGATCCAGCCAAGAAAGAGACAAGCAACCAAATAGGTGAACAAACAAAAGTGTTTCAGTAGCCTCTGTCTGTGTCTCTGTCCTGTACGTGCTGTGCCTTCTGCACAATGTCACGTTTAAAGAGGTACTTCAGGTGCATTTTCTGAGTTAACACACTGAAACTACAGTACAATGTGATAACACGGGCTTTCCTTGGTCATATAGTTAGGGTTAGCTCTGTGGCCTCTTAACACCCAAACAGGACTCTTTTACCATCATAAGGCAAATTCCCTAAACCTGAATTGAAAGAACTACATTCCACAACCTGAGCCTAATGTAAGCATAGATTTGGTGCCATTCTTCTGAATCTGAACAGAGGCGAAAGACTTGCCAGAACAAGCTTGACCGGCAGCCATTCATCGTTTACTAACGAAATGCTCAAAAGGGACTCTTATTTACTATGACATCTTGAAAAATACTTTTTAGCTTTTTAACTAACTTATAAAACCACGTTTATTATAAGAATGAAAAAATAATGAATGAAAAACAAATTTCTGTGCCATGGTTGCATTCAGTGATTCCTGAGGACAGGGTTGGGGGCGAGCCTGGATGTAGATAATCTGAAAACCTGATGTTGGCTGTTACTCTCAGCCTCCTTCTCACCAAGCCTTATACCAGAGCTGACCCCCTGTTCCTGCCCCTGCCCCCCATCTGGTGGAGGCGCTAATGAGCAGTGAAATGGCCAAAGGGCAGGCAGCAGGTGGGAACAGAGAAAACAAAGCAAAGAAGAAGACAAGAGGCTGCATCATCACAAACTCAATAATCAGTCCCTGGCTGGAGCAATAAAGGTTTTTGTGTTTTACAACTGTAAATGTTTGACAGCCATTAGTTATGGACAGAATGTTCCTGTCAGGCACTTAAACATGAGAAAAAGCATGGATAAATTAAGCAACCTGCCCAAAGGTATTCAGCCCATCAAAATACAGAGGTCCTTTTTTCAATCTGGAGTACAAGGAGTAGGCTTGATTTCATCCCATCTTTTGTCAAAAATGTTTAAATGTTTGTGTCAAGTATTGAAGAGTTTAGAATCAGGAATTCCTTGATTTTAAAAAAAATCTTAAAGGCCGTGAGTGGTGGCTGATGCCTGTAATCCCAACACTTTTGGAGGCTAAGGTGAGAGGATCACCTGAAGTCAGGAGTTCAAGACCAGCCTGCCCAACATGATGAAACCGCGTCTCTACTAAAAAAAAAAAAAAAAAAAAAATTAGCCAGGCATAGTGGCATGGGCCTATAGTCCCAGCTACTCAGGAGGCTGAGATAGGAGGATCACTTGAACCTGGGAGGCAGAAACTGCAGTGAGCCGAGATTGTGCCACTGCACGCCAGCCTGGGTGACAGAGCGAAACTCTGTCTCAAAAACAAAACAAAACAAAACAAAACAAAAACAAAAACCCTTATAAAAGCAGGCTCCACCCTTTAAAACACAACAAAAATATTCTCCTGGAATATAATCATTTTACTTGTTTACCTAGTAAAAAAAGTGGCATATTAATATACAGTATGAGGATTTCTAACCTTTTAGAAATATTTACTACCATCCATAAATACTTACAGTAAGGTGAATGTAGGTAAACGTGTATGGGAGTAGGGATAGTACACTGTGTAAGGAAAATCTTATATACATTTGTTGTCATACAAAATGGTCACTGATTCTACATTTGTCATTTTATTAGAATTAAAAATTGAGAATACTGTCTTGGCCAGGACTCTGTTGATCTGATGATAACATATGGAGAAACAAGACATTTTTATGAACTACTTCCTGTCTAAAATTTGCCATTCCACACAAGTGAGAAAAACCTCTTCTTCCTTGGTTATAGTCAATGCTATTTTGGCACAGCAGCAGAGTCACTGGAGCTTCAGACTCTGCAGTCAATGCTTTTATAATCCTAAATGGTTAGTGTCTGGTAGAGATTGGCTGTGCTAAACTGGATGAACTGGATGACCAAGTAGGGCAGATTATCAATCTCTTTTTTGGAAAGTCTTCATTTAACAGAATAATTAAGAATAGCACTTGCATATTAAAACAAATGAAAAAGACATTAGTATTGAATCAAAACATGAATGATCAAATTCAATGCTTGCCTTTAAGACATGACTTATTCGTGTTTTTGTTTCATCTTTTAATTTTAAATAATCATTTTAGTGAATTTTGCAGTAAACTATTAAAACAAAACAATATTAAGCTACTTTTCCCCACAGGGAAAAAATTGGAAAGTACTCTATTTTTATCATAATTGCAAAGGAGAAGCTAGTTTCAGAAAATATTACTTACCAACTTTGAATGCATTATATGCATCAGCAAATTTATATTTAATTACTAAGCATATATTTTTAAAATCCAGTTGCTTTAAAAAGAGCATCTCCTGTTTTTTAAAGCATGTGATAATCGCAAGGGTCTAAGGAAAAATGATTTCACCTTCACATATTCCATTAGCAGAGAGTTTTTGATGTTATATCAAAGTCATTTCTTCCCCACCGACTCCAGTACAAAGTTGCAATTATCTGCAATCTGCATTATTGGATATTCCTTTCTAAACACTGCAGTTATATATTTCAGTTTCTTTTCTTTCTTTTTTCTTTTTCTTTTCTTTTTCTTTTTCTTTTTTTTTTTTTTTGTGAGATGGAGTCTTGCTCTGTTGCCCAGGCTGTAGTGCAGTGGCATGATCACTAAGCTCACTGCAACCTCTGCCTCCCAGGATCAAGCAATTCTCCTACCTCAGCCTTCTGAGCAGCTGGGACTACAGGCATGGGCCACCACACTCAGGAGTTTTTGTACTATTGGTAGACACGGGGTTTCACCATGTTGGCCAGGCTGGTCTCGAACTCCTGACCTCAAGTGATCTGCCCACCTCGGCCTCCCAAAGTGCTGGGATTACAGGCGTGAGCCACTACTCCCAGCCACTTTCAACAAGGAAAGTCTTAAATTACAAACAGCTAAAAGTTTTTGGTGTGTGCGTGTGTGTGTGTGTGTGTGTGTGTGTGTGTGTGTGTGTAAGTAGCAAACCTCTGGAGGGGAAAAGTAATGGACATGAAAACCTAATGCTTTAGCTTCAAAATCAGATTTCCAGGTTCTTCAATACATTAATGCTTGGGATCTTTAGAAGAAAGCCAAAGAATTCCAAAACCAAAGAATAGGTGTAGTAAATTTTATTTTGATTCAGTTCTCCCTTCTTGATCCTCAAATCATCACTTAAATTTCTAGATTTCTACAAACTAGGGGAAAAAACCCTTGTTGTCTTACCTAGAATCCTCACATGTTTGACTAATAAATAAAATTACATCACTTTCCTGTGTATCACAAGCTCTTTAATAAGAGAAAGACAACTGCCCCCCTTCAAAAGCAATGGAATGGAAATACATATTTTTTAATCGACGTACTGCACACACCCCATTACCAAATAAAGAGAATCAGCAGCCTGAGAAACCAGCTGGGGATTGCTGGGATCTTTCTAGTGACCAACTGAAGTGCAGTTTCAGCATCTGGTCCTTGGATCAACTTCTAGGTCAATCTTAGTATCTCCAGAAAGATTTTTTTTTCTTTTAAAAACCATTAATTCATATTGTAAATATTTTTCTTCTGTTGTTAATTTCCTTTCTTTTAAAATATTCTGAGAACAAAACACCTAAAAGTATCACTTGTTCCCATTGATGCAGTCTTCATTATTTGGTTCTTGCTTCTTTTTCTCCAGAAGCACTAGCTGCATCACTAAGCAACATCTGCACGGAGGATTTTATACATGAGGTTAACAACTTTATTACTTCATTGTATTCTTGAGCCTGAGCCCCACTCTCTACAACTTTCTCCAAATGCTTTCCATCACTAAACTAAGTATGTGACAAGCTCCTTTCCTATGCAAGAATAGAAAAATGCAAATATTAAATGCCAAATTTCAATTGGCAGGACTGGCTAATGGAATTCTATAGAAGTTCTGAGAATCAGCCATCTCTGTATGTACATCTTGAGGCAAACAGCAGAAATACTTCTTTTCAAACTGATGAACACCACATGACACCAAATCTCTACTATTAGAAGAAAGGCTTCTAAGCTGCAATGTAAAACTCCCCCTTAACAGCAAAGAGAATTAAAATGCATTTTAGTATTATTTATAAGCAGTTCTTAAACTTGATTAATATTCAGCATAAATATATTGAGGACATAATGATACCATCAAGGGTACTTGGTTAGTCTGACATGTAACTCTGTCATTCATTCTATGTGTAACTACTGGTGGCTTTAAGTAATTAAGGTTTAGCCTATAGCTAATGTCAAAATGAAAATGTACAGTGAAATTAATCATAATTTCCAACATTTATTGAGCACTTCCTGTGTGCCATGCTCTTTATTAAGCCCTTTGCATGCATTATCTCATTTAATCCTTACAACTCTATTAGAAATATAACTTTTGCAGATGAGGAAACTGGACAGTTAAAGGTCATGTGATTTTCTCAAGACTCCAGTTAGCTAAATGGCGGGCCAGAATCTGAACTCAAGCCATCTGAATCCAGAGCCTAAGCTCTTAACTATAAAAAGCCAGAAAAAAAAGAGACCCGTTTACCTCTAGCCTCTTCTACACACACACACACCCCTTGAAAATCAGACCACCTCATAAAAATAATAGATCTGAAATCCAGTTCAAACTAGGGGGATTAAAAAAAAAAAAAAAAAGATGAAGGGAATTAAAGTAAACAATAGACGTGTTCTTAAGCAAATCTACTTAACACACTCATTAGATCACTGGATTGGTCAATGCTTCATGCCCTCTGAAAGCAAGACTGACTCAAGTTTCTCTCCTACACCTACCCATACCGATCCCAATTACATCAGATCAGAGGATTCCTCACTAAGTATCTTTTCCCAGGCCTCTTACATGAATCTATAATATCTACTGGAACAAGTTTTAAAAGCACAAGAGCTTTAAAACAAAGCAAAATACCCCACAAGAATAAAAGGGGAACAATTTGGCTTCTAACCCATATACCTAATGAATCCAGTCGGTTCAAAAATATATCTCTAACTCAAGGAAATCGGTGAATGACACTGTTGGAAAGAATTGAACTTGCTATAAAGTATAAGCCCATTTCCTATGGAAAATGCAATAATTTATTTCTTCAGTACAAGCTTTCCAGCAAAGAATGCCATTGAACGGAATGCCTTGCTGTGACTGGCTGCATACTCTACCCAACAGAAGATATACAAGCAAAGAGGAAACACGCTGTCTAGAAAAAATATACAATTTCCTTTTATTTCCTCTTCTCAGTAGAACAACTCTTCTTTGGGGACCAAATCAGGGACTTGTAACAATTCACTGCATAATATTTTCCATTCTCACAGCCAGTAAAAATTAGAAACCAGGAGAGTCAAAGAAAATGGCCCAGCTATTCTCAGAAAGGCAAGGATTTCTGTGATGGGCGCCTCACATGCGCTTCTTACCCAGCAGGAAGATCGAATGCCTGCAATCCAGATCCCCCCCTAAATTAGCAAGAACCCGTTACGAAAAAAACATATAATTGCTCTATAGTTTACTCCGGCTTGGCTGATTAATCAACTGTTTAAGGATGTGTGGTGAAAAAGAAAACTGTAAAGAAAGGTAGATGTAAACCGGGTGACTTCGAAGTACTAGGATGGGTTGTAATTAATTAGCTGGTCAGATGTGGAGCCATAGGAAGGTTCTGAGACGACAGGACTCTAACCTATGGAGGTGAATTGGTGACCATTATAGGACAGTCCAAAGGCAGAGGAGATGAAAGGCTGAGAGAGTTAAGAGGCCCCATTTGATGGAGGTTAGTTTGCTGGTTAACTGCCACTGTAGTTGCTTACAATTTATTTTATTTCATTTTAGCCACATTAATCCCATGACTTCAAATAACTCATCTGTTTTCTATTATGCTACTTATTAGAAAGATTATACACATCTTTCTTATTAATTAATGTTCAATGGTATGGGATGTCCTTTCAGAGTTCTGATGCTTAGAAAACAGCAGATCTCTATTTGATATGTATGTCAATATCAAGTTAGTCAACAATGTGCTCATTAGAGTATAATGAAGGCAGCAGTTTTTGACTTCTGAGACTAAGGCAAAAAAAGGCCTTGCAGCTTCCTCCTCAGTTACCAGAACACTCCCAGAGGGAGCTCTGAGTGCATGTTAAGAAGGCTGGTTATCCTGGGGAGGCCACGTATGGGTGATCCAGTGCACACACTCCCAGACCCACCCAGATTTCCAGTCAATCTTGATAAAGCACCAGACTTGTAAGTGAAACAGCTCCAGATTCTGGATCCCAAGTGTTAGAGTCATCCACTGATGCTTGAGTCTTCCCAGTGGAGGCCCCAGACATCATGGAGCAGAGACAAGACTTTCTGCTCTATCTACCCTGCCTGTATCCTTGACCCAAAGAATCCATGTGCATAATAAAATCTTTTTTTATACTATGAAGTTTTAGAGTGGTTAACTAAGCAGCAATCGATAACTGGAATCATATGTCCAATAAGGAAGGTGATAAACCCACTGGTTATGGAACCCACACCTGAAATATGATATTTAGTTCTAGGTGACATCTTTCAAAAGATTAAAGAACAAACATGCTCAGAAAAGAACAACAAGAACGTTCCTTTATGGGGAAAAAATGAGAAAACTGGAGTATGTGTTACATACAAACACAGATACATACAAAGAATATGTGTTTATTTTCCTCAACTGTTTGCAGGGCTATCATGAGTGAAAGTGAAAACAATTACTCTGTATGTTCCAGGAGGATGACCTAGAGACAGTGGACAGAAGTTACAGGGAGTCAGATGGAATAATTTTCTAATGTTCAGAACTTTCCTAGAAGAAAGAGGCAGCCTTGAGAGGTAGCAAGTTCCCTAACTTTAAAGGTAATCAAGCACAGGCTAGATGATCACCACTTGATAAGCAGGTTTGGAGAGAACTAAGTTAATGAACAGAAGGTTGAATGAAATATCCTTACTTTAAGGTTACACTTTAATACTGAGATGTTTTTCATCTAAAGATCATCCCATTTCCTTGTGCTAAGAAATCTAATCCCAACACATGTTGAGCAGAGGAAAAATACAAGATGAATAAATTAAATGAAAGGCAATACCAAAGTATAAATAGAAAGTGATGCAGAACTCTAGAGGAGAAAGGAATGGCAAACAGGAACATATAATCCAGCATAACAGGAAAAAAAAAAAAACTTTTAAAAATTTGGAGCGTGAAGAATGAACTGGGGAAGAGGAAAAAGGAAAGCCAAAGAACCCATCATATACAACATTGGGTATAAAGGATGCCCTCATCCTTCTTGAGAAACGAGTTCATTCATTTTTTAGGACTTCTCTGTCAGTGGGAAAGACAGACCAGAAGAACATGGGTAACACAGCAACCAAGGGAACAAGGTTCAAGCAATAAAATTAGCAAAGCTCTTCAGTGGCGACTGAATCTCTGGCCTCAAAAGATACAGGATCTGTGTGCCTATGGGATTAAGTGCACTTGTATGGATACAGCTATTTCTAATGTTTGCATGTGGAGAATGACTACTAAGGGAAGCAAGAAAAACTTGAAATAAACCCTTGCTTCCTAACAAAGCCATGTGAAAAAGAAAACACAAACCACCTAGAAAATGAGATGTGTCCAAAAAAAAATAGCCATGGAGAAAACAAAACAAAACAAAAAATGGAAAGAAAAAGAAAAACATTAAAAAGTTATCACATACACATTGTGTATGAATTTTATCACCATTTGTAATCAACTTCCAAGGTTTCATAATACCCTTTAACTTTAGTTACTCAATCTACTGAACAAATCATCTCATTGTTACCCCATTTGAAGGAAGAGTGGAGCCTCTTTTGATGTTGGTAAGAGATAGAAAAATGAGTCCACCTTCAGGAAAGAAAAGTGTTCTGCGTAAACACCTGGAGCCTAGTGGTAGGAAGTGATGATCATTTGTCTCTTGCCTTAACCCTTTCAAAGATTCATCAAACCAGAAGTTGGAAATTCATGTAATCGACGAAATAAAACTTTTCTCATTTAATACAACAGAAATTTTTCTTTCCAAAAAAAAGAAGAAAAATTATATCTTATTACTCACCCATTTCCTAGGTCTGCCTCTTGGCCGTTTTTCTCCAGTGGCTTCTGCTTTCTGCAAATGACAAAGGAAGTCATTATAGTTTTCTACCTGACATTGTTTATAAGTACTGCACCAAGGGACACATTTGAAGTAAGAATGTTCTGCTTTGCAGATGAAGTATCGGTTTTTTGGTTTTTTTTTTTTTAGCAAACTCCATCTCCTCTAAGGTTAATCTTTTTCCACATTTTTTAGTAGATTCTTCTTCATTGCATGATGTAAAGAGGTATCTATGCAACCCCTCACCCTAAAATACTCCCCCTGTAGTGATCTCTTCTGAAATGCATGAAAATGCTTCTTAAAAAGCTATTTTGCTTTTATTTCTGTCCATATTAAAAACATTATCCCCACATTCTGTAACTACATATGTTAGTATTTTAGAAAATTAATGTTTCTTAAGATGATCAAGATTCTTTCCATGTCACAACTAAAGTTGCAAAAATTAATATTGATACATTGCTTTACAATTTACAAAGCTCTTCTACCTATATTGATAGTCAAAAGCAAGTATAAATGTATAAAAAAGAATACACAAGCATTCTAATTCAAAATAACAAACATTTGTACACTTCTACATGTTTAATTTCATGTTCCTTGCCTGAAACAATTACCTGTCAATCAGTTCACCTAAAGCAGAGGAAAAAAAAGCAGCAGAAATCATCAGTTTGTCCCAGTGATGAAAACTATATGTGCCTAGAAATAATGATTAATTTAAAATGTACTTTATTAACAATAATCCCACACTTAACACGAATACATTTCTATCTTGGGAGTTTGTTTCATTGCTTTACTTCGCAGAAGATTTTTCTGATATCACAGTTGTTAACATGATTTATAAAACAATTATTTTTCCCTGTTTTTGTCAGCCCTAGTCCAATCTTCAGACACAACAACACACCAATACACACACATATCACATACATCTATAAAAACATGTGTTCATACTTCTTAGGATAAAGAAAACTTAGTACATATTGTTTCATGTATAAGAATCATCCATGGCTATATTAACACACAAATACAGGTAACTTGAACCAGGATACCTTGTTCCACATTTTACTTTTGTTATCTGAGTTAGCAGCCAGTGGGGGTACTTGGTAGTGATACTGACTATCTACACTGCCAAATGAAACTTTCCTCTTTTTCTCTTCAGTCTGCCTGGTAAAAACAGATAGATTTACATGATAGTTGACAAATAGACAGATGGATAGACAGATAGACAGACAGGTAGATAACAGATAAAATAAGCCACAACATTTCTTACCAAAATAGTGTCTCCCTGATCTGTCATTACTATCCAACAGGTCCCATGAATTAACCCAGACTCTATATGATTGTAATGTTAACTCACACATATTGAGCATTTAAAATATCCCAGGCACTCGACTGTCAGTCACAGGTGTTATGTTCATCCTTACAGCAGCCTTATAAAGTGGGTATTATTATTTCTCTTATTTTGTAGATGAACAACTAAGTCTTAGATAGGTTAGGTATGCAACTGTCTCAAGGTCACAAACAAAGCAGGTAAGTGGCAGACCTGGGATTTGAACCCAGTTTTGTCTAACTCTAAAAACTGTGCTCCTAGCCTCTTAACAATGCTACTACCCCTTAGTATACAAGCATTTGTTACCATAAAAAAATACTTGAGGAAACTATAATTGTCACTGATTCAGTTAATTTCCCAGAACAAAAGGAAACCTGGTAGCCTTTAGGAATTCTATCTAACCATCAGATTTGGACACTCTGAATCATTGTTTATTACTTTTGAATGGCTCCACAAAGGAATCATATATTGTCAGAGGTTAGTGGCACTGTCTTACCTTCAGTCCCAAGGGCATGAATTCAGTGAAAGCCCAGAGTGTCAAGTAAATCACATACTCTTCAGAGCATTGCCTCATGGAGAGAGGGAGATGTCCTGAGAAGATCACAGACTCTACCTTGGAACGCTTAGATTCCAATTCCTGCTCTGCCATTTTAGTTTTATGACTTTGGGCAGGGCCTTGAAGACCTCAATTTGGTTTCATCTGTGAAATGGACATGACGCCTCCTATGAGAGGTCATTCCTCCAAGTACTTAGAAGTTCCTGCCTCCCATGAGGTGCTCCATAAGTGTTCTTTCACTCCTAACTAGATGGAACTCTTAAAGGGAGTTTTTCTTTTCTTTTTCTTTCTTTTTTTTTTTTTTCACTCGGTCACCCAGGCTGGAGTGCAGTGCAGTGGCACGATCTCAACTCACTGCAAGCTCCGCCTCCAGGGTTCCTGCCATTCTCCTGCCTCAGCCTCCCGAGTAGCTGGGACTACAGGTGCCCGCCACCACGCCTGGCTAATTTTTTGTATTTTTAGCAGAGACGGGGTTTCACTGTGTTAGCCAGGATGGTCTTGATCTCCTGACCTCGTGATCCGCCTGCCTCGGCCTCCCAAAAAGGGAGTTTTTCTTCAAGTTAGTTCCCTCTCTCAGAAGGCTTGGTCAATGCAAGTATTCCATCACACCCATCTGTCACCTTTAGAATAAGGCTTTTAAGGATCCCTTTTGCTACTGCATAGTGAATTATATATGGGTATGGAGTTCTCTAGCACAGAAGCAGCATCTAACTTAATCTTTGGAAGCAACTGTAAGATTGCACACTTAACCCAGTAGTAAATTACATAAACATGGAAAATATAAATCCTTTTTAATGGAAATGGGGGTGTGAAGTGGGGGTGGGAGAAGGAGGCTATTGACCTTAGGAGCTAACAGTGCTACACCATGCTTTCTCTGCATGGTTGTTATGTTTCAGGGGCCATGATGTGATCCGGGTGTATTTAAAGTCTATTGAAGAGAGAGTTTTTGTTTTTTGTTTTTTCTAAAAGGATTTCACTGCATTTCAAAGTCAGAGAAAACAAATCTCTCAAAAACAGAAAAAGCCCTGCAAATAAGATGACTTTTAAACAAGCATCTCATTTACAAAAAGCCTACTGAGAAATAAACTTTGCACCATTAACCAAAGGGCAAAATATCACGATTATCACTCGGACTTGTTAAAAGCAAATTCGCTCCTTGGTCGTTCAGGCCTCTGTTACATGTAAACTGAAACCCTCTTCTGAGACTACATCTAGAAGAAACACATTAGCTGTGCTGTGTGGCATCGATCTGGGAGGTTTTCATTTTTCTTTAAAACCCACATTATTTAATCATTCTAATCAAACTCCTCAAAGGCTGCAAAACAAGTTAGGGTTTTAGTTTGTAAACCAGCTTAGATCCAGAATTTTTACATATTGGAAAACACCAGCTTTAATATTGTTTTCCTGTGTTTAATGCTTTTCAGGATATTATTTTTCAAAAAAGACAAACAAAACATTCAGGAGGCTTGTTTTGTTTTAACATATGCAATACTGTAGAAGTGTATATTTGGTTTTCCTTTGCCAGAATAGAATTTGGCTTTATACTACAAACCCATGTATAACAGAGACATAACTAATTCTAACTATTTATTGCTCTCATTGAGAGAGAAAAGGGAGATATGGTCGGAATTCTCATTTGTAAGAACTGAAATTTCAGACTATTACCAGTACTATTATGTGAATATTTACAACAATCATTTCTCATTAAAAGTGTCATTTCTCCCTTGTTTGCCCTCATTAATATTTTTATGTTTTAAACTTTAGATTCAAAACTGTATACTTAATTTTATGATATATTTAGAAGCAAGTCCACGAGGATTGGGAGAAATGTTAAATGGGAAATATAACTATTTCTTTCTCTAACAAGTTCTGGTACTGCAGACTCTTCAATGTACTGCAGATTTTAAAAACTAATTAGGAAAGAAATTCATCTAGCAAACACATCTCTTGAGCTTGAAAACAGTGCTTAGCACTAGTGCCTGGTGTGCAGGAGGTGTTCACTATATACTTGTTGAAGGAGTGGAGGGAGGGAGCGAGGCAAAGAGAGAGGAAGGGAGTAAGTGAGGGAGGGAGGGAAGGAAGGAGGAAGAGGTGAGGAAGGGAGGGCAAGAGGAAAGGAAGGAAAAAAGAAAGGAAGGAAAAGTGATTATATTATATGTGTGTCTTATTTCCCTCTTCTCATCCGAATTTAGAGTTCAGTAAAACTTTAGCAAAAATAATTTCACCTAGCCCTCTCATTTAGCAAAGCAGAAAGCTTCTGGATGCACTACAATTCCCAAAGACATAGCCCCATGATATATTTGGGAGCTAGAAGTCTTGTGGGTATCAGTACCAGAAGGCACACATTTCCAGTCTCTTTATAACCTTTGGAGTGGCCCTTCAAAGGTTTCCCAAAGCGTAATTTCCAACCTGCATTTCAGGTCACTGGAGATAACAGAAATCTACCTTTTAACAAGTGTTTTACAGAACATTCAGGAGCACATGGTAGTGGAAAGAGTATAAGCTTTAGAATTAAAGTGAATTCAAACCCACGTGTTACCATGTACCAGAGTTGAGTATCAGATATGTCCTGGTTTACATCTTTGAATCACAGTTTTCTCATTTGTGGAATGAAGACCACAATGCTTAAATCAGAGGATTAAAGGAGCTAATAGACATATAAAGGGCCTGACAAAAGCTATGGTATTTAGCAGTTAGGCAAATGTAATTTCTTCTCCCTCCCCTTACTTTAAAATGCTACCCACAAATATAATACTTACCAATTCTGTAAGTTTCCAAAGTGACTTTCCAAGCATTATGTTACTTAAGTAGGGCAGGGCAACTGTTAATTCCCCTGTTTTACAAATGGGAGATTAAGCATCCTGCCCATGTTCACAGGTAGTAGAACTGAGACCCAATCGGATTTCAAGGCAGTAAAGTGTCTGTTCTTTGGAGAACTATTCTCATATGAAACAAAACTGCCATGGGAAAATTTAAAAAATAAAAGATAACCTTCTAGGGTGAAAATCAAATTAGTTAAAAGTAATGTATTTTCAGGTTTCCTATAAACACAGGACAAGAGCAGAGGTTGGAAACTAAGAATAATTCAATTCTGACTTCAGGGTCAGATTTAGATGGCTATTAATTTTTTGCTATTACAAGTTATCTCATCATATTTTTTATGTACTATGATATAGCCAGAATTCCCCCACTGCAAATCCATCAGTGCATCTGTACCAAAAAAAAACTAGAAAAATATTTGGGTGTCATGGTGCCCTGTTTTGTTTGCATGTATCTTGATTTATATGAAGCCCACTATCCAAAGCCTAGAAAACACATTTTATTTCCTTCAGTTGCTATTTTTAAAAACATAAACAGTATAAATCAATGTACACTGATATCAAAATCAATTATACAAATCAATCTCACTAAGCACTGAGGAAATTTTCATTTTACCTTTTTGATAATCCAGTTCTGTGAGTTTCCTAATTTTACAAGCAACACTTTTAGCCTTGAAGAGACATTACAATTTGCTATCATAATATATTTACCAATAGGAAATATAAGTAACTTCCATCATCCATTGTAGTTCCTGCTTATTACCCAAGTTAGCACTTACTGTCAACTTTGGTGTCCTTATTTTGCACATGCTTATCTTCATGTATACAAACACTAAATTAAAACCAAAGCCAAATGACAGGCAAAGTTATCATTTTCAAAGTTTAAGATTCTCCTCCTCCAAATCTTCTCTCTACTTCTTTGTAATGAGAAAAATCAATAGCAATGATACAAGAGACCACTGCTATTGATCATAGGAGTTACCTTCTGAGCAAACATTATCCTAGACAAAAGATAATGCCTGCACTACTCTTCCCTAATTTAAATAGACTATGCCATTCAAAATTGCTCGGCGTATTAAAACAATATGAGATAATGCAATGCCCTAACAGATAGTCAGTTCTCATTTCCCCTTTTCTCCTGGTTGGCAGAACAAAGATTCCTAACTAAAACCTTCAGAATCTAGGACAGTGAAATTAAATTCAGTTTCTACTTTGTGCCTTCTGCTCTGGAAACTGCAGAAAGTTAACAAGACAAGACAGTTTTGAATGATTTAACTGACATAAAATGCTCTTCATCCATCTATTCTCGAGAAAGAACTGAAATGCAATAGAATACCAATCTGGTATATTCTATCTCCTTAGCAAAATGATCTGTTGAGAACTTGAGATAAAAATGAGCCAGGAATGTAGGTCAGCCAGAGAAGTGAGGAGCCTTCAAGTTCAGAAGAGTTCAGAAGGATGAGAGCTTCTAGAGAAGTAGAACTATGGGTCCCTTGAAATAAAATTACTTCGTAAGATAATTCAAATGTATTTCAATCTCCCATATTTGGATCATAATCTGTGATGATTCAAAGCATTGCCAGATAGAATGTGCTGGTGCATTAAGTAAGGCTTTATCTTCCCTGGCAAAGTGAAAGAAAAAAATGAGTCAATTGTTTAGGTAAGTCAGCCTGAAATATCATGATAATGGAATAACAGTTGGGCTTTACTTAATTTCACCTGCTGAATTCATTTGTATCCTCAGATAGGGCCCTGAATCTGCCTGAATTCATTTGTATCCTCAGATAGGGCCCTGAATCCCCCAATAAAACTTACCTGCCCATTGAAATACAGAGGAATTAAACTAAATCACAGTAGTTTAATTTAGAAACCATAGGCCGGAATTATATGATAACTGCCAATGTTACCTTTCCTTAACTCACCTATAATAATGCCTTTGGTTTCTCCTTTCAACTAGGCCTACTATATTCTGAAGAAAATTCTGTCCTCATTCAGCATTTATGCTGAATGATTTATCTGCATGTTGACTAAAACCTATCTTCTCTCTTCTTAAAATACCTGTGATTGGTGTTGGTAATGATTATGAAAAGCAAACCACATTTCTAGGAATGCAAATGATTAGAAGGAGCATGAAGTAGTCTTTACAGTATCTAATTAATGCAGGCCTTCTTTTTATAGCAAATTGAACATAGAGACTAAACATTTACTCTGAACATGTTATTTTAACTATAGCTGCTCTATCTAGATATTTTCATTCTGCACTTTGCTCCCTAGATCTGCCCATTACACCTAAAGTCACAAGGGTGGTGAAGCAAATATATGACATGATGAAGTAGGGTTATCTCACACCTGAGATCTTTTTTTTTAAATTTTCATTTACCTTCCAATAAAATTTAATTCAACCTCAGAAAAAAAACTTCCTAAAATATGTGAATGAGAATTGGCTTAAAACTTAAGGATGAATTTGACTTGAGACCTTCAACACTGAAGAATTAGTGACAACCCCTCCAATATTCTGTCATGATTAAAAAAGTACAACAAAACCCTAAACTAAAGGAGATTATAACTTTTCTCTCTAACCATTTGGGAACTGTAAAAATGCAAAGAGTTCCATCCAGCACAATAGGAAAGCAAAGCAAAGCAAAACAAAACAAAAAAGGAGGTTAAGACATAACTGGTCTTAGGTATATCTCAGACTAAAAATAAAAGGGTAAAGATATGCTCACACAGACATATACACACATGGACAAATTAATTATTCAGGAAAACTTTAACTTCTGATTTCTTTTCTTTTATTCAGGTAACTATATGAAACCGATTCAGGGACAAATTTTGAGCACTCAGATTGGAGTTCTGAGGAATGACTAGAATCATCACACAATGGTCATGCATAGTAGTTCGTTTTAATGGAATATTAAGTAGATTGAAGAATAATTCTCTTCCAAAAGTTCCAAGCATAGCAAATTGTGTTTTTATAAATGTCTTTGTTTTACATATTATATAAATCAATTTTCTACTGAATATGGTTTGAAATTAAAGTGATGGCTAATTTAGTAGTCATTCACTTGGTCTTGCAACATTCTGCATGCATTGTCCAGTTTCACACTGTTAATTTTCTAATAAACAGCTTTGTTTTCAAATGTCCCAAGGCCAGTTACTGAATCCAAATATAAACTTTGTAAGTCAAGAAACTCCAAGCAGCAAGACATTTTAAGCATATAACCATCAGGATTTCAGTGTGCACTGCAACTCCTCTAATTTTAGGCTTCTTTCTTCTCATATACTTACCAGTCTTTGCAATGTATGTTGCACTGTGATGGGTCTCAGTTTACAGGAAAACACCCACTTTGTTACTCATAGAAGACTTCTCATATCTACTCTGGTCAGTCTCACAGGGTATGTTTATCTTACATGTTATGAACAATATAATTTTTTCTAAAAAGATTTGCATTTCAAAATCCTGATGAACATATATGTTTTGTTAGAACACAATATATGCTTAATAAACAAACATGTTTGAAAATCATGTTTATATAGAATAGTAACATACTCAACAAATTCTGATTTGAAAGTGAAAACACCTTAAGTTTACACATGCCATGAACGATTCATCAATGTCATTCATTATTTTGCAAGGTATTCTCTTCTCCAGATGAAGCGTAATTTATAAAACTGAAGAAAAATAAGTCAGGTTATGGGCAAATGTATTTATTCATTTTTATTACAAGAGGGATTTTTATAACAGCATTGTTGGAAATAATTGTGTCTGAAAGAATGAAAGATTCTGGAGAAGGAATCTTTAGAAAAAAGAAAGCCTACTTCTGTTTCGGAAATTGGAATAATGTATGCATACATATGAAGAATTTTCAGAAAGATGAGTGGCTTAGGGGGCTCATTTACAAACGCCTGTCACTAGAGTCACTAAAAATAAATCAACCCTTACTTAGGAATAGATCAACTTTAAAAATTTTGCTTTAGGTGGTAAACTAGGCACTAGTTTCAGCTTCCCTTTTCTCAATACAAATTTTGTTAGTCAGTGGTAAGCTTTTTAAAATGAAGAGGAGGCAATGGGAGCATTTCTATCTATTCATCCAAAAAACATGGAATATAGTAAAATATGGGAGACAATTCATTTTCCTTTTTAGTATTAAATTTCAAATTACTTATTTATGGTGAAATTTAAAGATTTCTTCCTAGGAGATACTATCATGCTGCATTTTTCAGAGGAACTACACCATAGCTTAAATGCATGTTAGCTATCTAACAAGTATTTATTTGTGCATCTCCTTAGAATAAAAGTAAATTAGGTAAACTCCACACTTACGCAACATAGAAAAACTCCTTGGTAAAATCACTCCTTTTTAGTTAATTTATAAATGAGGTAAAATAAAACAAATATAAAGTATTCATATTAAAAATACCAGAGTACATATTGCCATTTTTAAATAACAAGGTTACTTAGAGCTATTTTAAAGTTTATTGATTAAATAAGAAACACAATCAAATCTAAACTCTAAGAAGCAATTAAATTTAAATATATTAAAAATATGCTCCTCAACTCTGTTCAAAACTGTTAAAACAGACAAGAACTCATAGTTACTTCCTAAATAATTTATATGTACCATTAGTTGCTATGGCAGTTTACAACACTGAAAACTAGCACATATATTACAGTTAGTACCCACAGTCACAAAGAAAACCACACAAAACATTAATCCCCAAACGATGAGCATATAGCCCTTTCTAACAAATACTGTACATGTATTTAAACCCGTTGAAAAGGTATATCCAAATTTAGTTCTGATTTTTGAAACTTTGTTCTCAATTACTATACAAACCTACAAATAAAATGCAGAAACTTTTTTTTCCAATTTATTTATAAAGTCAAAAAAGCGACTGGTACTTCTCTATACATGCATTAACCCTGACATAGTTCCTCTTTGCAATCTTAAATATAGCCAGCCTGAAGTTATCTTAAACTGCAACTTTAAATTTATTAAGAAGAACACTGAATGTTACACTTAACTGGGTTCTATTTTGCCCAAAAAGAGATATTAAATGAGCCAAATATTTGTTTTAAAAAGTCTCATTGTCCAATTCAGACATTTCTATGTCACTTGATGAAAAGGCTTTTTGAGATTATGATATACTATACTGCAGGTTTATTGTAAAACAAGCAGTATACTTTATTATCACAATTAAAGCTGTAAAATTCATGAAATTTTTCCACTATCCCACAACTAGATTTACTTCTAATTATCATCTATTTGGCAAAGTACTTTAATAGGGGGATTTGGTTTGCAGTAGCCATGAAATAAGCACAAAGTAAATCAATCTCTATCATTTTTCAGAAGAAATTGCAAAAACTTTACCACCAGGCAAAATCTATAGTTTTGATTTGTTTTTAACTACTTACAACTAGTGCAAATATTAGTTGTGTCATTTTCCACCTTCCCCTCCCCCCTGCCTTCCTTCCTCACTTCTACCCGTTTTAAGGTTCAAATTATTTGGTGGCTGTTTGTTTAAAAACAACACTGTTAAGTATCTTCATAAACTTTTTATGCTGAGCATCTGCTTAGAAAAAAGGTTAACTCGCATCTAATTAATGTTAAATGTAAGAATTGAGTCTGTGTTACCCAGTTGGGACAAATTCCTAGGTGCGGAGTTAGAATAGGAAAATTACAGGGAGGCTCCTGTAGTCATTGATGAAGTTAGGAGAGCTTGACTCGAGAAATCTCACCTTTTGAGCTGCTTTAGAGGGACTCTTGTTTTTGCTGCCTTTAGGTCTTCCCCTGGGTCTCTTAGGAGAGGGCTCACCGGTTGGTTCCTAATTGTGAGGGGGGAAAAAAAAATGCTGTTGTGGCAAGAATGTCTGAAAGAAATTGACCCTGACTCTTTAGCTATATTTTCTGCATGTGCTGCTCAAAAGAGCTGTTGGAACACTTTCAGTTCAAGCATAAATGGATGATGATGGTACAGAGTTTACAGAAAGGGGAAATAACTATACTTTTAATCCAAGGGTTCAAAGAGGAAACCCTATTTTGTATATGAAAACTAGATTCTACTTCAAACCTAAAATGGTAACAAAGACTGAAGAGGCATGTTCTAGAAAGAAAGTCATATACTTTTAAGGCGTAAAGTTTACAGGGCTATGCATTTGGCGACTCATAGGAATAATAAGCATTTTAAACGAGCACCACTCTCCATTATACTAGCATTTCAAACAATAGAAATATGAAGCTAACATCATAGATATTTCAACAATCTTCCATATTGAAAAGGTGGCTTTTAATAATCTTTGTATACCTGCCTTCTAGGTGGATTATGATTCAACTGACACATTCTGAGTAAAATACTGGAGGAATTATTCAAGTTCTTCAGTTCAAAATAACTCCATTCCCCCTAAAATTTCCAAATAATTATAGTAAATCTATTGTGGGAGGTTTTGCTTGAATTATCTAGTTAATTGCTTCAATTCTCCACTTCCTTTTGGAGATGCAGGCATGGTCTCCAGTCTACATTTAAATATCTTTTGATAAAAATAAACATATTTTCTTCAAAACTTTCTTTTAAGAAAACTCTTATGGGGATGGAGTGGAGAAAACTAAAAGGGGGTAAAAGCGAGGAGGAATGGAGTGTCTGGGAATGAGAAATGGAAGCAATCACTAGGTTTAGCAAAACTTTAAATGGCTCCTATGCCAAGTAGTAAATACTCAAGTGGTTAAGAGAATGCGATGATTAATATTCCAGATCCCAAATATTTATCCAGTGAATCATCTATTCACATTTCATTCAGATTTGGTGATTAAGTGAGACTAATTAACTTAAAACCCATGAACGTCCTCAATGAAAATTCGCATCCCATTTACAGAATTCGGGGAAGGTTCCCTGCAAGCTTCTGTGGGACCACTAGCGCCAGTGGGCACATCGAGAGCAAATACATCGGAGACACATTTTTCTTTCTTTGTGAACTCTGCCTTAACTCAAAGGTAAAGTATCCAATCACCTCCAGACCCCATTGTAATTTCTTTTGGATTTTTTTTTTTGGAGGGGGGTGCAATTAGTCAGTTGGAGCTGGGTGGCGGGTGGGAAACAAGTGGGGGAGGGCAGAGACTTCCTGGGAGGTGTAAAACAGGATTCAAATGCGATGTAAAGTGTCGCTTGGGCAGAGCGGGAAAACTCAGGGGCCTCTAGATAGGCTTGTTTCCTTTGATGATTTTGAAAAGGTAAACTCTCAATTTTTCTAAAATTCTCTGGCAAGCAAACATTGTTCAATTTCCCCACCTTGCTCTCAGGCAACTTTGGGACTCTAGGATTATTTTCTAATCGGCGTGTTTGCCATGAAGGAAGCGATTTAAGACTAAGGAGCGAGCAAGTTTTAAAGCCCGAGAAAGTGGAGTTTAAATGTTCTCAATAGACTTATCCCGCTCCGACCCTGCCCGCCGCGGCTTGGAAATTACAGCGAACAAAACCCCCAGCCCTGCGCGCCGAGCGCAGCTCTGCAAGCGCCGGCTGCACGCTTAATTGGTTGCATCCGCAGACAAAACCCTCCACTCCGCTGGGTCCCGGGCGCCCCTCGATCGTCCCCTACTCAACCCCCGGCCACTGGCCTTGGAGAAGAGCATTTAATGGCTGCAGCTCTGAGGCGCGGGATCCAGGGGCAAAAGGGGGACCGGGCGCCTGACGAGGAAGCGACCCTGGCTACCCTGCACTCTCTCGGACACTCCTTTCAACGCGCCCTTGGCTGGGCGAGTTAACCCCGTCGCGCGGGGAGCCAGGTTTCCCGTAGCCCCTGCCCCGGGCTCCCTCCGGCGGCCGCCGCACATTTAAAGAGCCCGAAGAGGACCAGGCAGCCGGCTCTCCATGCGTTCTTTGTCGGGAGGGCGCGAGTCTTGGGCCACCGAGAGCTTGGAGGAGGGCGCCAAGGGGGCGGCTGCGGCGCGCCAGCCCCCGACCCGCGAGCAGCCCCGGGAGGCGGGAGAAAGAGCCTCCGGCCCCCAGGACTCTAACCCCTTCAGCCCAGATCGGCCGGAGCGCCCGGGTCCCCGGCACCTCCTTCCTCCCGGGCAGTTGCAAAAGCAGCTCGGAGAGCGCCTGCGAGCCCGGGTTTGTCGGATCCCGGTCGCTTCCAGTCACCCGGCGACACCGCGCCACTCGGGGCGGTGCACAATAGCGAAAGTCCGAGGACGCGCTTCGCCCGACCCCACCTCCAGCCTTCCCCGGGCCGCCCGCCGCAGCTCCCCACCTCCCCGCCCAGAGGGTTGCTGGCGCCCCGGGGCCGCTCGGCACACTCGTGGGGTCTGCGCCGCTCCCCCCAGCCGGCGGGCGGGCAGCGTGCGACGGCCGCGGCGACTGGGCTACCGCGCTCCGGCCGCCCCGCGCGTGTCTGGGCCCCTGCAGTGGGGACGGGGTGGGCTGGTGCCCCCACCGCGCCAGCGTACTGACTTGCTGCTGCTTCCTGGGGCGGCCGCGTCCTCTCTTCTGAGGCGCCGGGGCGGCAGGTTGTCCCTGGGCTGAAGTGGACGGCTGCCCCGCGCCCTCACCGCGTGCGCTCATCCTGCCTCCCGCCGCCGCTACCGCCGCTGCAGCCGCTTCGCCTCGACTGCCCCGGAGCTGCCCAGCACCTTTCGGGAGATGAGGTGATAGAGCTGGGGACGCCGGCGGGGCGAGCGCTAGCTGGCGGGCTGCAAGGGCTGCTGTTGCTTAGGCTGCCGCCGCTGCCACCATCAACACCGGACGTCCAGCGGCTGCCAAAAAGAGAAGAGGGGAGGAGGAGGAGGAGAGGAGGAGGCGCTGCCGGTGGCGGCGGCGGCGGCGGCGGCGGCGGCGGCGGCGGTGGGTGGGTGCCGGAGGTGGAGGTGGCGGTGGAGGTGGAGGTAGCGAGAGGAGGAGGGAAGCGAGGGAGAAGGAAGAGAGGTTTTGAGGTCGCAGAGGCTCCTCTCGCGGGTTGGGATCAGGAGTTGCGGGCACCGGGAGCACTTCGGAAGCGGCTTGGAAAGGGAAGAGACTTGGAGTGAATTGTGTCCCTTGAAATGTTAGGCGGGGAAAGAATTCCTCCTCCTCTTCCCCCCACCCCGCTCGAGAGAGAGAGAGAGAGAGAGAGAAAGTGAGAGAGAGAAAGAGAAAGAGATTGAGATTGAAAGTGCCTTGGGCAGTCGGAAAGCAAAGGAGGATGGGGAGATTCCGCCGGGATAGGGTCGGGCACGGAGCACAAGCAGAGGACAGAGCAGTGGGTGGCACCGCGCCTCCTCGGGTGGCGGGAACAGGCGGCGGCGGCACCGGAGAGTCAGAGGGGGACGGGCTGCTCGCTCCTGAGTCTTGCACCAAGCGCGCGCTGCCCGGGCTGGAAGTTTTCTGAATTCCTGCCCCAAGATTCAAGTGGGATGAGTGTGTGTGAGTGTGTGTGAGTGTGAGTGTGTGTGGTGTGTGTGCTGCGCGCGCTTGCGCTTGGGGAGGGGGTGGTGGAAGGGGGGGAGTGCCCACCTCTAATCGTGGGCGGATAAAGGGGAGGGGGTTGCGCAGGAAGAAAAGTATGAGGAGGAGGGAGGCCAGGCGGACCGCCGAGCCAAGGCGCCTGGCTGCTAGCCAGAGGCAGCGTTCGAAATACAACTGCCTCGGCGGCGGCGGCGCCCGGGTGCCACCCGGAGCCCAGCTCACGTGCTCCCGCCCGGCGGCGGGGTTAAAGGGACAGGCCGGGGATCCCGGACTGGCTCGCCGTGGGCCTAGCCCCACCCGCCTCTCGAGGTCACCCCTGGGCGGTTGTCCTGGGAAGGCGCGGGAACGTGACTGTCCCCGAGCCACGTTTCGGGGCTCGGCCTTTACCTGCGCCTCTACGGTCCCGAGCCAACACTTGGCAGGAAGCGTCTAGGCTGCACCCCAGGCAGCGCTCCGGTTCACTGTGAGCGGGAAGGGACTGCAGAGGAGTGGGAGAGGGGCCCTGACAGCCCTACTCCGCCGCAGAATGCCCTCACCACAGAGACTGCGGGCGGGCGAGCGCGCACATACACGGAGACATGCATGCAGATACACACGAACACGCGTGTAAGCACATGCACACTTGCACGCAGATACACGTGGAAACGGGGCACTCATGCGCACGTAAACACACGCCTTTACGCACACACACATACACACAGGCACGCAGATAGACATGCACATTCGCAGACACGTGCAAGCAATGTGCACACACACAGCGCGCCAGCTTCTTCATTGAACTTTTTTCTCCAGGAAAGCCTAGAGGCAATCAAAGTTCCCTCCCCATCTCCCTCCCCGGGGATCCGACATTCGCAGAGTAAAGGGCACCTTGTAGATTCCTAACGCCACAATTGCACTCACTGCCCAACTCTCCCTTCAGTTTACCTCGATTTAACCTTCTGCCTGAGAACTCTTTCTGCCAAGTCCTAATTTTATGGCCTGGGCTGTTTCTGAGTTATGTGAACACCATAATGGCCACAGTCCGTTTTTAAAAGGTGGAGTACATTTTTAAATGTACCTCTTTTCATCCTTGAATAACACAAAACTCTGAAAAAATTAGGTTCAGATTTTCACACATCACACCCAAAATTATTTTGGACTAATTCCAAAATAAAAACTTTCACCTGGGGAAGAATTTATTTTTTTCAAAGATACAGACCACCGTGGAATAAAAACGCCTACTCTGCAGCCCTAAGCAGGAGTTAGGCACCGCCAGGTTCCCCTGTGCATGTGGAGGAGGCGCGTGTAAATGTCTGCTTTGGCGCGGCAGCGCTGATTGGTCCGCGTTGCCATTTTAAATCCATTTCCAGCTGCCCTTTGCAGAGCTGGGACACTTTGCTGCACGTCGAGTGCTCTGCAGGAATCCAGGGTTTCTCCTGGGTCTGGGAACGCTTAGCTGTGATGGAGAGAGAGAGCCTCCATCCCTCCGGATGGAGCCCAGCAGCTGACTGGGAAGGGAGGGGTCTAACAGGAACCAAAGGTTTTCTGTCAGGGCTTGGCTCAAAGATGGTATCTTCATCAAAGGGATTGAAGTTTCACCTAACGATTACAGTGACATGTCCTAACTGACAAGCGTTCACATTTAAAAACTATGATCACATATTTGCACTGTGGTGTGCACATTTTACATACACGTACAAAATAGATTTCTGGATTTGTGTGTGTTTGCTTACTTTTTGACAGGAGGAGAGAGAAATTCTGAGGGTGAATGCAGGGGAGCCACTGAGGAGTTCAGCCAGCCAGTTTTGTGCTGTATACCTCATTATATCCTAGGATTTTTTTTTTTTTTTTTTAATGTGTACAGAGGTCAGCAAGGAGGGGATTCCAAAATTTTGTTTTTGCATTAATCTTTGAATATAAGAGAAGCACAGAAAAACTGGGGGTGGGGGAATATACAGCCACTTGTTTTCAGGCTGCTATCATTTTGCTCTTAGACTATTTGACCCCTTTTGAATTTATAACAAGGGTATAAAACAAATATTGTATCAAGTTCTGTTCAAATCAATTTTGTATATTTTCATTCTTTGGAAGCTGTATTTAATTTTTCAGAATTCTGTATATTTTCTGTAGGCAAAACATTAAAATTTGTTCTAATCTTTGAAATTATTGAGACTTTTATTATACAAAATGGTGTTCTTATATATTTTAAAAATAATGCTAAAAGGTTAGATTTTATTTTTAAAGAAAAAGGAATTTTTTTACATTTACATCTGAGGGTTTTTCCCCCAGTTTAAACTTCTCAACCATTTACTTTTTTATCACACCATATTTTACCCATATATTCAAGGCTCAATTCTTCTTTCTAATTTGAAAACTTTCCAGGTAGTTTCTGTCCATATTCAACCGTCTTTTCTTCTTCTGTACCCACTATAGAATTGAGCAATTAGCACCTTGGTTGTATATGTTAACAAGGTTTTTAATTATCTGTGATACCTGATGTAGATTAGTGTTTAGATCAGGTCAGCCCATTAGTGGGTGGTAAAATTAATTTAGCAAACCCATAACATCATTTAAAAAATAGGTAGACTAAGATCGAGAATATCACATGTACAATTTCTGCCTTAGATATATAGTACATATGTATGAAAACTGTTAAGATGGGTTGTAGCCGGGCGCGGTGGCTCAAGCCTGTAATCCCAGCACTTTGGGAGGCCGAGACGGGCGGATCACCAGGTCAGGAGATCGAGACCATCCTGGCTAACACGGTGAAACCCCGTCTCTACTAAAAAATACAAAAAACTAGCCGGGCGAGGTGGCGGGCGCCTGTAGTCCCAGCTACTCGGGAGGCTGAGGCAGGAGAATGGCGTAAACCCGGGAGGCGGAGCTTGCAGTGAGCTGAGGTCCGGCCACTGCACTCCAGCCTGGGTGATAGAGCGAGACTCCGTCTCAAAAAAAAAAAAAAAAAAAAAAAAAGATGGGTTGTATTTTCATCCTTAACGTCTCAGAATTTGGGATGTATCTTAGAATTCAAGGTGTCTTAGCACTGCTATCACATACTAGGTAGTGTCTTTTCTGTTTTGGTAGTATACATGCTGCTATGGTTTGGCTGTGTCTCCACCCAAAACTCATCTTGAATTGTAGTTCCCATAGTCCCTACCTATGGTGGGAGGGACCCGGTGGGAGGTCATTGAGTCATGGGGGTGATTCTCCCATGCTGTTATCGTGATAGTAGGTGTTCACAAGATCTGATGGTTTTTTTAATGGGCTCCCTGCTTTGCCCAGCTCTCATACTTCTCCTTCCTACTTCTTTGTGAAGAAGGTGTCTTGCTTCATCTTTGACTTCTGCCATGATTGTAAGTTTCCTGAGGCCTTCACAGCCATGCAGAACTATTAAACCTCTTTCTTTTCTAAGTTACCCAATCTTGGATATTTCTTCATAGCAGTGTGAGAATGGACTAATACACATGCTTATATGTAAATTTTATGTATATTCCCAGAAGACAGGTAGCATTTCAAGTACCTCGGTTTTTTGTTTGTTTTTGTTGCACTAGTCTAAGTAGTGTTCTGTTCATGATAGACTTCTGATAGTTATTAATTTATTGCAACGACGAAAGCACCTATAATAAATTTACTATTTTAAAGAACATACCATACAGGATGAGAAAAGCTTTAGATATACTAAAATACCTTTCATATTCTTTTAACTAAAGAAAGATGCCTCTATGACAAGGAGATTTAAGTACTCATATTGCACTTTTTCGTGATATGACACCTTAATACATTTACAAATTAAAAAGAATTATTTAAGGATTTACTCAGATTATAACTGATTAATGATGAATATATTTCATGTGTAATTAAATGGAGATTTATTATAATCAGGTATTTTGGAATTGAATCTATGTAAGGTCACAGAAAAAAATTATAACTAATTTTGATTGAACAGAATGCATAGCACTTCTGTGTGTGTATGTAAATAGAAGTTTAGTAAAGTACAGTGTAAACACATAGGCTGGGCGAAGCGGCTCATGCCTAATCCTAGCACTCTGGAAGGCCGAGGTGGGACGATCACTTGAGGCCAGGAGTTCGAGACCAGCCTGGGCAGCATAGTGGGACCCTGTCTCTTCAAAAAATAAAAAAATTAGCCAAGCATGGTGATGTGCAACTATAGTCTCACTCAGCTACTCAAGAGGCTAAGGTGAGAGGATCACTTGAGCCCAGGAGGTCATGACTACAGTGAGCAATGATGGCACCACTGTACTTCAGCCTGGGTGACAGAGTGAGACCCTGTGTCAAAACACACACACATACACACACAAAGCAAAATAAACACATAATCTTGCCTTAAGAGCTTTGCATTCTACTTTGGCTGAAAAATGTTTCATGTGTTTTAATATAAGGTCATTTGCACTGCTCAAACCCACAATTTAGAAATTATATCTTTAATAATGTATTATTTAATAATACTTGTGGGCTGGACATGGTGGCTCATGCCTGTAATCCCAGCACTTTGGGAGGCCAAGGCGGGCGGATCACGAGGTCAGGAGATTGAGACCATCCTGGCTAACACGGTGAAACCCCGTCTCTACTAAAAATACAAAAAATTAGCCAGGCGTGGTGGTGGGCACCTGTAGTCCCAGCTACTCGGGAGGCTGAGGCAGAAGAATGGCATGAACCAGGGAGGCGGAGGTTGCACTGAGCTGAGATCACATCACTGCACTCTAGCCTGGGCGACAGAGTGAGACTCCATCTCAAAAAGAAAATAATAATAATAATAATAAGTCTTTAATGGTTAATAGTTAATGAAATGTCGGAGAGATTATCTCTAAGAGTTTCCCTATAGTATCATCAAGAACAAATATATGCTGCCAAATTAGTTTTGGGGTTTTAAATTTTTTCTGATAGGCTTCCTAGTCCTGTAGTCAGAGAATCACCAAACAAAATAAATTGGTTCACTCATTCATTCAAGGAACATATATTGAGTTGAGTTGATTTTGCAGAAATCTCACTGTTATTCTCTCAGGACTCAGAAATATAATTCATCTAGAACTACAGAGAATCTCAATTAACACAATTAGGTCTTCATTTAAAATCTATTTACTTATCACATTAAGTCTTCCAGCAGTCTCCTCTGTCCAATCCATCATTCATTCAACCCTCTTTATTGAGCACCTAATACATGCTGGGATTCACAGAACGTTCTTTTCAACAAAAGTCATGGAAACAGAACAGAAGTGATAGAGTTTCATGTCTGTCTTTCATCTATTGACATCGTATTGTCAGCCCCAAGCGATCTCGGTCTCCATATATTATCAAGCAGCTTTGGGTAGCAGGAAGAACATGGGCTTTGAAATCAGATTTAGGGATAGGAGGCGTAGTAGGCAGAATGGCACCCAAGATTTTCTGCCTCGAGGTGTACATGAGTGCATAATCACTGGCTGGACTTCACTCCTGTGACTAGGTTGTATTACCTGACATACTGACCTTAAGATAGGGAAATTATCCAGAGGAGCCATACTAAATGTATGTTTAAAGCAGAGAGTTTCCTCTGGCTCAAGAAGGATTTGAAGAAGGTTTTTGAAGATGGAGGACATGGGTGGCAAGGAATATGAGTGGTTTCTAGGAGCTGAGGTCAGCCCAGACCAACATCTAACAAGGAAATAGGGACCTCCGTTCTCCAATGACAAGGAACAGAATTCTGCCAACAACAAGAACAAGCTTGAAAGTGGAGCCTTCCCCAGAGCCTTCAGACAATAGCACAGCCAGGCCGACACCTTGATTTCAGCCTTATGATACCCTGAGTAAGAATCCCAGTCACATCATACCTGGCTCTGACTCACAAAACTGTGAGCTAGTAAATGGGTATTTTAACCATATTTTAAGTCATTAAGTTTGTGGTAATTTGTTATGCAGCCATTGAAAACTAATACAGGAGAGATCTAGTTAAATAAACTTCCTCTCCTTTCACCATCCGTGAAATGCCACCAAGCTCCAAAGCACAATGACTTTATCTGGAATTTATCTGGAAAAGCCCCACGTGGTTGCACCACTCCTACCAAGCCACCTGCCTTGTCTCTTTGTGGTAATTGGGTAGTAGTGACCAGCATAAAAATGCATCGTCTTCAATTGCTTTCCATCCTTCCCTGCCTTATCTTCATTTTTCCTTACTTTCACTGCCTTGAGTGTGTATTTCTAAATAAAGTATAAGGATTGATCCTTACCCAAGACTCTTGTTTGCTCAGGAAGCAGACTAAGGCACCCAGAAATTCAAACTCAGTGTCTCTGAAACTGAATTGGTCATGTGTGGTGGTTTGAGAACATGTTTGTAAATTCTTCAACATTCTTCCCACAAAGGGTGAAATCTAATTTCCAGTCTTCTTAAACGTGGGTCAATTTTAGTAACATGCTTGTAATAAATAAAAGGCAGTAGAAATCATGCTGCATCATTTTGGAGACTACATAACACAAGGCTGCAAACACGAATAATACAATTACTGCCTTGATCCCAATCTCTCTCTCCCTGTGCCTCCTTCTGCCACCTTAGAATTCCTGAATCGACATATGAGAAGCTTAGCTGCCTTGAAGCCACCATGCTGTAGAGACCTTGGGTAGAGGCCACACAGAGATAGAAATGCCAAGGAGCCCTTGCTGTGCCAGATCTCAAACATTTATCTTCCCATCAGCTGCCTGATAAGTGAGTGCATGAACATTCAGATAATTCCAGGCCCCCACCCCCAACTGCCTTTAAGCCACCCCAAGCAGATGTGAAGCAGAACAGAGAGCAGAGACCCCTGCTGAGCTCTGACCCAAGTGCAGATTTAGGGGTAAAACACATGCTGTGTTTGTTCTTCATTCACTAAGTTTTTGGGTGAATTGTTACATAGCCATAGAAACTGCCCATAATTTTTTCCCCAAAACGATTTTCTTTTCTTACCAATCACTCTTAATCACTCTTAACTAGGAATTGCACTTAGCTAGGAATCAGTCTAGATCCTTCTCTTTCCACATCAAATGATCACCAAGTCCCTCTAATTCTACCTTCTAAATATTTCTTGACTCTACTTCCCACCCCCACTGCCTTAGTTAGGGCTCCCTCCCCTTCTCACTTGGATTTCTTCACTATCTTCCTCCATGGTCTCCTAGCTTTCAGTCTTACATTGTAAGAATCCATTCTTCACTGCTTTTAGAAGGATCTCTTTCTTTTTCTGATCAGTTATTGTTATTGTTCTTTTTCTCTTATCACAACTGTAATAGAAAATGCATTGTTGAAAATGTAAGCGACAGAAAAGTAAAGAAAAAAATGCCCCAATTATCACACCACTGAGAAAAAACTCTAAAACTATTTTAATCCTTCTGGACTTTAAGTGAACAAATATAGGTTCATACTGTACATTACAATTTATAACCTATTTTTGTTGTTGTTGTTTTGTTTTGTTTTGAGACGGGGTTTCACTGTTGTTGCCCAGGCTGGAGTGCAATGGTGCGATCTTGGCTCACTGCAACCTCTACCTCCCGGGTTCAAGCCATTCTCTGTCATGAACAGTAAAATGTAATTCTTAATTGATAAAATATTCAATCCATGCATGATTGACAAAAGTTATAATGTGACTGGCTTTTTAGAAAAATCAATGAACTTTATTTTTACAGCACTTTTAGGTTCACAGCAAAATAAAGTGGCAAGTGCAGAGAGTTTCCATATATTGTGTCTCCACATATATACAACCTCCCGAGCTATATATACATTGACACCATTTATTACAATCAATGAACCTACATTGACATATCATTATTGCCCAAGGTCCATAGCTTACAGTAGGGTTCACTCTTGTTGATGTACATCCTACGAGTTTTGACAAATGTAGAATGACACGTATCCACCATCGTAGTCACATACAGAATAATAGTTTTACTGCCCTAAAAATCCCTATGCATTGCCTGTCATTTCCCCTCCCACCTAATCCCTGGCAGCCACTGATATTTTTACTGTTTTAATAGTTTTGCCTTTTCTAGAATTTCATAAAGTTGGATTTACACCATATGTATCCTTTTCAGATATGCTTCTTTTACTTAGTAATATGCATTTAAGTTTTCTCCATGTCTTGTCATGGCTTGATAGCTAATTTCTTTTTAGCACCGAATAACATTTTATTGTTTAGATGTACTACAGTTTATCCACTCACAAAGTGAAGAATATCTTGGTGGTTTGCAAATTTTGACAATTATGAATAAATCTGCTATAAACATCCCTGTGCCAGGTTTTTGTGTGTGTGAACATAAGTTTTCAATTCTTTGGGTAAAGAACATGGAGCACAATTGCTGGATTGGTAAGAGTATGTTTAGCTCTGTAAAAAACTGCCAAACTGTCTTCCAAAGTAGCTATACCATTACCATTTTGCATTCCCGCAAGCAAGAAATGAGAGTCCCTGTTGCTCCACATCTTTGCCAGCTTTTGGTGTTACGAGTTTTGGATTTTGGCCATTCTAATAGGTGTGTAGTGGTATCTGACTGTGGTTTCAATTTACAATTCCCTAATGACACATGATGTTGAACATCTTTGCATATGCTTACTTGCCATCTGTATATCTTCTTTTGTGGTCAGGTCTTTTGCCTATTTTTAAAATAGGATTTTTAAAATTTTCTTATTTTTGAGTTTGAAGAGTTCTTTGTATATTTTCAATAGGAGTTCTTTATCAGAAGTGACTTTTGCAAATATTTTCTCCCAGTGTGTGACTTGTTTTCTCATTTTCTTGACATTGTCTTTTGCAGCGCAAAAGTTTTTAATTTTTGTAAAGCCCAGAGTATTCATTATTTCTTTCATGGATCATGCGTGTGGCATTGTATCTAAAAAAAACATTGCCATACTCAAAGTCATCTAGGTTTTCTCTTATGCTGTCTTCTAGGAGTTTTATAATTTTGCATTTTACATTTATTAGGAAATCATAGATTTATTTTAGTTAATTTTTGTGAAGAATATAATGTCTGTATCTAGATTTATTGTGTGTGTGTGTGTGTGTGTGTAATTTCAATAGTTTTTGGGGAACAGGTGGTGTTTGGTTGCATGGAAAAGTTCTCTAGTGGTGATTTCTGAGATTTCGTTGCACCCCTCACCTGAGCAGTGTACACTGCACCCAATGTATTTTCTTTTATCCTTTAACCCTTCCCTCCTTCCTGCCTGTTCCCCAAAGTGCACTATATTATTCTTATGCCTTTGCATCCTCATAGCTTAGCTCCCATTTGTTTTGTTTTGTTGAGAGGGAGTCTCGCTCTGCCGCCCAGGCTGGAGTGCAGTGGCACCATCTCAGCTCACTGCAAGCTCCGCCTCCAGGGTTCACGCCATTCACCTGCCTCAGCCTCCCGAATAGCTGGGAATACAAGCGCCCGCCACCACGCCTGGCTAATTTTTTGTATTTTTAGTAGAGACAGGGTTTCGCAGTGTCAGCCAGGATGGTCTCTATCTCCTGACCTCGTGATCCGCCCACCTCGGCCTAGCAAAGTGCTAGGATTACAGGCGTGAGCCACCGCGACGGCAGCTCCCACTTATAAGTGAGAACCTATAATGGTTTTCCATTCCTGATTTACTTCACTTAGAATAATGGTCTCCAACTGCATCCAGGTTGCAGCCTATGCCATTATTTCATTCTTTATCGTGACTGAATAGTATTCTATGGTGTGTGTATGTCTATATATATATATATCACATTTTCTTTATCCACTCGTTGGTTGATGGGCATTTAGACTGCTTCCGTATTTTTGCAATTGCAAATTGTGCTGCTATAAACGTGTGTGCACATGTTTTTTACATATAATGATTTCTTTTCCTCTGGATAAATACATGGTAGTGGGATTGTTGGATCAAATGGTAGTTCTACTTTTAGTTCTTTAAGAAATCACCATACAGTTTTCTTTTTTTTTTTTTTTTTTTTTTTTGAGAGGGAGTCTCGCACTGTCGCCCAGGCTGGAGTGCAGTGGCCGGATCTCAGCTCACTGCAAGCTCCGCCTCCCAGGTTTACGCCATTCTCCTGCCTCAGCCTCCCTATAGCTGGGACTACAGGCGCCCGCCACCTCGCCCGGCTATTTTTTTTGTATTTTTTAGTAGAGACGGGGTTTCACTGTGTTAGCCAGGATGGTCTCGATCTCCTGACCTCGTGATCCGCCCGTCTCGGCCTCCCAAAGTGCTGGGATTACAGGCTTGAGCCACCGCGCCCGGCCTATACAGTTTTCCATAGTGGTTGTACTAATTTACATTCCCACCAGCAGTAAAAGTATTCCCTTTTCAGAGCAGTCCCACTGGATCTATTTTTTTTTCCTTTCTTTTTTTCTTTTTTGCATTTGTACATCCAGTTTTTCCTGCACCATTTGTTGGAAAGATTATCTTTGCTTCATTGTACTGCCTTTGCTTCTTTGTCAAAGACCAGTTGACTATATTTATGTAGGTTTATTTCTTGACTCTCTTCTGTTCCATTTTCTGCCTATTCTTTTTTTTTTTTTTTTTTTTTTTGAGACAGAGTCTTGCTCTGTCGCCCAGGCTGCAGTGCAGTGACACGATCTTGGCTCACTGCAAGCTCCATCTCCTGGGTTCATGCCATTCTCCTGCCTCAGCCTCCCTAGTGGCTGGGACTACAGGCGCCCACCACCACGCCTCACTAATTTGTTTGTATTTTTTAGTAGAGATGGGGTTTCACCGTGTTAGCCAGGATGGTCTTGATCTCCTGACCTCATGATCTGCCTGCCTCGGCCTCCCAAAGTGCTGGGATTACAGGCGTGAGCCACCACGCCCCGCCTGTCTATTCTTTAACCAATATTACACTGCTTTGATTACTGTAGATTTATATAAAATAGGATTATATCAAACTAAAATGCTTCTGCAGAGCAAAGGAAACAAGAGTGAAAAGACAACCTACAGAATGGGGGAAAATATTTGCAAACTCTCTGTCTGAAGGGATTAATGACCAGAATATATAAGGAATTCAAACAATGTATCACAATAAAACAAATTATCCAATTTTAAAATGGGCAAATGATCTGAATATACATTTCTCAGAAGAAGATATACAAATGGCCAACAGATGTATGAAAAAATACTCCACTAATCATCAGGGAAATGCAAATCAAAACCACAATGAGATATCATCTCACCCCACTTAAAATGCCTGTTATCAAAAAGACAAAAAATAACAGATGCTTGTGAGGATGAAGAGAAAGGGTAACTCTTGCACATGGTTGGTGGGAAAGTAAATTAGTACAGCCATTATGGAAAACAGTATAGAAGTTCTTCAGAAAACAAACAAAGCAATTCTATCTGTTTTTGCCTCATGTATTTTGATGCTCTGTTGTTAGGCACATATACATTAAGAATTGTTGTGCCTTCTTGGAGAACTGACCTATTTGTTGTTATATAACACTCTCTTTTAAAAGATAACTTTCCTTGCTCTGAAGTCTTCTGTGTCTGAAATTAATATAGTTACTCCTTCTTTCTTGTGATTAGTGTTAGTATGGTGCATCTTTCTCCATCCCTTTACTTTTAATATATGTTTTTATATGTAAAGTGCGTTTCTTGTAGATAACATATACTTGGGTCTGTCTTATTTTTTGATCCACTTTGAACTTTTAATTAGTGCATTTAGACTATTGATGTTCAAAGTGATTACTGATGATATAGTTGGAATAATATCTATGATATTTGTTACTGCATTTTATTTGTTGCCTTTCTTTGTTCCTATTTAGTCTTCTACTCTTTTTCTGCCTTTCATGGTTTTAATTGAGTATTTTATATGATTCGATTTTGTCTCTTTTCATAGCACATAAATTGTACTTTTTAAACTTTTTTTTACTTGCAATATACGTTTACAATAAATCCAAGTCCACTTTCAAATAACACTATACCACTTTATGGGTAGTGCAAGTACCTTACAATAACAAAACATCCCTAATTCCTTCCTCTCTCCCTTTTATTGTCTCCTACTGTCATTTGCTTTGTTTACACATAAGAATATATAAGTATGCGTGTAAATATATATATATGCAAATACACTGTTGCTTGTTATTTTGAAGAAACTGTTATGTGTTAGATCAACTAAAAATAAGAAAAATAAACGTTTTTATTTTACCTTCACTTATTCCTTCTCTGATGTGCTTCCTTCTTTATGTAGATCTGAGATACTGAGCTATATCATTTTCTTTCTCCCTGAAGAGATCTTTAACATTTCTTGCAAGGCAGTTCTACTGGCAACAAATTCCCTCAATTTTAGTCTGTCTATGAGTTTTTATTTCTCTTTCACTTTTGAAGAATAATTTTACAAGGTATAGAATTCTAGGTTGATGGGTTTTTTTTTCTTTCAGTGCTCTAAATATTTCATTACACTTTCTTCTTGCTTGCATGGTTTCTGAGAAGTCTGATGTAATTATTATCTTCCCTCTTCTATGGGTAAAATGTTTCCTCTGTCTTCTTTCAAGACTTTTTCTTTATCTCTAATTTTCTGATGTTTGAATGTATTATAGCTAGGTGTAGTTTTTCTTGTTTGTTTGTTTTGAGTTCGGGTGTGGTTTTTTGTGTTTGTCCTTCTTGGTGTTCACTGAGCTCTTCCTGGATTTGTGGTTTGGTGTCTGACAATACTTGGGGGAAATTTCCAGTCACTATTGCTTCAAATATTACTTCTGTTTCTTTCTTTTTTTGTATGTTACACCTTTTATGGTTGTCCCACAATTCTTGGATATTCTGTTCTGGGTTTTTTGCATCTTTTTTCTCTTTGCTTTTCTGTTTTGGAAGTTTCTAATGTCATATCCTTAAGTTCTGAGATTGTTTCCTCAATCATGTCTAGTCTACTAATGAGCTCACCAAAAGCTTTTTTTAATTTATGTTACAGTGTTTTGATCTCTAGCATTTCCTTTTTATTCTTTTTTAGAATTTCCATCTTTCTGCTTACATTATAATCTGTTCTTGTATACTCTCTACGTTTTTCATTAAAGACCTCTACACACTTATCATAGTTTTCAAGAATTTTTCGTTTGATAATTCCAACATTCCTCCCATTTCTGACTCTGGCTCTGGTGCTTGTTCGGTCACTCAAACTCTGTGTGTGTGTGTGTGTGTGTGTGTGTGTGTGTCTTTTAGTGTGCATTGCCATTTTTGTTGAAAGGTGGACATGCTGTACCGGGTATAAGGAAATGAGGAGACTAGACCTTCACTAATGTAATCCTAAGAAGTGAAGGGGAGAGAGTCTTCTATAGTCCTATGATCAGGTTGCACTTTTTGGTGAGCCTGTGTCCCTGAACTGAGTGCTTTCTCACTTCTTTTCCCTGCCTGTTATGTGGAACAGGATGGCTATAGGAGGCTGGGGTTGGATATTGTCCTTCCTTCAAGTAGGTTAGGCTCTAATAAAACCCCAGTAGATTGGATTCCAGTTAATAGTTTTTCCTGAGAGCAGACCTTGTTAAGGACAGAATGCTGCTGAAAATTTCAAAATGGGTTATTTACCCTTTCCCTTGCCAGAAGCATGAGAAGATTTTTCTCCAATATTCACTGTGAAGACCTGGTAGAGATCCTGTAGATAAAACTCACAGAAGTGTGGACAACCCCATGGCTGGAACCCCATGGAGTTTGTTAACTCTCAGGCTTGCCTACTCTGAGCCTCTAGCAGTTCATCAATTACAGTTCATGTTTTCCTACCCTGGCACTGGTTCCCATTATCCCCCTGTTCCCACTCTTGGAAATAATCCCTAGAACTTCCTAGAGCAGAGGTGAAAAACACTGGGTTAGGAAAGAACTCTATACCTCTGATTCTAACTCATAATGGTAGATAACCCTCAGTTACAGATGAATATTGGCTTATATGTTATTTTTTTCTATGATACCCAATAAAAGTGCTGGGAGAAAACCAGATTTATCACCTTAAAATATTAAAATAAAAATAAAATCACTTATCATATAGGTATCATAGATGAATGATTATTGTATACTTTAAGTGCAACAAATGCATTATCACCAAAAGGAAAATTTTAGTCTGTTCCATAATTTTCTATTTTTTGATAAAATGTTGATTGTAACTGGTATCTCTTGTAGTACTAATAATAAACAGTAATAAGTAGTAAGTAGTAATAAGTAGTAATACAAATGAATGAGACAGTATCCATTTGGTGCCAAGCTTTTGGGAGAGAGAAGCAAAGGTTGGGAAGAAGCAAAGAGGAGAAAAAGAAAAACAAAAACAAATCAGACCTGGATGTGGGTTCAGACTTCAAAGTGTTTACCAACTGGCCAGAGTTGCATATACATAAGTCGCTATAATTTAAACCAGAAAAAGATAATTACTGTCAAGTATGTGCTGAGTGAGTTCAAGGAAAGAAGAGATTTCCCATGTTGTGGGGATTAAGGAAGGCTACTTGGGAGGAGTGTGCCTGAGAAGGCCTTGAAGGACAGCTAGACACAGAGAAGAGAGGACAGGGATTTCAAGCAAAGGGAGGATTATGAGAAAAGTTGCTGAAATACAAGCCCAGATGCATGTACCAGGAGAGGTTTTACTGTATTAGTCAGATGCCAGCTGGAAACAATTCACTGCAGATGGTTCTTGTGAAGGCACTGGAATGCAAGGACCTTGTATAGAGATTGGACAGGGTTATAAGAGCAAAACAGAGATGTTAAGGCACCTAGATATTGGCAGCAATCGAGAGCCATTATCATTCTAGGGCTTAATGGATAAGGGGAGGAAATCATGTTGAAGACCCAGTGAGATTTGGAGCCCTGGAGGAGAAGCTACCTGGTAGTAGCTGAGGTCAGGAAGCAAGTGACCATTGCCAGAAGGGAAGCACCAAAGCAGGGCAGTGGGAAGAAGTATTCTGAAATTTTTCTCTTCCCATTTTTGCTTCCTTATGCCAGTGCATCCCATTGGCCAAACTCAACAAGTACTAACAAGCAAGGGGTCCTGGGTGACTTGGGCTACCAGCATCACCCTCTAGGTAGTGCACAGAGCAGGACAGAGAAGGATGAAGAATAGATCTTGGGTGGGCAGTTAGTGGCAAATCAAGGAATAATCATGAGATGAAAGGTTGGAAGTTTAGAGACGGCTTTGGAACATCTTAATTACCACACTAAGGAGTTTGTAAATTACTTGATAGTTGATGCAAAGGCACTGATGCTTTATCAACAAGATAGTGACACAACAGAAACTTCAGAAGTGAATAGGCCAGCTGAGTCAGAGTTCCATGTGTTATCAGTGTTCACGTGCCTTCTTCCATTCTACGTCCCAATTCTTTGCATCTGGTTTTCCTTGCTATGATCACCTTATGGTTAAAGTATGGTCACTCCACCTCTAGTTTCATATCCATCACCTACAGAAAACAATACGAAGAAAATGACAATGACATTGAATTTTCTTCAATGTCAAGGACAATGAAAAGGAAACCAAACTTTTCCAGAAGTCTAAAACAGCGTTTCACCACAGGGTCAACCCCAGCTGCAAGTAAGGGAGGCTGGGAGAAAGAACATTGCCAGAAAAAAATCACGTTTTTGTTGTTGTTGTTGTTGTTGTTGTTGTTATTTTGGTTTTGGTTTTGTTTTGAAAGAAAAAAAGTATTATTGCATAGCAGCTAGCAGCATTTGATACAAAAGAGGAGTAGGTTTGATGGGAGAAAGACACTCTAATTCTTAATCATTTGGGCTTTTAATAATTCTAAATTTGGGTGTTGTTGCCTCAAATGGAGAAGTCGGAAAATGAGTTCTTTGGGGAATTAAGAGAGTTTCTGAGATTTGAGAGACATGGAATTTTGAAAGACAGCAATTTATAATAACAACATAATGGCTAAGCAGTGCTAGAAACTGAGAAAGAGGATGGAACTGGGGACAGAGAATTGAGTGGTAAAGCAGACCAGATTACTGTTTCCAACTCTTCTTTACTTAATACAATTATACACTCTTGCCCTTAGCCACTGTGAGCCACTGTTTACTTAGTGGCTTCATTGAAGTTGGGTTTGGCAACATGAACTTTTTGGACAAAGGTTTGAGAGCAGAAGTAACAAGTGCCAGTCCGAGGCCACAGAATATTTCTGCTTGCTGCTTGAGGTTCTGAGATCCCCTGTGAGAAGAGCATGCCTAGTCCTAGGATGAAGACACATGAAACAGATCAGAACTACTGCCAAGCCAAGCCCAGTAGAACCACAGTTAACTTGCAAACCCATAAGGAAGGAATATATGCTTACGGTTCAAGCCAGTGAATTTTGAGATTGTTTATAGGCAGTAGTATTGGAGCAGAAGCCTAATTCATACAAGTGGTCATTCTCAAGAACACAATAATGTATACAACAGCTCCCCACCAACTAGAATGACTATGATTAAAAAGGCAGATGAAATAAGTGCTGGTGAAGATATGGAGAAATTGGAACATCCATAAATTGCTGGTGGGAATGTAAAATGATGTTGCCACTTTGGAAAACAGTCTAGCAGTTCCTCAAAATGTTAAAAGTGGAATCACCATATGACCCAGCAATTCCACTCCTGGACACACCACCAAGAGAAATTAAAACATACATCCACACAAAAGCTTATGCATGAATGCTTATAGTGGTACTGTTCGTAATAGCCAAAAAATGGAAATAGCACAAGTGTCCACCAATTGACGAATGAATAAACGCAATGTGATGTTTCCATACAATGGAATATTACCCAGCAATAAAAAAGGAATGAAGTACTGACACATGCTAAAACATGGATGACATTATGCTACATTATGCTAACTGATATAAGCTAGGCCCAAAAGGCCACATACTATATTATTCCATTTATATGCAATGTCCAAAATAGGTAAATCTATTGAGACAGAAAGTAAATTTGTGGCTTGGGGAGAATGGAGGGAGGGATGAGGAGTGATTGTTAATAAGTGAAGGATTTCTCTTCGGAGTGATGAAAATGTTCTAAATTGATTTTGGTAATGGTTTCACAGCTGTGAGTATACTAAAAACCAGTGAATTGTATACTGTAGATGGGTTAAGCATATGATATGCACAGTATATCTCAATAAAGCTATTTAAAATGAAGAATAACCCAGCCATCCCATTACTGGGTATATACCCAAAGGATTATAAATTATGCTGCTATAAAGACACATGCACACGTATGTTTATTGCAGCACTATTCACAATAGCAAAGACTTGGAATCAACCCAAATGTCCATCAGTGACAGATTGGATTAAGAAAATGTGGCACATATACACCATGGAATACTATGCAGCCATAAAAAAGGATGAGTTTGTGTCCTTTGTAGGGACATGGATGCAGCTGGAATCCATCGTTCTTAGCAAACTATCACAAGAACAGAAAACCAAACACCGCATGTTCTCACTCATAGGTGGGAACTGAACAATGAGATCACTTGGACTCAGGAAGGGGAACATCACACACCGGGGCCTATCATGGGGAGGGGGGAGGGGGGAGGGATTGCATTGGGAGTTATACCTGATGTAAATGACGAGTTGATGGGTGTAGCACACCAACATGGCACAAGTATACATATGTAACAAACCTGCACGTTATGCACATGTACCCTACAACTTAAAGTATAATAATAATAAATTAATTTTAAAAAAAAAAAAGGAAAAAAAAAATGAAGAATAAAGGATGAAGCCAGACCTACCAACATGACACATGCTGTGACCGGGGGGGCTGGCAATTAACCAGTCAAACCCTCTCACTTGATCTTGATTGTGACAAGTGCTATGTGTGGTTGCAAGAGCTTGCTGGGGTTACATGGGGTGCAGTCTTTGTCATACAAAGAGATTTTCTATATGAGGTACCAACCTGCCTATGTAGGGAAAAAGCACATATTCATGGCCTCATTAGCACCAGGCTTTAACTCAGTGGTTTCCAAGCTGAGTTATTTCTTTAATAATGTACACAAGTTATACTTGAATGAATTCTCATAGTAGAACATTCAAAAACTGAGAAATAGTTGGAGTAAAATGTAAAAGTATCTCTTTATCAGCCTCCCACGTCTTCATATTATCCTCCCCAGAGGTAATGACTGGAAACAGTTCATGTACACCCTTCTAGTTCTTTATTCCAAGCACTTACATGTATATAATAGGCAGACATACAGCTTTGTTTTACATAAATGGGACCATACTCTTCACATTGTATTGAAAAATGCTCTAAAAAACTTAACATGTCCAAAAGATCTTTCCATGCATTTTTATCAACTGTATAGTATTTCATAGTATAGCTTGCTTAACTGTGCCCCTATTGAAGAATATTAGATTGCTTCCAGTTTACTGTCATTGCAAAACAATGATAAAGGAGCTCTTGATATATACATTTCTGAGCATGTGTGCAAATATTTCTGCAGTTTCTAAAAGTTACATTTCTGAGTTGAAGAGAGTGCACATCTTAAATTTAAAGTTATTTATTATTTTTATCAGCAGAAACCTTTTCCAAACAAAATTTTACATGGAAGCCCAATGCATAGAAAGTTGAGAGGAAAAACATTGAGCTGGGGCAGGGAAGCAGAGCTCTAAAGCTTCAACCCCTTACCCTCTCTCTTAACCTCTGCCTCTCACTGTCCTAAGAGGCCTCTGCAGAGCCCTGGGGTTCCCTGGAATACAGATTGAAAACATTGCTTTAACCAACTGAATTGACATGGTTTATTTCAGAATGTAAAGGTGGATTTAAAACATGATTTACATAACAAATTAATTACAAATGAAAGAGTTTTAACTACCTTAAGAGTAGTAGGCCAGGCATGGGGGCTCATGAAGCCCAGCACTTTGGGAGGCCAAGGTGGAGGGGTAACTTGGGCCCAGCAGTTCAAGACCAGTCTGGGCAACATGAGAGATTCTCTCTGTACCAAGCATTAGTAAAAAAAACATTTGCTGGGCATGATAGTGCACACTTGTGGTTCCAGCTACTTGGGAGGCTGAGGTTGCAGGATTGCTTGAACCCAGGAGTTCAAGGCTGCAGTGGGTCATGATCATGCTAGTGCACTCTGATCTGGGTGACAGAGCAAGACCCTGTCAAGAAAAAAAAAAAAAAAAAAAAAAAGACTAGTGCATTATTTTAGGCCAGTCAGTTTTAAAGCAGTGGTAGCTCCAGAGTGTCTAGAGAGGAGGCATCGGAGGAGGTAAGCTGATTGCTAGAAGAGGCTGGATTCATCCCGCTGCTGCATTCGCACAGCCAGCTTCTTGCCTACGTGGCTTTGGAGGGACTGAGAGTGATTGTTGAGGGTGGGATAAAGCATCCTCCTTCAAGCTACAACTTAGCTTGACCATACCATGAATGTTCCATAAGTCAATACTAGATGTCAGGAAGACAGAATAATTCAGTGCTAGATTTATTTGTTTTTTAATTTTTTTTTTTTTAATTTATTTTTTAAGATGAAGTCTTGCTCTGCAGCCCAGGCTGGAGTGCAGTGGCACGATCTGGGCTCACTGCAGCCACTGCCTCCCAGGTTCTAGCGATTTTCCTGCCTCAGCCTCCTGGGTAGCTGAGATTACAGGCACCCACCACCATGCCTGGCTAGTTTTTGTATTTTTAGTAGAGACGGGGGTTTTACTGTGTTGGCCAGGCTGGTCTTGAACTCCTGACCTCAGGTGATCCTCCCGCTTCGACCTCCCAAAGTGCTGGGATTACAGGCATGAGCCACCATGTCCGGCCTCAGTGCTAGATTTTTATACATCTTTATTACCTATGGTTTTGTATTAAATCCAAGGCTTAGAAATGAGAACTTTTAGAATGCTTATATTACTATCAGCAAAAGGAACACATCTGGCTAGCAATAAGTCTTTTGCAATCCAACACAAAACATAAGGTGATGTCACCTAATTCTAATGAAATCTTTAAATGAAGTTAAATTGAATTCTTGAATGAAGTTCAAGAGCATAAAATACTTCCACAGAAGTTCAAGAGCATAAAATACTTCCACAGTAACTCATTTCAAAGACCTCACCAACATCATTTAGCTTGGAAATCATTGTGAAGATGTACAACTTATATTTCCTAATTCCATTTAATAGGAAAAAACGTAAGTAAATCTAGTTAAAGCTGTATAGTAGAAGGTACTTACATCTGAAGTAAAAGGTTCACCAATATGTAAGAAAATAAAACAAAACCCAAGACATTCAAAGACATTTCTCATCATAACCATTAATTCCCTCCTTGAGAACAGAGGCTCTGTCTTTCATATTTCTATCCCCTGAGCCTTGCATACAATCAATAAATCTTTGATAAATGAACGAAAAAATGAATGGTAACCACTGCCACCAAATCTGAATGGCCTCCCTTCCTGAAAGCGAAGGGTACATAATTTAATTAAAACATTCCAGCCTCTTTTTTTTTTTTTTTTTTTTTTTTGAGACGGAGTCTCGCTCTGTCACCCAGGGTGGAGTGCAGTGGCCGGATCTCAGCTCACTGCAAGCTCCTCCTCCCGGGTTCACGCCATTCGCCTGCCTCAGCCTCCCAAGTAGCTGGGACTACAGGCGCCCGCCACCTCGCCCGGCTAGTTTTTTGTATTTTTTTAGGAGAGACGGGGTTTCACCGTGTTAGCCAGGATGGTCTCGATCTCCTGACCTTGTGATCCGCCCTTCTCGGCCTCCCAAAGTGCTGGGATTACAGGCTTGAGCCACCGCGCCCGGCTCCAGCCTTTTTTTAAAAGCAGTTCTAAATAAAGAGACAGGTCTTCTTAAAAAGTAAACCAGTTCTTTGAAATCAAAAAAAGAAACATGTCACTTATAAAATTCTTAAACACTACTGAAACATATAAAATGAGAAGTAAGAATCTTCTCTCACCCACTCCTCAAACTATAGCTCTGGTTCCACTCCCCAGGGTAATTTCTGATGGCAATTTCTTATTAATTCTAAATGGTTTTTTTTTTTTTTTTTTTTTTTTTTTTTTTTTTTTTTTTTTTTTTTGAGGCCGAGTCTCGCTCTGTCACCCAGGCTGAAGTGCAGTGGTGCAATCTCGACTCACTGCAAGCTCTGCCTCCTGGGTTTATGCCATTCTCCTCCCTCAGCCTCCCCAGCAGCTCTGACGACAGGCACCTGCCACCATGTCTGGCTATTTTTTTTTTTTTTTTTTTTTTGTATTTTTAGTAGAGACGGGATTTCACTGTGTTAGCCAGGATGGTCTTGATCTCCTGACCTCATGATCCGTCCATCTCGGCCTCCTCAAGTGCTGGGATTACAGGTGTGAGCCACCACGTTCGGCCCAATTCTAAATGTTTTATGCTTTTGTGAGTGGAGTGAATACCTCTTACTTTTTTTTTCTACACAACATCATCATCTTCTCCCTGTGTTTTGGGCATTCCCACCTAATATTTAATGAGGTGGATCTTGCCTCTTGATATGGCAGCTAAAATTGCCAGATATTCCCTTTTCTGGCATTTCTTGTAGCAGATGTATAAACACACCCTGGCCACCATCACTTAGCACCCTAAACTTTGTTTTATTTTATTCTTTGTTTTTTATAATTTCAACTTATTTTAGATTCGGGGGTACATGTGCAGGTTTGTTACATGAGTACATTACATGATACTGAAGCTCGGGGTATGAATGATACTGTCACCCATGTCCTGAGCATAGTAACCAACAGTTAATTTTTCAACTGTTGTTCCCTTCCTTCCGCCAGTATTCCCCAGTATCTATTGCTCCTATTTTTATGTCCATGAGTAACCAGTGTTTAGCTGCCACTTATAAGTGAGAACATATGGTATTTGGTTTTCTGTTCCCGTATTAATTCACTAAGGATAATGGCCTTCACCTGCATCCATGTTGCTGCAAAAGACATTATTTCATTATTTTTTGTGACTGTGTAGTATTCCATAAACACTAGACTTTAGAAGTTAGAGATTCTAAGAACAGGTGACAGGCAGAATCCATGGGAGTGAGGATGGGGCAAAGACTGCAGTCAGCAATTAGATGCAGCAGTGGGTAGCAGTGCTGGCAAGGCACCAGCAGCATCAGAGATTTCCCTGATGGTGCATGGGGCAGCTGCACAGTGTGGTTTGGAGTATTGTTACTGCATGTGTAACTTGAAAGCTGATTGTCTCAAAGTGGCGCATTGAATTCGTGCTTTGCCCAGGTCTCACTGGATCCTTTTTTGCTATTTTTCTGTGTTCCTTTTCCCCAGCATCTGAGGTGCTTTCTATTTCAAAAGCCAGTGCCTAAATCTTTCTCTCAAGGGCTGTCCTCTGGCTTCTGGAGCTAGCTTTTGCCAGAATTAATAGAGGGCTGGAAATCCTAGGAATTTGCCTTCCAAGGAGCGCTCTTAACCAGTGATTCAGAGATGTGGAATAAGGAAGCCCAGCTTCTGTGCCTTCAGTTGGGGCAAGACAGCCATAACTTCTGCTATAAAGTTCCCCTGTGGGATCAGGCTGAAACTACCTTTGCATAGGCTAGCACCCTTGATGGGTGTGGGCTTTCTCCCATCCCCTGTCTTACTTCCCCACTCTCTTGTTGGCTTCTCCTAGTATCATTTAATAAATCACCAAGACATAAATTCTCCAGGGTCTGCTTCTTGGCAATCTACCTAAGACACTCAACTTTCAGGAGATTCTGTACCAGTCAAAATCCCTTTTTAAAAACTCTCCCTTTCTGTCTAAATTAGCATATGTTGCAACTCAGTATAGATACATGCATGTATATACACACATATATGAAAATATAGACATTATTAACAGTATTACAAAATAAAAAAATATTTTAGATTTTTATTCTTTGCTTTTTTTACATTTAGCCGTTTACTTTTATGTTCATTTTCACCAGTCTATCATTATGAGGATTGTCTTCTTGCCTCCTTTCTAAGGTTTCCTTGAATTTTTCATCAGTCTACTTTGGATAGAATTGGTTCCACTTGGCTTCAGGGGTGATCTATATAATTGGCTTAAAACAACCATCAATTCCCACATTCCTCAAAGCAGGATTAGTTTATGGGATTGATCACAAGAGCAAATCTGCCCAATCAGGGCAACAAATTCCAGGACCTTTATTTAACCTTTATTTCTACTCACCTCCACTCCCACCAAAGAGCCTGATGGATTTGAGACCTTAAAGAGGCCCGTGTGATGGAAGCGTCAAGTAGGAGTGGTACGATGGGCCTGAGAAGTTGAAGAGATAGGCAAGTTTCTTTCTTCTGGACGATCATGAAAATTTTGCTTATTTTTTTCCAAGCACAGTAGAAATTTCCATTTTCATTGAATAGGAAATATGTGCCTAGCTCATAGCTGTAGGCAACCATTTTGGGACTAGGAGTGGGGAGCTTGCTAGGGTCTGGAGTCAATATAGCACCAGTTGAGGAAAAGGAATGGAAAAAGGGATACACTATTTAAGCCTTGAATAAATCCCAGCCTGAAGGATGCCTCTGTTCTAGACCCATCCTCTTTCCTTTTTTGTTTGGTTTGACACTGTTTGGGTCAGGCTTTCTGTGACTTTCGCTCAGTAGATGAGTCATGAGCTTCAGTGATTTACTATATGTAAAATACTTAGAACCATACCTGGCACATGGCATCCACTAGATTGTAGTAGCAGGAGTAGCAGGCGTAGAACATCACACGGGACACAAACATCTTCAATTCACCTTGTTTGTCTGTGGTGCTTATAGCAGGTTTTATTCCCTTCCCCATTTCTTTGTGATTCTAACCACTCCTGAGCATCCTCCCTCCAGCTCCCTTATCCCACTTTCTTCCCATTTTCCCGTTCTCTCCCCCATCACTTCATTTTTCTCATCTTCTCTACCCATGAAGCTTGAAGTAGTGTGAGGATGCAGCGTTTAGGATCAGGGAGAGAAACTCTGGAAGGAGATGATAATGCTTTTGTGTCTTTTTTTTTTTTTTAATGGGCTAGATCTTTTATTGTCTTGTATTCAGTCTGGTATCTCTCTCTTGCTTTTTGATGCTTAGAGCCATGATACTTCAAAGGCTTTTTTATTAACAAGGAAATAATTATCAAAAGTTGAAATCATGTCTTTCCACAGTTTCCATGAAAGCATATAGGTCCTCGGTTATTCACTGAATATGCATCTCATAGAAAAGGACATTGCTCTTCCTTTTGATTAAATCTTTTAACAAGGATTCTGTACTATTTTGCACTTTTTTAGTATTTTCCTTTTCTGATAAAAATGCCCATCAAATATTTTAACATATAAATTTTCCTTTTGCGTTCAGATGAGCAATCATGCAGTACAAGGAAAAAATTCCTTGAGGTGTCTGGATGACTTCATAGTATGAACAACTGAATTTTTAGTGGCTTAGCAACAGAACCTCAAGATAGAATTTCTTTTGCAATACAGTCTTAAAATGTGCATTTCTCCAAATTCATTTATAGGAAATATCATAAAAATAACATTAATACTGACATAATAACTTACCAGCCTGACTTCTCTTGTAACATATAATATACACAGTATTTTATTATCTTTTTAGAGACATGGTCTAACTCTGTCACCCAGGCTGAATTGCAGTGAGTGGCATGATCATAGCTCACTGCAGCCTCAAACTCCTGGGCTCAAGCAATCCTCCCACTTCAGCCTCCCAAGTAGCTGGGAGTAGCACACAGTAGCTCCTGAGTAGCACACCTGACTAATTATTATTTTTTTTTTTTGTAGAGATAGAATCTCTGTGTTGTGTAGACTGGTCTCAAACTCCTGGCCTCAAAGCAATCTTCCCATTTTAGGCTTTCAAACTGCTGGGATTACTGATGTAAGCCACCAAGTCTGACCCGTACACAGACATTTTAAGTGGGAGCACTCCAGCTTAATAATTGTAACACAGGGTAGCAATATAAAATGATTCAAAGTATAGTATTTTTCTCATGAATTAAGAATGACATGTGATTTAGATTTATTTTCCCCATTTATGTCTTTCCAAGCCATGATTTAAATTATTTAATGTTCATCTTTCAGCTTTTAATCTACTTATCATTTATTTGTTCCTATTTGCAGTCAACAAGTAACTGGAATGCCTGCTGTACACAAAGCACTGTGCTAGGTGCCAATAAAGAGGGAGAGGGGCTAAAGGTGAATAAGTCCCTTCACCTAAGTGCTTGTAGTTGAGTAGGAGCAAGACCCAACATACAAATAACACTCAAAATAATGTAAAGACATGACATATGAGGCAGGGAGAGAGAAGAAAAAATACGGTCAGGCAAGCAAATGGTTAATCAAAGGGGAAGAAGTAAAGCCTGATACATATGTGCGCCTTAAATTATTCCATCTGGAAGAGTGTATGAAAGGGAGCCGCAAAAGGTAAGAGCAGACAGCTAGCATAGGCCAGACCATGGAGGGCCATGAGGCCAGTCTAAGCATTTCATGGTCGGCAGAAGCCCAAGGTTACTTGTAGGAACTCAAAGGATTAAATCTGGCCTTCAGGAATGTTGATCTGTCAGAACTGTACAGAATAGAATGCAAATGGATACAAACTAGAGATGTTGTGGTTGATGTTCTGCCAAATATTTCATTTTCCTTAGACATATACAGCTTTTGCCAACATTGGTGTGCCATTAAATGACACTTTTCCATAAATATTGGGGCTGATGGAGAATAAAGAGATGAGACCTGGAGCCCAAGTCCATAATTGAAAATAGAGTCATGCTGTGGAATCCAGAGAGTCTGAAAGATTTGCTGAGAATGCTTAAAATGACTCCACAAGGAACAGGTTTTCACGACTCCTGGGACATTGTGGATGGAGATGGCAAATTGGATCCACTATTCTTTTAATTCCATGAAGTTGCACCATATGTTCATAAATAGTGTTTTTTTTGATGACCCTAATTGAGGGAGATTGAGTGCTATACTGGCCTATTTCTGACTCTCTATTGTCTAAGATCTTGCATTCTTTTAAAAGTTGAAACCGAAAACTAGAGTAAATTACACATATCTGCTGCCCAAAGGATTTATATTTTCCTTTTGTTTGTTCTTAAATACCATCATTCCTCTCATCTGCTGACTGTTCAATTGCAGGACAGAGTGGCATAAAGCCAGATATCCTGTCCTGTGAATTCCCCTCTACTTTGTGAAATTAAGAGGGAAGAGGGGCATGGAGGGAGGAAAGGAAAAAGGCAGAGGAAGTTCTGTTTCACTAAAGACCTAACCCCAAATAAAAGAAAAATATGTTAGCACACAGAAAATTTCTGATTAGCCACGAGTTTCAGTGTTGTTGCTGGTGCTGGTTTACTTACGCTGTCCAATGAGAAATGGAGACAGCATGAATTTCAACAGCGTGCTGAAATGGGCTGTGATGGCACAGAATCTCAGGCTAATGTGCAGACAGAAGGGGCCCACCTGACTTGCTATACAGATGGGGTCTGAGTATGTGAGGACTTTAGCTGCCCTTAAGAGGTGGCTGCTGGCCTCCCTCATCCTAGCTCTCCTCCAGGCCCTTCCATCTTGCTCTGGTCAGTTGTGCCAATGAATTTACCTTTCTGTGGTCAATGAAGAAGATAGACAAGGTTTGACTAAACAATACATTCAAATATTCCATGAGCATTGCCCAGCGAGCAGTTTGATTTTAATGCTAATGTGATACGTTCCACATTTCAGATGTGAATAGGACTTTTCCTTCTTCCCTTTCTCTCTCTCTCTGCTTTCCTGTCTTTCCTCATCACCCCATTCTTCTTTCCTTTCCTCTGCTCCTTCCTGCCCCTTTCTCTCCCTCTTTCCTTCCTTTCTTCCTTTGTTCTTCTTTTGGGGGAGCAGTAAGTAACTTTCATATTATGCAAGTTCAGAGAAATTAAAAGAGGATTTCTACTATGCTCAGGAGAAAAAATGCTGCCTTCAGGAAATGGGAGGTGTTGTCATCTGACTTACATTGTCACAGAAAACATGGGTTTGTCTTCAGTTAGGTTTGTAACTATGGGTAGTTGGTGTGGGCATTTCTGGTCAAGGAAATCTGCACTTTGCGTAGGAGTAATCAGACTGTTTATCCACAACACTGATATTTGCAAGCACACCATGGGCTTTTATCCTGGCCACACACTTCCACCAACTAAGGCCAACAAGTGGTTGTGTGAGTACTGATCTCTGTGATGGAAACAGCTGATGGTGAAGTATCAGTTGTTCTGCCTTCTGTGGCTGTACCTGTAACATTCTGACGGCCTCTAGAACAAAAGAATTATCCCTAGAGCCACACAGGAGACTTACACTGTGTATCAGTTTCCTAGGGCTGACATAAAAAATTACTACCAACTGTGTGTAACAGAAATCTATTCTAAAAGCCAGAAGTCTAGTTCTAAAAGCCAGAAGTCTACAATCAAGACACCAGCAGGGTTGGTTTCTTCCGGAGACTCTAAGGGAGAATCTTCTATGCCTCTCTTCCAGCTTCTGGTGACAGCTGGCAACCCTTGGCTTGTAGGTTTATCACTCTAGTCTTTGCTTCCATCTTCATGTCGCTTTCCTCTCTGCATGTCTGTGTCTCAAATCTCTCTCTCCTTTCTCTTATAAAGACACCAGCCATTATTGTTAGGGCCCATCCTGCACCCAGGATGACCTCATCTTGAGATCCTCAACTTAATTACATCTTCAATGACCTTACTTCCAGAAAAGGTCACATTCACAGAATCAGGGGTTAGAACTTGTACATACATTTTTGTGGGATACAGTGCAACCCACCACACACTGCTGCCTTAAAACAGAAAAGTCGGAGACAAAAATCTGTAAAGCTTTGGCCAGGCGTGGTGGCTCACACCTGTGATCCCAGCGCTCTGGGAGGTCAAGGTGGGCAGATCGCTTGAGTCCAGGAGTTTGAGACCAGCCTTGGCAACCAGGTGAGACCCTGTCTCTACCAAAAAAAAAAAAAAACCTTAACCAGGAGGGGTGGCATGCTCCTGTAGTCCCAATTACTCAGGAGGCTGAGGCAGGAGGATCACCTGAGCCCAGGGGATCAAGGCTGCAGTGAGCTGAAATCGTGCCACTGCACTCCAGCCTGGGCGACAGAGCAAGACCTTGTCACAAAAAAATCAGTCAATCAATCTGTAAAGCTTTTATAAAACGAAATCAGCATTTAAGCCAATGGGAAAGGATCATTGAGCTCCAGGATTAATCTGAGACTTATCATCAAACAAACAGAACACAGGCTCCATTTGCTCATAATCTTTTTGTCTAGAATGATTTCTTTTGAGTTTTGTAAAGGAAGCTCTCCTTAAACACAGATGTCACATTTCCAGTCATTTCAGAAACCCAACAGAGGAAAAACAAGATTGCTAAGTTGCTTCCACAATGTTTTGCTAAAAAATTAAAAATGACTGCAAGGAAAAAAAAAAAAAACAACATGCGGATGGCTTCACTAAAGATTATCTTGGGGTTAAGAAGCATGATCTATTAGCTGAGGCTTGATCTCTCAGGAGACAGAATCCAGAGGCAAGTTAAGGGTAGTTTTGGTTAAACCAGTTTAGCAGTTTTAATACACTAAAGTCAAATGGTCAGTTTGGAAAAAAGAAACCTGTCAACCTCATTGTTTTAATTCTAAACTGAAATCAAATGGCAAGTTTCATTTAACCATCAGAAAGTCTCTGATGGACCATAACTTTTTCATGCTTCTACTATTATAATCATGCTATTCCCCTGCCTCAGGGTGGGAAAAAAATGAGTGAGTTGCTCTAATAGATTAGTGTTTTCTGTGAGCAGACCAGCCAGTGCAATTTTATGATTGCTGACAACTCCTTTTTATACACTTCGCTGTTTTGTTGATATCTCTATACATTTGCTCGATGGAACGCATTTGGTGTTTTCTGAAGTGAGAACTTGCATTTATTTACCTATATATTTTTTGACACCTCAACTGCTGATTTTGTATGCAGGGAAGTCCTTTGAAAAGCTGATATGTAAGGAAGATAATTCAGTGAGCACACCTTGTTATTAGTCTGAAAGCTGGAGACATTGGGTAACTACCTCAAGTTCCTGGGTCAAGTAATATTAATAAGACCTTAACCTGGAATTCAATTCTTAGTGCCCATATTAAAAAATGACAGCTACAATGCATGCCACTAACATTCTTTGCATACTGCCATTCCAGATGACCTGTACCTCTGGGTCCCTCCAACGCTGTGAACCATCAAGAATGGACTTTCTGTCTTTGCACTTCTCTTGCGGGATATTCCAACCTATAACCATTAGCCAGAAAATGGTTAAAATTGATACTGTAATGGTAATTCTGATGTTAAGGTGACTTAAGGCAATGCTCAGATTTTGACAATAACTTCACAGGAAGATATGGTAGTTTGGCATGTTGATATGATTTCAATAAGAAAAGCTTAGCGTTTTACTACTGGCTGCACAGACATTTGGAGTCACACATAGGCACTATCAGAAGCACAGAGTGGGACCCTCTTACAGAGCCATGTAATTCTCTTGGTTGTATTTATGGACCTTGGCACTAACACCTGGGAAAATACATATGAAATATAAACCTTAATTGAAATATGCTCATCATGTTTAATTGAAGCATGCTCCCGGGAAAGTAGGGGAGGTTTCTGCCTATGTTAAAAATTGCAAAATAGGGCCCAAAGGTAACACAATTTTCTTCTTTTAGTAGAGTTTTTTATTTAACAAAACTATAACAAAGCTGTAAGACAAATATCTAATGTGCTTGGCTCATTAACAATACTTATTTTTCTAATCAGAATTAATATTCTACCATATTTTCTTTGGAAATAGCAATATTGATATTTATATGAAATGCAAACAAATGATGCAATGTTCCATATTTTACAGTTTTTTACTGTGATATATTCATTCTTTAAAATTTTATGTTAGCTCAACTACCAAAAAAATGCTTACACAGTACTTTTCAAGATAATATATTGCTCCATTACAGCAAATGCAGTATGACTTGGGCTTAGGAATTGGAAGCTAAAAAGCAATCTTTGTACATGTGTTCATTATGTCTTGAACAAGGCTCTTTTGGTAGGTCTTGGACCACTGATAAGTTATTACAAGGCATAATTTCCAAGCATGTGGCAAAACTGTTTAAATATACAGTATAGGTGTAGATATAGACATAGATATGGATATATTTCAGGGCACTATTAAAATATCTTTAAAGGGAACATCCTTGGCAGCAAAGAGAAGATATTAAACCTGTAATTCTAAAAAATTAAATGGGCCAGGCATGGCAGTTCGCATCTGTGATCCCAGCACTTTGAGAGGCCATGGCAGGAGGACCACTGAAGCCCAGGAGTTTGAGACCAGCCTGGGCAACATAGAGAGACCCTGTTTCTACAAAAATGAAAAAAAAAAAAATTAGCCAGATATGGTGCTACATGCCTGTAATCCTAGTTACTTGGAAGACTGAGATGGGAGGATCACTTGGGCCCAGGAGGTTGGAGGCTGCAACGAGCCATGATCACACCACTGCACTCCAGTCTGGGTGACAGAGCAAGACCCTATCTCAAAAAAGAAAACAACAATAACAACAAAATTAAATGAACTTCACAAGAAAAAGGAAAGTTGATTTTGACTTTTGATATTTTAGTGGTTCTGTGAATTATAGATCTTACTCAGCAAAATCACAAATCTCTAACCTCTATTTACTTTGTCATGAAAACACATTAAATTATGTTTTTATGCATAATTATATATAACATTTTATGAATATTTTAAAAATTAAAGTAATATTAGTTTAAAACTAAGCATACTTACATAAATTCATTAATCTTCTTGACAAGCTTTTGAAGTAGGTATCTTGCACTCATTATGTATTTCATTGGTATCACCTGCATTTTTAAGTATTCTTTTTTTTATTTTTTATTTTTTTTGAGACAGAGTTAAGCTCTTGTTGCCCAGGCTTGAGTGCAATGGCATGATTTCGGCTCACTGTAACATCCGCCTCCTGGGTTCAAGTGATTCTCCTGCCTCAGCCTCCCAAGTAGCTGGGATTACAGGCATATGCCACCACGCCCAGCTAGTTTTGTATTTTTATTAGAGACAGGGTTTTGCCATGTTGGTCAGGCTCACCTGGAACTCCTGACCTCAAGTGGTCCACCTGCCTTGGCCTCCCAAAGTGCTGGGATCACAGGCGTGAGCCACCGCACCTGGCCTCTACATTCTATTTTTATATTGAAATGAACAAAATAATTTTCTCTCTTGTTTAAATGGAAAAAAATGTAGGGAAAAAAATGAGAACTTTAGGTTGTTAAAATATTTGAGCAATGTACACTAGAGCCAAGTACTAAATAGCAAGGATGACATTACACATATTTTCTTAGGAATAAGATCTTTCTAGGAGATCATAAATATTTAAGCATAAACATACCATACAGTGGCAACCAGGGCAATTCTTGATTCAACGTGGAATTTTTTTCAACCTTTAGACTGCTAACTACACAATCTGAATTTACTCATTGATTGCCAAGTATCAACTTTGGTTTAGAATGTGCAGATACAACTTTTAAGCCAGATCTTAACTTTTAAGATGTTTAAGCTTAAAGACCTTGAGAAGATCTTGTGACAGTAATGCACAAAAGGAAATGTTCCACAATAATTGATTTTTATGTTCTTGTTCAATCTAATTCAAATATCTCAATCTTTACCAGGTTTTCTCCTGCTCCTCCTATTTTGTAATTGCTGTAACTTTATACAATTTTATTGTATTCATTAATCATATGCAAGGCTGAAATTCAGTTTTGCCTCAAATACCCATTCTTCCTCATAAAGGTAAACCCCTGAGTTTTAGCTGCACATATGGCCTTCAAGAATAAAGACATTTCCGGCCAGTTGTGGTGGCTCATGCCTGTACTCCCAGCACTTTGGGAGACCAAGGCAGGTGGATTACTCGAGGTCAGAAGGTTGAGACCAGGTTGACCAACATGGAAATACCCTATCTCTACTAAAAATACAAAAAAAAAAAAAATCAGCTGATTGTGGTGGCAGTCACCTGTAATCCCAGCTACTTGGGAGGCTGAAGCAGGACAAGTGCTTGAACCCAGGAGGTGGAGGTTGCAGTAAGCCAAGATTGCACCACTGCATCCCAGCCTGGGTGACAGAGCAAGCAAGACTCCCTCAAAGTAAAATAAATAAATAAATAAATATGACATTTTTTAGCTTTCCTTATAGCCAGGTGAAGCCATCTGAGTAATCTGAGCAAATGGAATGGCAATGGAAATCATGATACAATGCATGCCCTTTTTTAGCATCTTCCTCATGTAGACTGAAATGGTGATGTGATGTCTGGAGCCTCAGCAGCCATCTTCAAACATGAAGTGATCTTGAAAAGCGGGCTTCACACACCCGGCAAGACAACCACCTGGAAGGAGGTGAACTTTTGCCATTTGGGAAAACCATTCCACCCAGGATCAACTGCCTTCAGACTTCTTAAACTTAAGACAGACATTTGCAGCTTATTTAATCTGCTTTTTATTTTTTGTGACTTGCGATCAAATCACTTTCTCCAAAACAATATACAATTTACTATCACATTTGATCTTTATTGCTTATAAAGTGTCTCAACAGTGTCCAGCACAAGTTAGTGTTAGAGTTCTGGTGTCAGGCATAAACATATGCTCAGATGATCAGAACATTGCTGAGTTTTGATCACTTACGAATTTATTTGCTGATTAATACTTTTTATATTTTACATGGTACAAAATGACTTTTCTTCTTTCTGAATAATACCCGGCAATGTGTAGTTCAACAGATTTTGCAGGTGAAATACTCCTTGAAATAGTGAAGTCTATTGTGTGCCTACCTTATAACGTTTTCTGGCACTGTACTTGTGTGAACAACATGAGGATAAATTCACAAGCAAAAAGTCAAGTGTTCTGTATTCTCAGGTTAGGAAGGGTGAGGGGGTGGAGATATTCAGTTGTTCAACCTTACGACTGAAGAAGACCTTGGCATCTGTAGATCCTAGGGAGCTGCTAAGTTCAACTTAAGGAAGATTTCCTTTAACAAAGGCAAATCATTAAAGGCGTAGAGACGAATCCCAGTAAGACAGCTTTGTCAGCTTTGCTACAGGCCTTAATGTTGTTTGAACAGAAAGGCCGGTGATGTTTTATCTTGACTCCATGACTGGTTATGTGGATAAATCACTGTGAATTAAACCTTAATCAAGTGTTTAGTCAAGTTCTATCCAACTATAGCTCTATAAAGCCAGTCTTGCTTTTACTCCAATTTTTCAATATGGTAAGCAATTTATTGAACTCTGGAAAATTCTAGATGATTTTCCTAATTTCTCATATGCTATAACAAGAAGAACAATAATTAAATGCCACCTAATTTTACACAAAATTTTAAGTGTTTAACAATTTGCATTTTGAGGTATTTACACTTAAAAGCCTTTGAAAAAAGTAACTGAATAACTATTTCCTTCTTGGATGAAGAAACAAATTTTCTTTTTACTAAAAAAAAAAAAAAAAAAAAATCACATTTGGAAAGCAGTCACCAGGGACAGTTTCACTTGGAAAGAAATTTTTTGAGAAAGTTCCAAGTGACTGAGAAAAGAGAATTATAATGGAATTTGTGCCACAACTTTTATTCTGACAGAGGGGCTATTCATCCTATGGAATTCTTTTAAAATCACTGACCTGAACAATATGCTTCTGAGAATGTTTTCCTGCTTAGCTTATAAAGATATTATTATGTATGTATGATATAATCACTAGAAAATGCTCCCTCTGGGGCATTTGTTGTCCCCCTAATTATCATAGTTGATTGTAGAATTGATATACCTGATATACTTCAAGGTACAACAGGAAAGCAGATAAGATCTTTTAAGCAAATGGCAACTTCTGTCTTCATACTGAAATCTGTTGTTATATATAGTACTTCTGTCAATTAAAGGATAGCCTTTAAACAGAACTTTTTAGTTTAAATGGGCAAACATTATGGTGATAGGGTTAAAATAATGATTCCTCTAGTTACTTGTGATTTTGATATCAAGACAAATCTATTTCCAATAATAATCATTAGTTATAATCTCTGATACAAATTACTCCTCAGAGACTCAGTTTCCTTTCTGTAAAATGGAGCTAGAAATACTTCCCATCTTTAAGGACCGATCTGAGCATAAAGAGAGGTGATGTATGTAAGGAGTCTAACACTGTGCTTAACTAACTTCTATTAGTGTTATTTTAGAATTCGTGCAATTCTGAAGCCCAGAGTCATAAATTTTATTATACCAATTTTCCTTATTTTGGTTGTGAAACTGAAGAAGAGTAACTCAGTAAAGTTAACCAACTATAAGGAAATCACAGGCTTCATCTGTTACTTAGGTCTTCTTAATTATTCAAACTATTTGGGAAGATCACAGATTAGGTTAATGTAAAACAGCCGTGAAACTTAAATTTCTTTACATTTGACTTTGGAATGTGTTTGATTCTTATATTTGAAAATCGGTGGGTCTGGGGGTCTGATATTCACTTCAAAGAAAATGATGAAGATGGATTGAGAAGCCGTGGCTCAGGCACAGAGAAAGATGCCCAGTTCCTCCCATCCTGCTTCTCTGTCCAGCTCTTCCCTTAGCCCACGCAATGGTAAAACAAACAAACAAACAACAAAAACGTCTGCTTTCCCTTAACTGATGAAAAATCTGTGCACTCTCCAAACTTCCTTAGAGTAAGGAAGTGGCTAAGTATTTGAGCTTCAAAGGACTGCTCTGCATCCAAACTCAGTAGAGGAAATTGAAATGTCTAAAATGCTGTAATTAAACAAATACAATACTAACTGCATTGAACTTGAAAGCCAGCTTGTTACGGTATAACCTCAAATTCTGATAAACCACTCAAGGAAAATACTGATTAACAGCAGTGTACTTTGAATATTTATGAGACATAGATCTGAATATACCAAAACAAAGCCTATGCCACTGATTTTATTATTTATTTAGAGACATAAACTTATTTTTAAGTGAGTTTCTAAAGAGCTGATGTAGCAATAACATTAAACTGGAAAGATTTTTCTTTTGAGGAAAAATAATCATTTTCAGGAAATTCTCAAATTCCTTCATTTTAGATAAAATATTTAATGCTTAATTTGAATGTCATAGAAATTACTTTAAATGAGGCACATTAAAATGCACCTAAACAATAAAACCTGCTACATATTTTAAAACCACACATGAATCTCTGGTTAACAAAAGTGAAATTATTCTTAAAGGAGAAGGTGATATTTAAGTGGAACAAAGATGTTAAATCTGATATTTAGAAAGCATAGAGGTTATAGTATGACAGTGTTTTCATATTTTAAGATATCAAGTATAGAATGATTTTTAAAATGGTTATTTCTAAAAGATTTAAAACAGAGCTTCAGAGAAACTTGATAACATTTAATTGTGTAGTGATTTTCAACATTCTAACAAAAGAATGGGCTACAGTATTAATAGGTATAATGTGGGATCAGTGTCCGGGGTCAAACATTGAATTGCATAAAGTTAAACATGTTTCATCATACATTCGTTATCTATTGCTACATAACAAATTCCCCTCAAATTTAGCATCTTAACTGGATGGTTCTGGCTGCAGGACTCTCATGAGGTTGCAGTCAAGATGCCTTCCAAGACCACAGTCATCTGAAGGCTTGTGTAGTGTTAAAAGAAAAACTTCAACTGAATTAAATTTAAAGGAGTTTAATTGAGTAATGAATGATTTGGGAATCGGGCAGCCCCCAGAATCACAGCAGATTCAGAGAAACTCCAGGGATGCCTCATGGTCAGAACAAATTTAGAGACAAAAAAAGTCAAGTAACGTACGGAAATCGGAAGTGAGGTGCAGAAACAGCTGGATTGGTTATAGCTCAGCATTTGCCTTGTTTGAACACAGTTTGAACACTCAGTGGTGTATGAGTGGTTGTAGTGCGGCTGCTGGGATTGATCAAGACTCAGCTATTGTTACAGGAACATACTCCTAAGTTAGGTTTTCAATCTTGTCTTTTCCTATTAAGTTAGGTTATGGTTCATTCACAAGGACTCAAATATAGACGTAAGGAGTCCTTCTCAGGCCATATTTACCTCACTTTACAATTGGTAAGGACGATCCACTTCCAGGATAGTGCACTCTTGTGGCTGTTGGCATTCATTCTTTGCCATGTGGGCTTCTCTTTGAGACATAGCAAATGGCTTCTCCCAGAGTGAGGGACCAAGAGAGAGCAAGGAGGGGGCTGCTACGCCTTTTCTTACCTAGTCTTGGGAGTCACACACTGTCATTTCTATCACAATCTGTTCACTAGAATTCACAATCTATTCACTGAACTGGAAAACTAAGTTCAGCCTATATGCAATGGGAAGGGAAATAAACTCCAATTATTGGAGGGAGAAGTGTCATAGAATTTGTGAGTATATATTATAACCACCACATATCTTGAGAACTTTGTAGAGACCTTAATATGCTAATGTGAATCCAGTAGCATGTGTACCATTTCCCAAGTATATTTGACCACTGAATTCATTTTTGTGGATAATTTTGCAGAACCAGTGTTCCATTGAAGCCACTTTGGGAAACACTGGTTTGACACTGCCATCACAAAGAAAAACATATATATTTCTTCAAGGCTACAGCGTATCACATTATTAGCTCATTATCCTGCTGCTAGATATAGATTTGTAGATCTCAAATAAATATCGACTTTACTCAGTGAGTGTTTATTGTTATCTTCTGTGTGCCAGTCACTGTGCTAATAGTTGGCTGTTTAAGGCCAAATAAGACATTGTCTTTGCTCCTGACTAGCCAACTAATGAGGTCCAAGGTATAACAGTTACAGTGAGGCAATGGCAAAGGTGTGCAGCATACATTATGTGCATTGCACAGTTTAAAGTGATTTTCTCATTTTCACTCATTAAATCCCCACAATAACACTAATGAGATACATCCCTCTTTTACAGATAAGAAAACTGAGGCTGGGATAAGGTAAATAACTTACTCGAAGTTCCACAACTACTAAATGTCAGAAATAAGATTTCGTCAAGGTGAAGTCTAGCTGCGAAGTTTAGCTCATAGTGTTAAGAATATGCCCCGCTAAGTCCTATACTATCACATGCTTGTAGGAGCAAAAGGAAAGTTGCAAATAGCTATAATCGGGAACTAGATGAAAGTGTCACAGTGGAGGTAACATTTGAGGCAGGCATTAAAAGGTAACCAGAAGTTAGCCAGATGGACAAGGAAGAAAGGCAATTTCAGCCTTAGGACCCGGTGTTCCCAAAGGCACAGAGTCCTGTCCCTGAGTTGTGGGTTTAGAGAACATTGGTGTGAATAGGGAATACCAAGAACGACAGAGGGTCCTGGGAGATGAGGCTCTAAAGTTAATTACCTGGGGAGTAAAATCCAGGACCACAGTATTATTTAGCTATTATCTGCAAATGTTTAATGTTAATATTCACCTTTGCAGAAAGTGATTCACCAAGCCAGGAATATCTGGCTAAGAGAGCCTTGAATACCGGGTGTGGTGGACACTAGGATGCACCACCCAGAACCCCTTTCAGGGATGAAGGACATACTCTCCCAGCTGCTGGGAGCACTGCCAGCACAGAGCCCTCAGCTGTCAGCTCTCTATGGGGATTGTGTTGGCTGAAGACAGCTGCCTCACCCAAGGTCATGCCCCTTTTCCAAGATGCTTGCATCCGATGACTGATCAGTTTGGGGTAGAAAGGCCGACCTCTCACCCCAGCTCAGGACAACACAGCTACAGAGGTCATCCCAGCCTTAGAGATCCCTATGGAGTCAGCTGCAGTGTTGGCTAAGACTGCATCACAGCTTGATTCTCCCTCTGTGCAATCCTGCTTTTGCCTCTTCTCTTCTGCAGGTAGAGATCCTTAGAGGCTTCATAATACACTTGACTTCTAATTTCCATTTCATAGGCTGCCTCCTGGGGAACTCAACCAGTGACAACTGGCATCAGGAATGGTTAAGAAGGCAGATCCTGGGGTGAATTTGGAGCTCTTGACTGGCAATTCAAATCCTATCACTGGGGTAGGTGGTGGCCAGGCAATCTCTGGTACAAAGTAGCAATGCAATGGTTAATACTTCTGCCAGTGGTGAACTGGGATGAGGTACTTACTGGTGACCCATGGAAGTGAAAGTATTACCTGGTGTGGAGTTTGAGAAAGGTGTGGGAAAAAGTAACTAGAGGCTGATGGAATTGGTTTGCCATTCCTAAGCATGATTAAAGCTCTGAAAAAAAAAAATTATGACAAAAAAACAAAAGTAACTAGCTGACAAAAAAGTTAAAATTGACTAAAAGCTAAATGTGAAAGCCAGAAAGAGTGTCTTTGGTAGCACAGAGAGGCTCTCACCTTGTGGAGTGAAGGCAGAGAAAGCTGAGGTTCACATGCAGAACTTTGTCCCTATAGTAGCAGGGCTCAAAAGGTTAAGCTCTCAAGCACGGCAGATCCCTTATGCCAAGGTCAGGGCCCTGACTGGGTGGGAGCAGGGGAGTGACTCTGGCACATGGATGGGACATCTGGATTAGTGTGCATGAGAATCACGAATTCACAGACTGCTAGGCGCAGTGGCTCATGCCTGTAAATCCTAGAACTTTGGGAGGCCAAGATGGGAGAATCACTTGAACCCAGGTGTTCAAGACCAGGCTGGACAACATAATGAGACCTCATCCCTACAAAAAATAAACAAACTTAGGCAGGCATGGTGGCGCGCACCTGTGGTCCCAGCTACTGAGAGGCTGAAGTGGGAAGATCACTTAAGCCCGTGAGGTTGAGGCTGCAGTGAGCTGTGATCGCATTTCTGCACATCAGCCTAGGTAACCCAGCAAAATTCTGTATCCAAAAAAAAAAAAAGAAAGAAAGAAAGAACAAAAGAAAGAATGAAAGAAAAACGAAGGGTAGGAAGGAAGGAAGGAAGGAAGGAAGGAAGGAAGGAAGGAAGGAAGGGAATTCACAGACCTCCCTGAGCCTACTGAGCCTGAACAAGGGGCATACTCTTCCCAGTTAAGGACTAGCACATTTCCTTGTTCTTTGCTGGGCCCATAGCTAGGATTCCCTCACAGTATAACCCAGACGATGATGTGTTGAACCTGACATAAGAGGAAAGGGACTAGACTCCAAAGAGCTGGCAAACTGGCAGGAGCCAGATGAGGGTCCACAGGTCTGGATTCTGTGAATGCTTGATCAACAGTGGTGAAATGAGAATTTACCCAGGATATAGAATTAAAAACCTTGGCAAGGACCCTGGGAATGATACAAATACACTACTAAGATGATTCCTAGAAAAAGTAACAGGGCACTAAGCAGACATGTGTATACCTGCCAGAATTGCCATGACAGATGGCATGAGAAGGGGTTTCAAAGCCAAAGAAATTGACATATTGGAGTGAGTATACTGTGTAAGGTCAGACAACCACCAGAGTCCCTTGATCCGCAGGAGGCTTGGGAGGAAGTGAAGCACCATTTGCCAAGCAACAAGGGTTATGCCATTAAGAGCGGCAACAGCATCCCTAGGAAGTTCAGTGGTGGCTGTGCCCTGTAGGTTAGGGTTGATGGTAGGAGATGCCATTCCTGATAGCAATGGGAGTGATAAGACCACGAGGTGGACATGATGATCCAATCAGGGTAACATCATAAAGGCAGAGGGAGGGGTCTCTAACAAGAATCTTACAGAATTGTTAGTGGAATATAGTGTCCCTGACGGCAAAATAGATGAGCAGCTAGCAAGGGTGCTGCTCAATCCATAAAATCAAAAGAACTGAAGGATGAATGGTCAGGAGGCTGAGGGCAGTCACCCCAGCAAAATGTTTCTGAACCTAAGCCAGTTTTTCAACCTGGTACTCAGTGACTGAAGAAGCAAAGTCCCCAGGAGGGAAGACCCTTCAGTAGCTTAGCAAATGAACACAATAATGACTCCCCTTTCCTTCCCTGAAGAAGCTTATGGCCATTTACTAGAGAACGGGGACACTGAAGTGCAGGGACCCAAAGCATTGCCTTGTCTCCTGGTTAGCATGTGGTCATATGGGGCCAAGTGTGAAATGGGGTCCTGGTTTGGGTCCACTGGGACAGCAGACCACCCCTCCTCCAGTGGTCCTTTCTCTGGCCCCCAAATATACAACTGAAATCGATATACTTGGTCATGAAATTTACATTGGACTCTTGCTTAATATGATGTTATGTATTTGTCTGAATTAAAAGAGATAGTACATGTAAAGAACTTAGTTCCAGGCACTAGTAAGCACCGTAAAAGAATCTGAACAGTATTGAATTATTTTTATTATTATTAATATTGGATGAAAAGTACTTTGGTAACATACCACAGCTCATGGAGCCCCCATGTTTGATTTAGTCAACACAGTGTTTTCAATTTTTAAAATTAGTTGGCAACATTTAAAAAACCAGGGCGTTACAAAACTTGGATGACCGTAGCTGCTGGATTCGCTTTGTCACTTGGCACAGTCAGCAAGCACTGACTGCGGCATTATCTAGTTCACCGCACTCCTCCTCGCTCCCTGTTGCTCCCTGACACTGACGGAGTGCCAAAAGCTGTTTACTGCAGTGTTTGTGTTGTAGTCTTTTCTCATAACTGCCTGCTTTCCTTTTCCTTTTTTCAATTTTCCCAGTCCCCATGAGCATTTAAGTCTGTATGTCCATCACAGAACACAGGATTTGCAAATTGAAAGGGACCTAATGGTGTTGTATCATTTTTCCTCTGTCCTCTTTTTTGCTTCTTTTGCTGCATGACTGTTAAAAGAAAACTGCTTCTTTCTTTAGACAATACGGTCTGAGTAGAGGCTGCTGCCTGGTAACATACCCCTCTTGGAAAGAGAGTGTGTGGCCTCCTTGCCTAGTAACCTCATTGACTTTTCGGGGCTTAGTCATTGTTGCACATATAATTTCTAGTAGTGAATTGGAACAGACATAAGGCTGTTTCATGGAACTTGAGAGTTTTTACACTTACTCCCAGCCCATCCCCCAAAATAACCCACCACTCTGCAATTACTTTTACATTCATGAAATTGAGTAGGTAAAAGTTGAAATACCTTTTAACAAGAATTTGGTGGCTGTGCACTTTGTACAGTTCCAAACAAAAAGTAAGTTTGGTAATTTAGAAGAAAGCAGTTGTTTGGTGTTCTGTAGTTGAAAAATATTATGTAAATAATTATCAAAATAATTTTTAGCTCCTTACTATGTTAGTATTTAGACAGCCTATTGGAAGTGATGTTCACTCTAACTTTCATAAGGCAGCTTATCTTTTCTATTATCTTTTTGGGAAGATTTATGAATTGGAATTGAGGAGGACAAGTTTGGCACTCAATCACAAGATTCCTTGGGGAATATTTATATTTAATTCCAAAAAATGTTTCTAAGTTCTTATTGTAGTTTTCACTTGAAAAGGCCCCATGACTTATCTTCATCTTTCATTTAAGTAGCAATTGGTTAGGGTTGTTTTTTTTCTTTTTTGTTTCTTTTCTCTTTTTTTTTTTCTTTAAGACACAGGGTCTTGCTATGTTGCCCAGGCTGGTCTTGACCTCCTGGCCTCAAGCTATCTTCCAGCCTCAGTTTCCCAAAGTGTTGGGATTACAGGCATGAGCCACCACACCTGGCCTGGTAAGGATTTTAAAGTACTTAGTGCATTAAGAAAATCTTCCAAAAATATAGTTGTATTTGGTTTATTGACTGATTTTGCATCAATAGGTTATAAGGAGAATCCAAACTTCTACCTTTGTTTGTACACTGCTCTGCAAATTTGATTTCTGGATTGCTTCCCTCCCCTCCCCCAGATGGAATATTGGGCAATTTCTCTAGTTTTTCCCATTGTTCTTGGGTAATAAACAAATAATTCCTTCATTTGAGCATTTAAAATGATCCAGTGTAATCATCACAAAGTCCAGCACACTGTAACCAAACTTTATTCAATTTAGAGCTTTCCATGTAAACTTTAGTGGGTCATGGGCATTGCTATTTTATTCCCCTTCTTCACTTCCTTTCTCCCCACCTCTTCCCTCTAGCTGGTGTTTCTGACCCTTGGAGGGTACCTCAAGGTACAGAGGAGATGAAAGGAGGAGCTGCAACATGGTGTTGGTGCCCCTAGGAAGGCAGATGCTCTAAAGTTGGTTCTTTCTCTCAGGCAAGGCTATTGCTGGCTCCTTAGTGATCCTTGACCAGAGGTCTCTGACTGCCACCATCTTGACATAGCTGTCTGATTAACATTGTCCCTTTGGAGGACTTTTGGGTGCTTACTCCATTGTTAGGGTCCCATTGTTCTGCTAGGTCACTTAGCCTATGGGGTAGGATCCCTTTTAAGGCAGCCCCATGCTGGCTCCCTTTGACCTGATCTTCCTTTGCTCGCAATCAATGAAGGTGAAGTTTGCTCCCACTGCTGGCTTCCTTATTCTGTGACCAGACATAGTGCTGTGGTCACAGCCATAGACTTTACCCTTACTGTTCTTACTGGGTCTCAGACCGAGTCCTTATGTTCCTGCACTCCAAGTGGCACATGTAAGTTTTCTGAGCGGTCCTCTTGAAGTTCCTGTTACTTGTATTGAAGTACAATCCAATAATTTTTTCCCATGGAAATTCTCTCTCGACCTCTTCCAACTCAACTGGAAGATGATGCTGACCAACTTGGTCATCGCCTTTGAAAGTCCCACACAAGTGGCCTAGCACTCCTTTAATATGGGGTACTTGGAACGTCTTGCCTTATTCTTGGATTTTTGGTGCCTCCATCAAAAATAAAGCAGAATGACTTCAGTGTTATTATCATCCAGCAACATTAGTTAATACTCTTGACTCAGGCTCAGTGGTGTACTGGAGCTGGTTGTTAACCATGGCCATTATTGAAGTTTAAATGACACAAAATTCCAATTAAATAAATTGTATTACAAAGGAAGGTAACAAATTGTCAAAGATCATCATTTCCTAATTATTTCACTCCATTTTACTGTTACCTTTACTCTTGGGATTATTTACTTCTATTGTATCTGTATGGTAAAAAAAAAAAAAAAAAAAAAAAAATTATGTGATGGTGTACCACTGCACATTTTTTCCCAACTCTGCATTCAGTGACCTAACTTTGATAGCTTGAAATTGGTTATAGTAGGAGTATTTACACCAAGGAAATTGGCAAGTGCAACAAATCAGGTTCTCCCTACCTCTAGGCCTGTTATTAAACACTTACCAGTTCACTGCTGCTCAGGATCCACTCTTCAAAGATGTTAAGAACTAGCAAGATAACAGATGCTATCCAAGGTAAAGCAGTTGTTTCAATATAAAAGGGCTATTTTGTAACAACTAACACTTCCTGGGATCAATAGAGTCAGCATGTTCTAACAAGATGTGTCTCACTCTCCAATGCATGCAATTCTTGGGAGATCAAATTGGTTCCTCTTCACAGGTATCCACCCTTAATACATTTTCAAGTAAAAATCCGAGATTAGAGAAAGAAGCTCCTGCAGCTGCACATTCCTTGGCAGCCCACATCGTAAATGCTTTTGCAAAAATGCCTCACCCAATTTTTTAAACTGTTCTGGGCTACATTTAATAGATGATGAAAATAATGACTTTTAAATATGCCACTGCACAATTAGGCTACTAAAGCAACTGAGACACTTTGGGCAGCTTGAGCCTAGGAAACAATACAAAAATACCTGCAGGGAAAAAAAGCAAAATATCTGCAGGAAAAAGGTAGATGTTGAAGGTCAAAATTTGCATCTATACAGTCAAATCGAATCAATGTAAATGACACTTCAAAAGAAACAACCTCTCATTTCTCATTCAATAGTATACATTTCGGCACTAAATAATCTCTCTATTTTGTTTTTCTTGAGCAGACTCAGGGAAGAGCTAGTGGTACCATTGTTTCTCAGAACTGGGGAGAGCACAAACATTTAGAACACATTCTCTAAAAGTGGAGTATTTTCACAAATTTTAGAAGGATATGTTGATGTGATGTTTGTTGAAAATATGAGAGAATTTAAAGAAAATAGGTGTGAAGGCAAAACTTCGAGACATATAGAGGAGAATGTTGATGGAGGAGCTTCCTTTATGAACTTGACCTCCCCCTGGCCTGACCATGCCCCAGACTTTCATACATCAATATTTGAACCTGGAAATATCTTTTACATCTGCCCTATAAGAAATAGTTCCAGGTAATCGATGTGACCATATCCTTTTTGATCAGTTGCCCCTTGCACTGAACTGGTTATTTAACATTTTGAATATCACTGCTATGCTTGGCTCTGTGTCCCCACATAAATCTCATGTTGAATTGTAATTCCCAATGTTGGGGGAGGAACCTGGTGGGAGGTGATTGGATCCTGGGGATGGATTTCCCCATGCTGTTCTCCTGATAGTGAGTGAGTCCTCACAAGATCTGATGGTTTAAAAGTGTGTGGCACTTGCCCCCTCGTTCTTTTTCTCTTTCCTTCTCCACCATGGTAAGATGTGTCTGCTTCCCCTTCACCTTTGGCCATGATTGTAAGTTTCTTGAGGCCTCCCCAGCCATCCTTCCTGTACAGCCTGCAGAACTGTGAGTCAATCAACCCTCTTTTCTTCATGAAGTTCCCAGTCTCAGGTAGTTCTTTATAGCAGTGTGAGAATGGACTAATAGAATCACTGCTGTATAGCACTTTGTATTCCATAGGAACATTTGTGTTCACCATTTCAGATATACTTCCCAGCTACTCTTTCAGGTAGGAAAGACAAGCATTATTAGCTCCTCTTTAAAAAGGTATTGCCCCAGCACTTTGGGAGGCCGAGACGGGTGGATCACGAGGTCAGGGGATCGAGACCATCCTGGCTAACACAGTGAAACCCCGTCTCTACTAAAAAATACAAAAAATTAACTGGGCGAGGTGGTGGGCACCTGTAGTCCCAGCTACTTGGGAGGCTGAGGCAGGAGAATGGCGTAAACCCGGGAGGCAGAGCTTGCAGTGAGCTGAGATCTGGCCACTGCACTCCAGCCTGGGCGACACAGTGAGACTCCATCTCAAAAAAAAAAAAAAAAAGGTATTGCCCCAGCATTCTGGGCCAGTATCTGATGGAGGACCATATAGAAGCTGAATTTGCTATCACCTGAGTGTGTATCCAGCAGAGCCTGGTAGAAAGGGGACGTATTAGTTTTCTTTTGCAGTGTAACAAATTCCCACAATTTCAGCAGCTTACAACAATACCCATTTATTATTTCACACTTTCTGGCATGGCAATCCCAGGTTCTCTGCTCAGGATCTCACAAGACTGAAATCAAGATGTTAGCCATGCTGTGGCTCTCGGCTGGAGCTCAGGGTCCTCTTCCAAGTTCATTCACAATGTTGGTGGAATTCAGTAACCTGTGGTTGTAGGACTGAGGTCCCAGGTTTGTGCCAGCTGTTGGCAGGGGTCACTGTCAGCTCCCAGAGATCGCCCTCAGGCCCTAGCCACCTGGTCCTCTCAAGGCAGCTGTTTTCTTCAAAGCCAGCAGGAGAATCTTCCTAACTTCTGCCAGAATGTAATGACAGGAGTGGTTATCCCATCATATTAAAAAGTCCCACCCACACTCAAGGGAATGGGATCACACAGGACACAGACACCGAGGAGTGGGAATCTTGGGATCTGTCTTAGAATTCCACTTCCACAGGGCACAAGCCTCCTACACACAGAGAATCAACTCTCAACTGGCCATGGATTAGCTTTGTGACTTAAACCTCTCTGTGCCTCATGTTCCTCCAGATTAGGGCAATACTGCTCCCTCAGAGACGTTCTGAAAAAATAAAAGTACTAACCTCTGGACAGTATTTGGCACATGAAATTCATTCAATAAATGCTTTCTCTAGTTCTTGCCACCAAATGTATGCCTCACAGCATGCAGGTACTCCTGGTGAGTTCAATGTTTCCTGTAAGTTTCAGAGCAGCATGTTACAAACTGTGATATTCAACTTTGTGCAATAACAATGAAATGCAGAAAGTTAAAAAGGATGATGAACTCATCTTACTTATTCCATCCTTAGTGAGGATTTCAAAATCTGTGTCAGATGCGTCTCATGTTATCCCCTTAACCCTAAAAATCCTGCATGGAAGATATTATTATCCCCATTTAACAGGTGAGGAAACTGAGATTCACAAAGGTTTCCAACGTACCCAAATGCACACAGTGAATAAGTGGTCGAGCTCATGACTGGGAGTCTCAGCTTGTAACATAACATCCCACCAAAGAGCCTCCGATAAATCAAGGACTGTGTGTGTGTGTGTGTGTGTGTGTGTGTGTGTGTGCATGTCTGATTCATCAGGAAGGAATGCAAAGAATTTCCTTTCCCCTCAGGGAGAAGGCTGGGCCCCTTTACCTTCAACGAGAGTGCACAGATTTTAAAATGTTGCAAAGGACCATCAATTTCCATTGAGAGAGAAAAGGAGCTGAAAGAATATTTTGTGAATAAGGATTCAAGAAAGCAGGAGCTGGAATTAGTGATGATGATCTATTTCTCTCACTATTTGATGCTAGTTTTAAGTTAAAAAATCATCCTTTGTTGTTGTTGTTGCAATGTCATTATTTCCACATTTTTAAAAAAGCTAGCAGAAGGGAAGAACACACACGGGGGCCTATCAGAGGGTGGAGTGAGAGAGGAGGGAGAGGATCAGGAGAAGTAACTAATGGGTTCTAGGCTTGATGCCTGGGTGATGAAGTAATCTGCACCAACAAACCCTCATGACACAAATTTACCTGTGTAACAAACCTGCACTTGTACCCCTGAGCTTAAAATAAAAGTAAAAAAAAAAAAAGCAACAACAACAACAGCTTGAAATCAGAAACAAGGTCAATGGCAAAACAACTCAACTTTCAATTAAAGAAAATTCTGAACAAATCTTCCTACCCAGAGGATTATATGTCCGACTAAAATTTCTAATGGAAAGAAAAGGTATATTTATTTAGAAAGATTACTCCACAGCTCTCAAAAAGGGGAGAGGACTTGATAATTGACGAGGCAAAGTTAATGCTGCAGAAATAATTCTTCTGTTATTTTTAAAGTTTCTTTTGTTGTGGTTTTATTTGTCTTTTAAGAATCACTCAATTACGTGTAATGAGTCAGAGAGGCAATCAGGCTGATACAAAACGTTTGGCAAGAAAAAAAGTTAAAATGGTTTTCTTTTTTTTTTTCAAAATTTTGATTAAACATTATTAAAGTATTAGTCAAAGAAAACTAGTCACAATTTTGTATCTTATGCCAATTTTCTGATGTAAAGAATTGGTATTATGCTTCTTACATGATGTTTAGAACTATTTTTTTGGTCAAAATTCTATAATAATTTTATCTTTTATATACATATTTAATTTTATTTATGGAGTAGAGTGTGATGTTTTGTTATAGGTATACATCATGGAATTATTTCTTAATTTAGGTAAAAGATTTTCTGAAGGAGAAAATGAATGTAGGTAACACTTTAATAACATAACTATACTTAATAAAATGAAAGAAAGGGAGGATGAACTGGAAATTTGTTTTTGTTTGTTTGTTTGTTTTGTTTTTCTTCGTTTTTCTGAAATAAAAACTGCATCTCCACTTGACCGCAGAGGTCTAGGCTGCAGTGAGCTATGATAGCACCACTGCATTCCAGCCTGGGTGACAGAGCCAGACCTCATCTCTAAAAAAAAAAAAAAAAAAGGCGACGACAACAACAACAACAACAACAAAAACCCTGCATCTCTCCAGCAATAGATGTCCCTGCAAAAATAAAAAGCAAAGATTGTTCAAACAGATCTCAAAGTTATGAAATAAGAGATGGAAATCTTTGAAGCTGAAGGCATCAGAGGAAAATGTTTGGAAATGGGATTATTACCATCTCTTCATCACCTCACCAACTGGTATAAAGTCAGAAACAGCTTTTTAGCAGCTGGCTCACTTAAATCACATGTATAGGTGACTTAGCTGCAAAGAATAATGAACATGTTGGATTTTAAAATATGTTCATAGGCTGCAATGGGAATTCAATAGTAGTAAGACAAAATTGAGTTCTTTGCTTGGGTGCAAATATTAATAGCTAACTGTATGAATCAAGAGATAGACACATGAGTAAGCAATAATATGCAGTATATAGAAATTGTGTTGCTTATAGATTTTCATTTTCCCTACTTCCTTGATGATAAAATCTAGATTTTATTTGGAGCAGCAATGTGCTAGAACTGTATTTTCCAGCATCCTGTGAAGAAAGGTTTGGCCATGAGATTTAAATGGAATTATTTGCACATAAGCTTAAAGATAGCTATTTAAAGGGTATTTACTCATCGGGGAGGTGTGTCTCTTTTGTTCTTGCCCCTCTCGTTCTTCCTGCCTGGAACACAGATGTAATGGCTGGAGCTCTAGCAGCCACATTGTGTCACTGATGATGGACATGAATAAGGGTGACAAAGGAGGAAGGCAAGGGAGCAGTGAGTCCCTGATGACATTCTGGAGCTTCTGTTCCAACTCTGGAATTTCTTTATATGAAAAATAAGCTCTTAACTAGTTATTCCTCTAGTTGAATATCTGTTACTAGCAGGGGAGCTCAGTTCCTGATACTGGTCAGCAATATAACATGATTATGAAAATGATCCAACTGATTTGAGACTACATTAATAAATGAATTATACCAGGATTAGAGTAAACAAAACAAGACACAAACGTGAAACGGCAACCACAAAAACTGACAGATGCCAGAATCTCCTTCTACCACAGTACTTCAAAAAAAGGCAAAAATTATTTTCTTTAAGTCTTCTGAGGGGAAATGATGTTGGGCTGATCCAGACTTGGAAAAATCAAAGAATATGCTTGGAGGGTAAAGTCAGAAAAGGCTGGTCCTGGGAAGAAGGAGATTCTGCAAACCTGAGAAGGGAATGGAGGGATCTTTGCTTTACAGCACCCTAGGGAAGTCACAGGATCCTGGAAAGAAATGACTGCACAGTGCACTGAGGAAAGCTGTGCACCCAGCATCAAGGGTTGCATTTTAGCTTTGGCAAAGACCCTAAAGCCCAAGACTGGAGTGAAAAGAGCAGGGTCTCCTGTTTTCACATGGACCACACAGGACTTGGACAATGAACCTCTCTTAGGGGATTATGATGGCCTGAAGATAAGAGGCACATTCCTCAATTTCCAGGACCCACATAATACCTTCTCAACCTCAATCCTACTTTCACGTGACCTTAAAGAAGCAACACTGAATAAAGGACATTGAATTTTTCATTAGCATGGTGAGACAAGGCACAAGATTAGATTTAATTTGATTTAGAAAAGTACAAGGACTTTCCTGCATCTGTATATGATGAAATAAAATTGCTATTTTTACAGTGTGATATCTTTCATTTAGAAAAAAAAAAGCAGTGACATATTGGCCACAGCCCTTCATGAGAGACCAAAGAGCACAAGGAGAGAGTGTGGTAAGTAAAGTAGATTGCCTTCCATATGCATGTCCCTTTCTTCTAAAGCAACAGTTCCTCCAAGTTTTAGGAAGGCATATGGCTCCCTAGAACACAGTTCATTTCCCAATTTCCCTTCCATGTGGGTGCAGGCATGTGGCTAAGATCAATGAAACAGAAGCAGAGTGGCCGCTTCTGGACGTATTTCCTAAGGGACAGCGTGCATCCATCCACTGTTTTGCCTTTCTTTTTTCCCCTTCCTCTACCCTGCTGCTTAGAATGTGGGTGCTACCACTTGGATCCTAAGATGCAAGTCAGGCATGGGAGAGCAACAAGCTGGCCAGAGCCTGGGTCTGTTGTATTATGGAACACCACACTGGAGGTAAATCACCTACCTGAAATTTTATGCAGAGAAATATACTCCTATACTGTTTTAACCACTTGGGGTTAGGTTTTTGGTCACTTGTTGCAAAATCTAGCTACAGAAGTTAGTTACCTAAGTACAGAAGTTTGAGGGAATTCACAGTTGTCAGGCCAGGTATGGTGGCTCACATTTGTAATCCCAGGACTTTGGGAGACTGAGGTGGGAGGATCTCTTGAGCCCAAGAGTTCAGATCAGCTTGGGCAACAAAGTGAGATGCCTTGGTTCTACAAAATAACAAAATAAAAAATTTAGCCAGGCATGCTGGTGCATACCTGTGTTCCCGGCTACTCAGGAGGCTGAGGAAGAAAGATCACTCGAGCCTTGGAGGTGGAGGCTGCAATGAGCTATGAACTCACCACTGCACTCCAGCCTGAGTGACAAAGTGAGAAAGACTCTGTCTCCAAAAAAAATTCAGTTATATCACAGTGTTGAAGGAGCAGGATCTACTTGGCCTTAAAGGAGAGATCACTTAGGGGGAGATAGTGGCTGTTTTTTAAAACCTGAAACATCTTGCAGAACACAGATAAGCGTTATTCTGTGTGGCTCCAAGGGCTAAATCCAGCACCATGGAAAAAACATTCTAGGAAGATAAATGTGGGCAAAATATAGGATGAATATCAGTTTTGATACATTTTTGATATTCTTATCAGTATCACTTTTTTTTTTTTTTTTTTTGAGATGGAGTCTTGCTGTGTTGCCCAGGCTGGAGTGCAGTAGCGTGATCTCGGCTCACTGCAAGCTCCGCCTCCCAGGTTCACACCATTCTCCTGCCTCAGCCTCCCCGGCAACTGGGACTACAGGCACCCGCCACCACGCCCGGCTAATTTTTTTTGTATTTTTAGTAGAGACGGGGTTTCACTGTGTTAGCCAGGATGGTCTCGATCTCCTGACCTCATGATCCGCCCACCTCAGCCTCCCAAAGTGCTGGGATTAGAGGCGTGAGCCACCACACCCGGCCATCAGTATCACTTTTAATTGAGGCCAGTTTCTGATCTGGACGCTGTAATTGGCTTTATTCCCTGATATGACTGGTTATTTTCATCAAAACATCCCTTGGATAATAAGCTCGGTGGGGGGAGGGACAGCATCCCCTTCACTTACCATAATGCCTAACCCTTAGCCAGTGCTAGATAAAGTTTTGTTATGTGGGTTAAAGGACAAAGCATAACTGGAAGGTGGGGTGGCAAGAGAAGAGATCTTTGAGGACAGTCCCTCTCGTAGCAGCAAGCAGAATTTCATTGCTATTTAAATTCAGCTCTTTTTCTTGTTTGGTAAAGTCAAAGCAAAATCTACATAAATAAATGGATCCAAGAATGAGAGGCCATTTTCGTATAATAAGTATGGGATGGTAATGATTCTAGGAAAGAGAAAGGGAAGTTCATTTGCTTTCCCCAATGTATGTGTACATATGTGGAAATACCTAAGGAGAAACACACCAGGAAATATTGTATAAGAACTTCATCACCATTGCTTTCAGGTAGACATTTCAGCCACATTTCAAACTATGCCATCTTAATCCCATTCAGAAAATTTGAACTTTGCAACTAAAACTGTATCAGATGTTTTGCTCACAATCAATTTTCTTTGCCTTCCTTTTATCTCAAAAGCTAATTCAGGTGTGCCCTGCTTTAAGAGAGCCAAATACAGTATACTAAAACCCAAACTTGACAACATATAAATTAGGGAGTGAGAATTTACATTACAAAAAGATTCTGAATGGTAACTCCTCAGGAGATAGGCAAACTTTGAAACTAAAGTCATTTTATTAGAATAAAATCAAAATATCTCAGAAATTATGACATAAATCAATGAAAAAACACTATTTATTTATTTATTTGAGACAAGATCTCATTCTGTCACCCAGGCTGGAGTGCAGTGGCACGATCACAGTTCACTGCAGCCTCAACCTCCCTGGGCTCAGGTGATCCTCCCACCTCAGCCTCCCAAGTAGCTGAGAGGAAAACACTACTTTAAGGACACAAATTCACTTGAGACATCCTTCATAGACCAAACAGTGCCAATAGAAGTGACTAGATGTCTTTAGAGCCTGACAAGAAAGAAAAATCTACGACATGCATGGCTATTGTCTAAAGGGAATCCTCCCTGTGTTATATTGGAGGAAATTATTATTTTACATAAAATTGACTTATAGAAAACAATCATGGTAACAATACTTTTCCATGATGTTTTTATATAGTCTTTTGAATCAGTTATATGGCCTTTGTTCATTCATTCATTCATTGGTAAACATTACTTAAAGCCCAGTGTCCCTGAGCCTAGGTTGGTGTGCTGGGCATTCAAAGAATAACTTATGGGGATACTTTTGAAAAGTCCATTCACAGACAAGTAATCATACTAGCTTGGGATGAGTGTCATGGAGTGCAGACAGTCCTATGATGAGTGCTCGAGACTACAGGTGGTTGCAGATGGTTTGATGTACGATTTTTCTACTTTAAGACGGTACCCATGCAACCATTCTGTTTTTCACTTTCAGTACAACATTCCGTAAATTGCATGAGATATTTAACACTTACCATAAAATAGGCTCTAAGTTAGAGGATTTTATCGAACTGTAGGCTAATGTAAGTATTCTGAGCTTGTTTAAAATAAGCTAGGCTGTGTTATATTGTTTGATGTTCATTAGGTTAGGTATACGAAATGCCTCTTCACATCAGGGTCAGCAGATGGGTCTTGGAAGAACAATCACTGTCCCTAAGGGTTTTCATTGTATCCTGTAGCAGCCACGTTGACTGGACTATGAGAAAGTTTTTGCCTTTGGATCATGCTTGGCTTCAGCAGAGAATCTGGAAAGAAATAGGAAATATCTTTTTAAAACTTATTCATCCTAAGATGGGAGAGGATAGACTAATCCAAAGACTAGGCTGACCTGAAGACTAGAAAATGAGCACATAAAACTCGAGAAGAGAAACTTTTCTACCATTAGGTTGGATATGGAAGACGGAAACCAGTATTTCTTGATTATCTCCTGTGTGTTGGGTATTGTCCCAGGAATACTTATAAAAGATGTTCTGCATGGTAGCCATGATATGAATATACTCCATTCTCAAAGATACCAAATCTTAAGTTAAACCAAGTGTACTAAATGTGAGAGCAAGAAGATGGAAGAACCAGATTGGGAACTAAAGTATGTTTTGTGCCAAAGCCTGTGCCCTTTTCCTGAAGCTGAAAGTAGACTTTCTCTTTCTAACACCATAGAAAAAGACTACTTTCTTCTCCATAGTTCTAGAAGTCAGAGCTGAGTGAGGGGACTCTATATGTCTTTTCACATGTTCCCAATCCAGAGTATTTCTCTAGAGTAAGAGCTTCAGACTGAGACCCAAGTGATACAAAGGGCATACAGGTAACTGAGACAGATAGAAGAGATTAAACCTTTGTTTATGGAAGAGTAGAAAGGAGAGTTGGAGCATCTGCCACCTTGCACTGGGGTGGCTTCATGCAGGGAGCAGGAGATGGACATGTGGAGGATGTTGTCTGGGGGTGAAGCAAGGGGAGGGCAGGAAAGCTTTGGCCTGGATGGACTGGGTAAGGCAAGGAGTGAACTAAGCAGGGGCCTGAGCCAGGAAAAAGAGTGACTTGGTCTGACTGATGGGTTTGGAAAAAAACTAGGCATGCATTGACCAGCCCTTCCTCTTCATTTTATTTCTGGGAGCTGCTGATTTACGAGAATACAGCATATTGCCTTACTTTTTCATGTTACAAATTTTGCAAGGACAGACCTCCTCTCCAGGGAGGATTTATGGTTGCCAAATGCAGCCTCCGACTGGGTTGGTCAGTCTGTCTCATTTTGCAAGCCAACTTGCTGATAGGGGAAACATTGGCCAACATCAGCATCATCAGTACAAATATATTTTATATTCCTCTCTGCCTTACTCTTCTGTCTTATTTCTTACTAGGTCCAGAATTTAAGTGGGAGAAAGCAGTGTGGGCCCCCTCAAATTTCAATAATGTGAACAGGAGGAAGAGGCAGGGTCCAGGAGATATAGTGGATTAGGTGCCACAGGCAGGAAGAATTTGGATCCAATACTGGGCTGTGATGCGGAGAAGAGACATTGCAGTAGGAGGAGCTGAGAGATATACAGGCTGCATCATCTGCAACTCTTCTCTTATGGAGGGGTTGATTCTGCATGAAGGATCTCCCCTAAGACAGGCAAGAAGCAGAAATTAGGCTCAGCCTAGGCAAAAATGGGAGCAGAGAGTTTCAGATTAACGCAGTTTTGCTCCAAGCCTAAGAGATATGTTCTTTTCTCTTCAAATTCATTTTAATCTGCTGTTTGCCATCAGAAGTGCAAGTAGAAGGAGACAATCCAATTCATTTCTGTCCTAGGTTATTAGCTACAAAACTCAAATCTCTTTGGCTCACACAGGGGCCAGTTCACCGGGGCAGTTCATTAAAAGGGATTTGAGATCACAGAGGGTCTAGTATTTGGACAAAACAAAGCATCATAAGAGGCGGTGGCTGGTCCAACAATTCGGGATCTAGTTCTCTCCTCTGGGATAAGAGGGAAAGGGAAGAAAAAATTCCTGCCTTAGCTTCAGACTAACCAAACGTTTTTTTCACGACCATCCTCAAATATATGTGTACGCGTGCCCACACACACACACGATTGTTTTAGCTATATAAATAACATATGTCATTGTAGAAAAATGGTAAGTTGACAGAAGAAGGAGAAAAACCCAAAAGTATCTATTAGGATCCCGTTTGGCTGCTACGATGAGAAGTCCAGAGGAAATAACATGAAGATGGTGCAGCAGCTCCATGATGGCTTCAGGACCCTCCCTCCCTCCCTCCCCGCTTTCCTCCCTCCCTCCTTCCCTCCCCGCTTCCCTCCCTCCCTCCCT